>NC_048298.1:337249736-337353742 GCF_013100865.1 Trachemys scripta elegans
CAGCGGGACTCGGGAGCAGCCGCTGCTGCAGCTCCCACTGCCGCGGGGGAGGAAGCGGCCATGGCGCTCCGCGGCTGCGGCTCTGGCGCCCCCGAACCCCCTGAGCCGGGGCCTGCTGCGGGGACCCAGCAGCGCGCACGCTGGGCCCAGCCCCTGGCCAGTCGCGTCTGGGCTGTTGCCCAGCTGGTGCTATCCCGCGGCGGCCCCGGAGCGGGGGCAGCAGGCCCCAGCCCCCCCGTCCCGCTCGGGTCCCGCAGGGGAACGAGCGGGGCTGGGCGGCCGATGCCTCCGCCCCGGGGCCGCCGGGGGATAGCACCAGCTGGGCAGCAGCCCAGACGCGACTGGCCAGGGGCTGGGGACAGCGTGCGCGCTACCTGGGCCCCCCAGCCAGGCCCCGGCCGGGGGGGTTCGGAGGCGCCGCAGCCGCAGAGCGCCATGGCCGCTTCCTCCCCCCGCGGCAGTGGGAGCTGCAGCAGCGGCTGCTCCCGAGTCCCGCTGCCCGGGGGTGAGAACAGCCGCCGCCTGGCCCCGCGGGCCGCCCCCCTCCTCTCCCTACCACCCGACTGAGTCCTGCCTGCTCGGGGCCAGGCTGGACTCTCACTCACCCCGGCCCCGCGCTTCCCCTGAGTCTCCCGGGCCTCCCCCCAGCGCTTGCGGAGGAAGGGGGATTGGTGAGCCCGGGGAAGAGGTGGGGATTCGGGGTGGGAGCCAATCGGAGGAGGAGGGGGCGGAGTCGGGGCGGGGGGGGGGCCACGAGCACTTCCGGGCTCTAGGCTCCGGGGCATTTCCTTGTTTGTCCGGCTGTCCCGACCGCATGTCGGTCGGG
The DNA here is from genome assembly GCF_013100865.1 of Trachemys scripta elegans. Classification (NCBI taxonomy): domain Eukaryota; kingdom Metazoa; phylum Chordata; order Testudines; family Emydidae; genus Trachemys; species Trachemys scripta. The sequence goes on from NC_048298.1 coordinate 337,250,563, forward strand.
ACGCGGGACAAACAAGGAAATATCGGGACGGTCCCGATAAAATCGGGACGTCTGGTCACCCTACTTCCAGGGGGCGGGAACAGGCGGCGGTGGCTCCACCGACTCGGGTGCCGGCAAGGGTGCTCCCTCTGCTGGGCAGGAGGGGAGCCACACTGACTCACTACAGTAACAAACAAAAATCTCCATTTGTAAGTTGCACTTTCACGATTGTTTTATTTTTGAGTGCAGTTTTTTTGTACATAATTCTACATTTGTAAGTTCAACTTTCATGATAAAGGGATTGCATTACAGTGCTTGTATTAGGGGAATTGAAAAATACTATTTCTTTTGTTTTTTACAGTGCAAATATTTGTAATCAAATATAAATATAAAGTGAGCACTGTACACTTTGTATTCTGTGTTGTAGTTGAAATCAATATATTTGAAAATGTAGAAAACATCCAAATATATTGAAATAAACGGTATTCTATTTAACAGTGTGATTAATCACGATTAATTTTTGACAGCCCTACTTATATCACTTGCCATCATAATATGCTAGTACCTGTCCATTAGTGCCTGTGCTAACTTCTCTGGTCTCTCAACCACACTTATGAATGTTTTTAAAAAATGGGTCTCCCCCTTGCGTAAAAGGCTCAAACAGGAGAAACTGAATGTGGGGGAGAGGGGGAAATGAAATGGGCCATATACGAAGTGCTATAATTGGCACAAAATGAATGGAAAAAAGACCGTCTCCAGTCTTTCAATTATAGTTAAGCTTTGCAGAATTAATTTTTTTTGTAACTTTGATAGATAATATTGATTTGTTTTTTAAGCATTTTATTTATTTATATCGATATATATTTTCACAGTTGTGGGAAATTAGGGCGTGGGGGGTCCAGAGGATTACTTAATGACTATAGATGTTGGGATTCAAAAAGTTAAAGCTTTATAAACCGCTAAAACACAAATTGTCTCTCACTTGTCAAAATATACAAAGAAAATATTCTTAAATCAAAACAAAATGGTAACTTTGAGTGTGATATAATATCTCATTGAAAGGTGACATAGGGCCAGAAAGAGTTAATTAACTCACAGACTGACTTGACCCAGGACCGAACTTTAAAGACTGGTTAGGAAGATATATAAATGAATAGAGCTTTGAAATGCAAGTCTGCATTGTTAGAGATAGAAGAGTAGATGTTTGCTCAGGTCTTGTGATGTAAGCAAACAAGTCTTGTCTATTGCTATAGCTTTGATTCAAAGATCAAAAAAGGAGTATTAATATTTAGGAAGACATTTGAGTGAAATATTATTATTGTCTCTATGTCTCTTTGAAGGTTGTGATAACCTGTATCTGAACTGTTTAATGGATAAATTACCCTGTGCTAATTGCCATGAGGTGGTAAAGTTTGCAGATGACTCTAAACTGCTCAACATAGTTAAGACCAAAGCAGACTGTGAAGAACTTCAAAAAGATTTCACAAAACTAAGTGATTGGGCAACAAAATGGCAAACGAAATTTAATGTGGATAAATGTAAAGTAATGCACATTTGAAAAAATAACCCCAACTATACATACAATATGATGGGGGCTAATTTAGCTACAACAAATCAGGAAAAAGATCTTGGTTTTTGCGGATACAGACTAACACGGCTGCTACTCTGAAACTTGGAGTCATCGTGGATAGTTCTCTGAAGATGTCCACGCAGTGTGCAGAGGCGGTCAAAAAAGCAAACAGGATGTTAGGAATCATTTAAAAAGGGGATAGAGAATAAGACGGAGAATATATTATTGCCCTTATATAAATCAATGGTATGCCCCCATCTTGAATACTGCATACAGATGTGGTCTCCTCATCTCAAAAAAGATATACTGGCACTAGAAAGGTTCAGAGAAGGGCAACTAAAATGATTAGGGGTTTGGAAAGGGGCCCATATGAGGAGAGATTAAAGAGGCTAGGACTTTTCAGCTTGGAAAAGAGGAGACTAAGGGGGGATATGATAGAGTTTTATATAAAATTGAGTGATGTGGAGAAAGTAAATAAGGAAAAGTTATTTACTTATTCCCATAATACAAGAACTAGGGGTCACCAAATGAAATTAATAGGCAGCAGGTTTAAAACAAATACAAGGAAGTTCTTCTTCACACAGTGCACAGTCAACTTGTGGAACTCCTTACCTGAGAAGGTTGTGAAGGCTAGGACTATAACAGCATTTAAAAGAGAACTGGATAAATTAATGGAGGTGAAGTCCATTAATGGCTATTAGCCTCAATGGGTAAGAAATGGTATCCCTAGCCTCTGTTTGTCAGAGGGTGGAGATGGATGGCAGGAGAGAGATCACTTGATCATTACCTGTTAGGTTCACTCCCTCTGGGGCACCTGGCATTGGCCACTGTCGGTAGACAGGATACTGGGCTAGATGTACCTTTGGTCTGACCCAGTATGGCCGTTCTTATGTTCTTAGGAGAAGGAAAGTTAATCCTATTGTTTTCTCAGGCCAAAAAGCTGCTGGAAATGTATAAAAACCCTGTGATATGACCCTTCTTCATCTCAAATTTGCTTTGGGTTTCAAGAAGGGGAAACCCTAAGCCGTAAGAATTGAGGTCCCCAGTCACTGACTGGAGTCACCCTGAATGTGGACATTGGACTATAATCTATGAACTATTTCTAAAAGGACTTTTGGCAAATACAAGCTAATCCCGGCTATGTATCTGAACCTCAAAAATTGAGTTCAAGTCTGTCTGTATATTGATCTTTTAACTAACTCTCTCTCAGTTAATAAGAATTGGCTATAAGCGTGTATTTTGGGTAAGATCTTAGTTATAATTGGACCTTGGTGTGTGGCTGATCCTTTGGGATTGGAAGAGCCTTTTCTTTTATATGATGAGGTAAGATTTTCAGTAATCATCATCATATCTGACAGGTGTCTGGATGGAGGCCTGAAACTGGGCACTTTATAGGAACTGCATTGTTTGGACTTCTGAGTAACCAGTGAGGTAATGGCTGAGCCATTACAAACATTGACTCTATCTCCCCTTGTAAGTACTCTCACACTTATTATCAAACTGTCTGTACTCGGCTAGCTTGATTATCACTTCAAAAGTTTTTTTTCTCTTAATTAATTGGCCTCTCAGAGTTGGTAAGACAACTCCCACCTGTTTATGCTCTCTGTATGTGTGTATATATATCTCCTCAATATATGTTCCATTCTATATGCATCTGAAGAAGTGGGCTGTAGTCCACAAAAGCTTATGCTCTAATAAATTTGTTAGTCTCTAAGGTGCCACAAGTACTCCTGTTCTTCTTTTTGAGGTAATAGAGAAGCTGTTCTGTGCTGGCTTGGTAAATCTAAGTATTGGAATATCCACCAGCTTTTGGGGTTTGTCTGTCCTGTTTTGTTTGCAGTTCATCCTAATTAAGTGACCTCAGCTGGCTCCCACGGCCAGCATTGTTACAACCTGTTTTTACTGTTCATTCCTTAGTCTGTTTGTAACAAGCCTAATTCAGAAGTCTAAATGACTGGGTTTTGACTAATAAGTTCTCAAGCAGCATTTTTCTTACGTATCTATAATAATAGAAATATACAGATTAGCAAATATTTTTTAGTCAGTTGGGTGTATGGTGAAATAGATCTTTACCGACATTTATCAGTAAAAATCTAATCCTTCCAAGCCTAATTATAGTGATCTTGGGTGTTACTTGTACCAATAGCAGGCAAAATGCTTTCAGACAAGCGATTCTTTTACTTGTCAAGGGTGAACGGGACTAGAAATAGAGGGTGGAAATGGAGCAGAGGCGTTGTTGTTGTAACGGGAGCAGGAATTGGACTTCTGGGTTCTAGTCTGAGCTCTAGGCAGAAACAGTCTTTTTCTGTGTTTGGACAACATCTAGCACAGTGGGGTTCCGGCCTAAGACTAGGGCTCTTAGGTGCTAATAGAAATAATAATGGCTTTACCTGTGTGACCTTGGGCAAGTAACTAAACTGTGCCTTCATTTCCCCATCTGAAAAATGGGAGGATTCTTGCTTCAAGTGTATTTGTAAGGCTTAATTAGGGTCTGTCTGCAAAGCACTTTGAGATGCTCCGAGGTCAGTAAAGCATTGTCCCTGCCCAGACATGGTAAGAACGCTCTGCAGCTTGTATGTATTGAATACTTTACAAACGCTAATGAAGTAAACCTCAAACCATCTGCAAAATAGGAAGAAGTGTCCTCATTTCTAGAGCGGAGAGAACAAAGGCTGTGACTTTCCCACTGTCATACAGTGAATCATTTGCAGAACCAGGAGCCAGAAGCAAGGTCTCGTGTACCTAGTCCTGTGCTCTGACCACAGGTCCACTCCAAGACACAAACTTCTGTTGACAGCTTTGTGTCTATTCCACCAGCCATGCTGGTCCTTCAGTCCCCCTAAAATGTATCAGCAGCCATTAAGCTCACAGGCAAGTCTAGCTATACTAGACTGAATTTAGAAAGGAAGCTGTATAGATTGACAAGGTCTACAATGCTTATTGTATCCTCCAACCTGCATGCAAGGCTGTAATCTAGCTTCTGGGTGTGCAGCAACTGTGCAGGCTAATGCAGTGGCCGTTGTATACATAACAGCAGCTGTGGTATAGCTTTGGGCATCTGCTCCTGCTTTACTGACAGGGCACGTCCTAGGGCTGAAAGCTCTGCTGGGTTGGCTTCTGTTGCACATCCTGTTGGTATGCATTTGGGAGGGCCCTTTGAATAGCGGTAGGGGGAAACACTCTGACCCTTCCCCTCAAATTCCCCAGTCGTTGCCAGAGCAGGCAGGCAGCTGGAAACCCTCTGGCCACTGCAGGAATATGCATAGGTTTCAGCAGCCATATTTCCAAGGGAAGGCTGGGATGTACTCAACCGCAACAGAGAGGATCAGTTCAAAGATGTCTGCGTACTTCAGTCAGCAGTAGGGAAAGAGTTAAACACTGACCTGCCCAGGTTGAAGGACACTTTTTACCCTTCATGAATTTACAGATTTTTTTTTTCCCCCCACTAACTTCTTAAACCAGCCATGATTGGGATGTTTATCCTGTTTGGTTTTTTAAATCTGGTATCGGCTAGGTCCTTTTTTGAGTCCCTGTGTCGTGGAGAGTTAAACATGGAGCTCTAAAACCCGCTTCAGCATAGTTCCAGCTCCCCGGATTTCAGGTGGAATTGTGCCAGTCCACAACTGCATAAAACCCAGGTGCGCTTAAACAAGGCTTTTCCCGGGCACACCATCTGAAAAGCCAGGTTAGCTGGATCTGTGTCTTCAAGTCTGAATTGCAGAGTGTCCGGGCTCTCAAACCACACTGAAAATGATTTTAAATTGGCGCTTGGGTCCCCAGCCCCCTTTTTTTGATGATCGTTGTGTTACAGTGGCAGAGTCGAAGTAATCGTCTCTGTGAGCAGGCTGCCTATTTTATAATGCCCCATCACTAGCCCCACTCTGGTTCCAAGACCTTTTGGAGCTGAAGGGGGCGGGGCGGGGGGGGGGGAATTGCTCTTAAATGGCTAAATTGAAAATTACTGTCCATGGATCGAGGGCCAGAAGGGAACATTGTGATAATCTAGTCTGGGACTTTATAGCCAATTCCCTTGGTAAATTGTTCCAATGATAAATTTTTAACAGTGAGAGTAATTAACCCCTTACCGCCAGTCTGAATTTGTCTAGTTTCACATGAAGCTAGGAAACTAACACGGGTGCCTAAGGATTTCCCTTTAATGTCTGTGTGGCGCTGCGTAAGTGCCAAATCTGATCATTCCTTTTCTGGTGGAATGCCGAGGTATAAACCGGTCGCACCAAGCGTCTGTATCTAGGAAAAGGTTTAATAGGGGCGGATCGGTTTCCTACAATGTGTCCATTTAGCATGACTGTCCATTTCTGAATTTGGTGGCAGCTTGCCACCTACTGGGGCTGCTCCTGCCGCGCATCTTTTGGTGCCGTGTGCCTTTAAAGAAAGCAGACTCCTTGCTGTGACGTCTCTCTGGCTGTGGGCCAGGAAGCGGGGGAACCATCTCCTGCCAGCCTGAGAAGAAAACCAACAACTTTTCTTTTGTGTGTGGTTACTCTCCCTTTTTTGGTCTCTTCCAAGGTTTTAAATGCTAATGGCGGATTAAAACCCTTACACAGATTGTGGCTTTAGAAGTCTGGTAAGGCCTCAGCGAAGACTTTCTCTATCTTCCTTGTTTGTTTAAACATGGATGGAGGGGGGTAGCGTGGAGGGGGGTGTTTTAAAAAATAATCATAAAATCACGGTCTCCTAGCTCCAAAGTCGGGCTGGATTATTGGGATTCTTTAAAATCAGCAGGATCAAGATCTCCTGCTTGCCCTGAAAGGTGCGAATAAGTAGCTAAACTCTGAAGCGACAGGCTAAGTTTGATTTGCCAACATCCGGGAGTTTTGGCTTCCCGTGGAGAGGGTGGGTTTTTTTTCAAAATAAGTGTTTTTGTACTGACTGCGCTCGGTGGTGGGGGGTGGCCCCTTTCATCAGGCCGGTGGGGGCTGGGAATAGACGCAAACCTGATTTTTTTGGTGGGGGGAGTGGGAAAGATGTACGTGAAAGACTGTGGTGTTGGTTAATGACCCAAGTGGCAAGCGCTCAAATTCAGGCAAATTGCTGCGTGCTTTCTGCAAAAGGAGCACCGCCCCCTGTTCCTCCTCTTTCCTCTAAATCCAGGCCAGAGCTCTGAGGAATAGGGAATCAGGGGGCGGGGGAGGGAGAATATAAGCAAGCAGCAGTGCTGGGAACTAGAGGAGTGGGAGTGGATCGTCTCTTCCTCTGGGTGTGTGGTTTGTTAGCAGAATTGCTAAATCCAAAGGAACATCCTTGCCTAACGTGGTATTTTGGCTGGGTTAGCCACTGCAGCAGAGCACAGTCCCTTGTGTTAAAACCAGTCCTGTCTCTGTCCATTGCTGCTGTGACTCCCCTGAACGGCCATGGATTGAAGCTTTAGTGCAGCGTATTCTGTCAGGGTTGGATTTTACTCCCCGTGTGTTCAGTCCGGGTGAGGATGCCGCTTCTGCAGCGGTGTGGGGCTTCGGGTGTCAGGGTGGTACCTGCAGTTGTAAAGCACTGGTAGCAAGACTAAGGCTTTGGTTATGTCACATTTGAAAGCTTTTATTCAGGTATCGCCAACGCCGATTCTGCCACTGTGAGCGCGGCCTTGCAGCGGAAATTAAATTTTTCTTCCCTTTGATACTTTGAGCTGCTGACCTTTCTTCCCCATCCCTGAAGTGAGGGAGCCTAGAGGAAGAGAGCAGCAAGCATATCTGCCTAAAACATGGAAGATCGATGGCTGGCATGTCTCCTCCTCCAGGGGAATATATGGTCCCTACTCTCCCTAGGGAGCGAGCCACTCTGCCCGGCGTAGAACCTTCTGTCGGGCATCAGCTGCACCACAGGCTGGCCGTGACAAAGAAGTGGTCTGAGCACAAGGCTGAGAGCGGAGAATGCTGGAGTTGTAATCCCATCTTGGACACTGACTTCCTTTGTTCTTGGGCAATTCACTTAATTTACTATTTTATTATTGGCATTGAAGGGCTCACCCAGGTTCAGGCCCTTTTAGGCTAGGCATCCTACGCCTTAAACGAGTTCATGCCCTAAAGAATTTATAATCTAAACGGCAAGAGGAGACAAACAAGTGGACAGGAGGAGGAAGGACTAAGTAGTAACAGGATGTTTCACGCTGTGCCTCGCTTTTTCCATCTGGATAAGGGGGAAGCACCTCAGAGGTGTAGCAAAGATCAGTTACTTAAGTTAAAATTTTCAATCTTGTGTTATTTGGGTACTTACCTTTTGGAAGAGGGGCCAGACTTTCACAGGTGCTGAGCGTCCCATTGAAGTCAACAGGACCTGCAGGTGGGAAATAGGGCAGCTTTCACCAGCAAGTCTCTACCCTGCTCCCACTGCATCTCAGTCCTGATTCGGAGGAACTACCTCCAGGGATGAGGCAACAGTTTGCCAAAAGATTGAATACCCCAGGGAATCTGCTGAAATTGCCAACAAAGAGTGCCAATTGTGATGGTAGTTTTTGTGATGTGAAAAGCTGCCTGCTAGGAATTAGACCAAGACTGTTTAACTCAGGTGCACTACAGATGCTCGTCACCAGAGTATCTGGACGCTTGCGTAATCGCCATGACCCCTGCGAAGTTGGGAGCGGAACCCTGGACCTTCAGCTCTTGAATCTCTGCCAGTTGAGCTCAAAGAGAATCAAAAAGCGTCTCCCTTCACGTAAGCCACAACAGTCATCGGAAGGTAAACGTTTGGCCCTGCCAACCTGAGCCAGGTTTGGACGAGTGAACCAAGCCAATAGGTTCTGTATCCTGTTAGTATTTCTTTGTGTGCTGGAATTTCGGTGGTAACAGGTGGCGTGTTTCCAGCAAAGCCATGGTTTGCGCAGACGTTCTCTGCCCTCTTCACCAGACGGTGGTGAGAAATGGCGTGGTCTAAGCAGACGCTGAAAACTCCAAGCAGTCACTCAACCAGCAGCACGAAGGAAATCTTCCCTGGTGACTGAGGGTTTAACCCATGACCTCCTGCAGCATCGATTTGCTTTTATCTTTTAAAGCATATGTTCCAAGTCCTCGTGGCTGCAAGGAAAGCTCTCCCAACGGAAACGGAGTGTGAACTGCTGCAGGGCTGTCTTTGAGTCTGTAGATAGACTGCTCTGTTATCGCTGCTGCTGCTCCAGGCTCTGGCAAACAGCAGCTGGATGTAAATGAACCAGACTGTCCATTTCACTGCTGGTGTTTAGAACCTGTGAGTGACAATGCCATGGTCAAGAATCAGGTCACTTTGTGCTCTTGCTTGGGAGAGCTCTGAGGAGATGCAGCTAACCTGGGAAGTGGAGTTATCCTGGTGAGGAAGGCGACAAAACAAGTCTGAAGGAGAGAATTAGAGAAGACCTGACTTGCACCTCTTAGAGAAGCCAGGGAGCTCTGGAGCGTGGAGCAGAGATCCAGCTTGGCTTTTCCAACAGCAAGAAGGGGCCTGTGGACCTTCCTGTTCTGGCACCTATTAGCCAGAGGCTGATATGAGTGTCCCTAAGCAGCCAGGAGGGACAGCATGCCGGTAAAAAGCACAGCACCCTGCCCTTCCCCGGCAGCTGGGTTTGGCAGTGGGCCTGAACCTCACTGGTGGGTGTCCCGCTAGCCCCTTCTTCCTTACGTGGCTAGAAGGTTTAATCCTCCGGCTGGTGGGTGTCTGAACTTCCTCTGAGCTCTGGTTATAACCACTTCTTCCCCCTCCCCAAATCTGAGTGGTGGCCCCCTTAGCCCATCCGGTCTCCTTCAGCTCTGTACTGTAGTGCCTAGTATTACGCACGTTTTATCTGCGTTCGTTCTCTGCTGTGCTGTAACAGTGTGGCAACCCCACAGGAAGCAAAGGTCGCTGCGCTGCCGATGAGCTGCCATTAACCAAGTGAGACTGGGGTAAAGAGGCAGGCGACTCCAACGTGCTAGTAATAGGCTGTGGCACTGGGGGCGGGGGGGGGGGTCTCCTCTGCTGGTGCTTACTGCAGCTTCCCCGGCTGGAGTTCTGCGAATTGGCATCCGAAGTCTGGGAGTTCGATTTCATCCCCTCCAGCTGGTGGTTTGTGTTGGCTCCAGCCACCAGAAGGAAATGGATCTGGCAGCTCTAAAAGTGACTGGCTCTTAGCACACACTTCATGGTATATGCCAGAGGTAGGAGTACAGCAGTGCGGTGGCGCTAGGGACGGGGTATCTCCCCTCCCTCCTAGGACAGCACTGGTGCTGCTGCTGCGATTCCCCAGAAAGAGTTAACAGGAGACCATGGAGAGGAGCAAGGGGAGGAGTTTCTTATCATGGTGTTTGAAATGTGAGAAGGGCCCAACACAGGAGCCCTTTCATCTCTCCAGAGAACAAGCCTCCCCAGCTCTCTCCGGAGCACCTCTTTCCAGGGAATCTGACCAATTTTGAGGGGTTTTTCTCTCTCCCTGAAGGAGTCTGATTCTTCCAAAGAAACCCAGGCAAGGAAGAGAACCTGAAGAACCTTTAAAGGGTGTGTTTTAAAGCGCTGCCTTGGAAGCTTTTTAGGGGTGGGAGGCTCAGACGTGGCTAAGGAAAGTCAGAGATGTGCAGGTCTTAGCTTTCAGCTCATGCCACAGCAAAGCCTCTAGCATGCTCCGCTGGGTGCATTTCCAGGGGCATGTCTCTTGGGCGTGGCTTTCCTGGGATTTCAGAGGAAAGGGGAGGAGCCTGGGTCCCAGGAGCTCCTGATCTCTGACCAGCACTTGCTGAAGCTAGAGTTCATAGGCACGGTGCTGATTTCAGAGTAATTCATTAACCTTGCTCGCCTAGCTTAGGAAGGACCATTGGCCAGGATCATCCCTGGCAGGTGCGAACCAGGCTCTGTGAACACCAAGAGGTTCTTGCTGACGCTTCCCTCCAGTTCGACTCCACCCGTGACGGAGCGAGAATGCTAGTGCAGACAAGGCCTTGGGGTCCATGGAGTTTCACCAGGGAGAGATTTAGCCTAGTACACGGAAGCCTGTGATCGTGCTCACTACAACTCTACAATCCGTTCCTTCCTCGGTCGTTGTTCCCTCCGATGTTTCAGTGCAACCCTGGGGAGGAGGGAATCTCTCTTTTCAGATGAGATTTGAAAGGGAGGTCTTGAGAACTTGCGGTCACTACGAGAGTGTCCTAGCTAGTGTCTGGTTTGGTTAATTACATTCTGCTGACCTAAATTCCCTCTGCAGTTCCAACTGGCTACAGTGTTCTGCCTTTCCTGACCTCTGGATTGTGTGGTGTATTGCCCTGTGCTGTTACACCGCTGTGTTTTGCCCCTTTGGTGGTTGCATTTCAGCAAAGGGGGAAATAATCCCGACGTGCCCTTTGCCTGCCTTACCAGGCTGCTGTGAAGCACCGAATTGCTCCCGCCTCTCCTGAAGCCTGGCTAACATTCAAAGGCCTCAGAGTTGAGCCACGCTTTGCTTGGTTTCAGCTTAGCAGTTCATTTTTAGATCTTCTCCGGGTTTTCCTGGGATCCTGCTCTCTTCCAGATAGAGCAGCGTTGACGAGGGCCATCACCCAAGCAGAATCAGCTGCTGCTGACGGGTTGCCAGCTCCTAAGCTGAGAGCCTGCTGGAGTAAAGAGAAATCCTCCCTCTGCTGTGATCTAGCAAAGCTGGGGGGGGGGAGGAGAGAAACAGAACCAGCCATTTAGTGGGGGAGGGGTGGGTAGGAAGAACCAGAAGTGGCCGCTGCTAGCATCTATGCTGGATGCTGTTAGAAGCCCCCCTTCCATCCCCCGTAGCGTCCCCCAGTGGGCTCTCAGTCTCAGCAACAGGTGTGGGGCGAAGAGGCTCCCTTCGGGGTGAAGGATGGGAGACCGCAGCTGCCGCTAGCAGTGAAGGAAACCTGGCAGTCTGCTGCAGAACAGGTCGTTTTAGGCCTTTATGCCACTGACTCGAGGGACGGATCTGATGGGGAAACTGACTCCCCCTTCTTCTCCTGATGGCGAAGCCTTGGCTTTAAACGTTCAGGGTGGGTGGGGAGGAGCCGGTCTGAGATGCAAGTCTCTAAGGACCAAGCCGCTTGGCTGAAAGGCGATCTAGAACCCTGGCTTGCTGTAGTTGTCTCTGGGGTCTGAATGAGGACGTCCTGCACCGGTAGCATGCACCGACAGAATGACTTTCCATCGCATTTCACAAACATCAGCTACTCCTTGCGATCCCCCTGGGAATCAGGCAGGCTCTAGCCCCACTGCCCAGGTGGGGAGATGAAGGCAGAGTGTTTTCAAGGCCAGAGGAAGAGCTGGTGTCAGAGCTGGGTTAGAAATTGGGAGTCTTTGACCCCAGTTCTCTGTTTAGTCCTGTACCTACTGCTGTCAATGGAGCTGCTCCTCAGAGTGGCAGTGAAGTGGGGGTCAGGCAAAACGTAGGAGGTGAAATAGAAGGCACTGTAATGATTAGGGGGCGAAGGGGGGTGCTGGGGAACAGGGCTAGTCTAAAAATGCTTGCTCTCTGCCTTACTGAGTTACAGTGGCAAGTCAGGGTTCTGAGTGGGGACAGCACACGCCTTTGGGTACTGAAATACTGCAGTGTTTGGACTTGTCCAAGATGTGGTAATGACGCTTCTCCGCTAGTCTCGGGCCATACAAAGGGAAGTCCCTGGGGGGATCCAGGGCAGCCCTGCTTGTGGTCCCTCGGACTGTGTTATAATTTGACGACTCCTGCCCCTACCATAGTGCTTGTCCCTTAACAGATTTCAAAGTAGCCGGGTTAGTCTGTAGCCGCAAAAAGAGCAGGAGTACTTGTGCACCTTAGAGACTAACACATTTATTTGAGCATAAGCTTTTGTGGGCTACAGCCCACTTCTTCAGATGCATAGAATGGAACATCTATTGAGGATATATATATATCCTCGCGCACACACACGGAGAGCATGAACAGGTGGGAGTTGTCTTACCAACTCTGAGAGGCCAATTAAGTAAGAGAAAAAACTTTTGAAGTGATAATCAAGCTAGCCCAGTACAGACAGTTTGACAAGAAGTGTGAGAATACTTACAAGGGGAGATAGATTCAATGTTTGTAATGGCTCAGCCATTCCCAGTCTCTGTTCAAGCCTAAGTTGATTGTATCTAGTTTGCATATCAATTCAAGTTCAGCAGTTTCTCGTTGGAGTCTGTTTTTGAAGCTTTTCTGTTGCAAAATTGCCACCCGCAGGTCTGTCATTGAGTGACCAGACAGGTTAAAGTGTTCTCCTACTGGTTTTTGAATGTTATGATTCCTGATGTCAGATTTGTGTCCATTTATTCTTTTGTGTAGAGACTGTCCGGTTTGGCCAGTGTACATGGCAGAGGGGCATTGCTGGCACATGATGGCATATATCACATTAGTTGGGGGGCTGTCTGTAAGCGAGGACAGGTCTGTCTCCCAAGATCTGTGAGAGTAAAGGATCATCTTTCAGGATAGGTTGTAGATCTCTGATGATGCACTGGAGAGGTTTTAGTTGGGGGCTGAAGGTGACAGCTAGTGGTGTTCTGTTATTTTCTTTGTTGGGCCTGTCTTGTAGGAGGTGACTTCTGGGTATTAGTCTGGCTCGGTCAATCTGTTTTTTCACTTCAGCAGGTGGTTACTGTAGTTTTAAGAATCTTGATAGAGATCTTGTAGGTGCTTGTCTCTGTCTGAGGGATTGGAGCAAATGCGGTTATATCTTAGAGCTTGGCTGTAGAGAATGGATCATGTGGTGCCTCCTGGATGGAAGCTGGAGGCATGTAGGTAAGTATAGCGGTCAGTAGGTTTCCGGTATAGGGTGGTGTTTATGTGACCATCGCTTATTAGCACAGTAGTGTCCAGGAAATGGACCACTTTTGTGGATTGATCTAAGCTGAGGTTGATGGTGGGATGGAAATTATTGAAATCATAGTGGAATTCCTCAAGGGCTTCTTTTCCATGGGTCCATATGATGAAGATGTCATCAATGTAGCGCAAGTAGAGTAGGGGCGTTAGGGTACGAGAGCTAAGGAAGCGTTGTTTTAAGTCAGCCATAAAAATGTTGGCATACTGTGGGGCCATGTGGATACCCATAGCAGTGCCACTGACTTGAAGGTATATGTTGTCCCCAAATGTGAAATAGTTGTGGGTGAGGACAAAGTTATCTTAGCAGAAGATCCCACAGCCCCGAGGAGATTAGTTCCTTGTTTGGAACCCCGGTGCTCCCCCCCCCACAAGAGCCAGAGGAGGTGGCACCAAATGCTGTGGGGAAGGAGGAGACCCCGCAAATGGCTGCTAAATCTTAACTGGTGGCTAGTTTGGAACCTGATTCTGTAAATGGATATGGAGGGTTAAATCCAGGCCTACTGTAACTCCAATTCGTGCTTACAGCAGGGCTGGATCTGGCTGATAGAGCGCCGAGTAAATCTCTCTCGTCTCCCCATCACCGTGGCATTCACCACCTGCTCCCCACATCAACAGTGGGGAGACACCTTTAACCTAGAACCCCAGCTCTCTGCATAACTTACAATGCCCAACAAAGATTAATGTGCTCTGACGTTATTGACATAATCTGGGACCATATAGAACATGGTTGCAACCAAGGTCCTGTAGTGGCACCAAATCTTGTATAAAGGGGGTCAAAGGAGGTGTCTAAGACAAGGTTATGGTTGGCTGGTTATGATTATGCTGTCTGTGTGCATATATCATTTTTTGTATTTAAAGTTTTATAAGTATTGGCTCTATACTGTCTGTATTGCAAAATTATGCTATGCTTCTGGGTGACACCCCAGACAAGTTGGTGTCAGCTCCGACTAGCCTGCTTGATGGCCCATTAAGGACCATCAGCTATACAATGGATCCATTGAGAGAAGGCAGATACACCTTGTAACTCAAAGTATGCAGGGACTTGCCCAGGTGACTCCAGACTCCATTTTGCTGTAATTTTCCCCAGTAAGAACAAAGAGTTGTTCTTATACCTGGAAAAGACTATCCAGCGCCCAGCACGATGGGACTCTGATATTGGTCAGTATCTAGACATTACTGTAATAAAATTGATTATGCCACAGAGAGAACAGCTTGGGGAAGTGACATAAACACACTGTAGAACTTTGAATGGCTTTCAGCTGAGACGTAAACTTCAGGCCCTGACCTCTCTTAGACAACATAGGTCCAAGGCATTTTTTAATTGGTATCTGAGCAGTGTTTCGACTTGGAGACTTAGGTCCTCAGACTACTACTTCACTGTGCATTCAGGTGGATGTGGCATTCTTTGCTACTCCTCCTAAACAGTTGTAACATCGTTGTGTGTGGCAGAAATGCATCTGTTCTACCCCAGAGGTGGCTGCACTTGTAGGCTGGATAAAGTGATCCCCCGGACTAGTTCATAAGGAACTTTGAGATTTTTCAGGATGAAAGGTGCTAAATAAATATCTGGCAATACACAGTAGCAGGGGTCTGGGAGGGATAGCTCAGTGGTTTGAGCATTGGCCTGCTAAACCCAGGGTTGTGAGTTCAATCCTTGAGGGGGCCATTTAGGGATTTGGGGATTTAGTTGGGGATTGGTCCTGCTTTGAGCAGGGGGTTGGACTAGATGATCTCCTGAGGTCCCTTCCAACTCTGATATTCTACGATTCTAAGCCAGGAGACCTGGGATGTATTTGGCTCTACCACAGCAGAGCCGCTTAACCTCTGTCTTCCTGCCAGTGAATTGAGATGCTGTCTTACTACTTCTGTAAAATGTGCTGAGATACTCAGAGGAAAGGGGCTATAAAAGCCTTTCATTAGTTCCTCTCTTACCCGAATCAATGTTGGGTGCTCGTTGTGCATGAATCTGCATGTTCCATTCAGGCTTTAACTACTTCTTTTTTCTTGTCCCTTTTAGGTTTGGAGGGTAACCTGGCAGCGTCACAAAGATGTCTCTTCACGCTACGAGGGCCAGTGCTCTCCTGGCCTGGGTAAAGTGTTCATGCCTTACTTCTGCCTGCCTTGTAGTATGAGTGGATAGGCTCTTCTCCCCTTGGTGCAAGGCCTTCTTAATTGCTCCTGCTTCTTTGAGCATGCACTTCTCCCTGGGGATGTGGGTAGGGAGCAGTGGGGTGGGGAACCTCTGCAGCACTGAACAGGGATCAACCATTCGAGTGAATGCAGTTGGATGGGCACTGGTGGGTCTGGAGCCTTCGTGCCTTGTGTTGTAACCTTCTGGGCTGCTCTCTGTAAGGCTCTGAGTTCTACAGATTTGACCAGGCAGTGGGGGCGGGGGAGGGAGGGCGTTTGCTCACAATTCCTGTTAATGAGTACAGTAACTCCTCGCTTAACGTTGTAGTCCTGTTCCTGAAAAATGCGACTTTTAAACAAAACGATGTGAAGCAAATTCAGTTTCCCCATAAGAATTAATGTAAATGGGGTGTGTGTGTGAGGTTCCAGGGACATTTTTTTTGCTGGACAAATCTGTGTGTGTGTGTGTGTGTGTCACACACACTCTCTATAAGTTTTCAACAAACAATTTAATACTGTCCACAGCAATGATGATTGTGAAGCTTGGTTGAGGTGGTGGAGTCAGAGGGTGGGATATTTCCCAGGGAATGCCTTACTGCTAAATGATGAACTAGCACTCGGCTGAGCCCTCAAGGGTTAACACGTTGTTAATGTAGCTTCGCACTCTACAAGGCAGCACGAATGGAGGGAGGGGGAGACAGCATAGTGGGGAAAGACGGACACACACACACAGTATGTGTGAGTGACACAGAGAGCTCCATTGCCAATTTAAGTACGCTGACCACACTCTAAGTACATTGCCTTTTTAAGTAGATGAGCAAGTTGAGACAGCAGCTGCTGCCAGCAGGTTCCCTCCGAACTGAGACGTGTTGTATCATGTGTGTGTTCTCCCCTCCCCCCACCCGCTCTGTGGAGATGGGGTAAAGGGGCAGGGGAACACCCTGACATTAGCCCCCCCTTTTCCCCCTCTCCCCCCCACAGCTAGCAGGAGGCTCCTGGGAGCAGTTCCAAGGCAGAGGGCAGGAGCAGCACACAGCAGTGGGGGGAGGGACAGCTGAACTGCTGGCAATTGGTAGCCTACTGGGCGACTGCCATACAGGGAACTGAAGGGAGCTGATGGGGGGCTGCTGGCCCACCCTGGTTCCAAGCCCCCACCAGCTCACTCCAATGGGCCGCTCTTCCTGCAAGCAGTGGACAAAGCAGGTGGCTGCCAAACAATGTTATAAGGGAGCTTTGCGCAGCTTTAAACGAGCATGTTCTCTAATTGATCAGCAACGTGACACCGTTAACCGGGACGACGTTCAGTGAGGAGTTACTGTAACTGGAAACACTGGGCCCAGTGAGTCCCGCCTTGGAAACGTGCCCTGAAACCAGTGCAGGGGCCACGTGGCTAAAGCACAGCGGGAGGCCAGCAGGGACTTGCTCTGGGGTTTTTTACTGTGCAACTGACACGACTCTGTCCGGTCAGTCTAGTTGTAAATGAGGCAGAATGTCCTTGGCAAACTTTATGCTGCCTCTGAGCATCTCTGGGGAAACGTATTATGAATGAGGCCCATGTTAGTGTCTTGTCTTTGGCTGTGTGACTGTCTTGTCACAGAGCGCAGGAGTCGTATTGGACATCCAGCTTCAGGGCTTGAATTGGACCAGCTCCTGCCCTAGAATCTAAGCTTTCAAGGCCAAGGTCACCCAGTCAGTTACTGGCAGAGCTGGGCGACATGTGCTTGCTAGCGGGTTCCTAGTTTTTGACTGCCCTGTCCTGTCCCCAGGTGAACAGCCTGAAGGTCGACAATCCCCTGAGTGATCTGTCACAGCTCCGGGACTGCAGTGTCTTCCTCAAGATCATCGACAAAGTGTGAGTGGAAGCAACTACAGAGTTTCCCTTCGAACTGCCTTGCTGGTCTCCAACCAAGAATTAGAGGGTTTTAGGCTGTTACCCATCACCGTAATATCTGAGCACTGAGCCTATCTGCCATGGGAAAGGGCAGTGGGTCCCGAGCCGGCCTCTCAGCTGGGGAGCATTAGGGAGAAGTCCCCTGGAGGTCTGATGGGAAAGGTGTGGCTGTTACCCTGGTTCCTTGGTGCACTATGCTCTCAAGTCCCCCGTTCTGCTGCCTGTTTGCTTTTCATTCACAGTAGTTTTTTCTGGTTGTAATTCCGGCTGCCCCAGCACTGAAGTACCTCCCCCACAGCGGGAGAGTTTGAATCCCCTGCACCTTGGTTCCTTAGGTTATTACAAATCCAGTCCCTTCTAAAATGGAGTCTGTCGCCGTGCTGCCGAACCCTGTGAAACTGCAGTTCTGTCCTGGGAAGCAGCATGACACGCGGGTGGAGGCGCACAGTACTGACTGTGCCCCTTGTACTTCAGCATCAATCCTCTTGGTGTACGCTTTTCACAAAATGATCACTCCATGTTCGACTTCTTAGCCCTCCCTCAAGGGAAACCTGCACAACACCTTCAGCAGACGAGCCTGGGAACTTAAATTCCAACCTTTGCTAGACACTAAACATGATGGACTCCATAAAGGCACTGGATTTATGGCTCATTACAACAACCCGTAATCCACTAACCCCCCCTTTGCCCTAGACTGCAGAGGGAGTTAGCTGCCCACTTCACCTGGAATGATCTCTTGCAAGGCATGTTAACTCTTTATGCTTAACAATCCGTTCCCCCTTGTATTTAGCCGTGACACTGAGTGTCTTTCCCAGACCTGAAGAGGAGCTCTGTATAAGCTTGTCTCTCTCACCGATAGAAGTTGGTCTCATACAAGATAATTAGCCCCATCTCCACCTTGTCTCTCTAATATCCTGTGACCGACACAGCAAACAGAGTCAAAGGTGGCTTTTCTAACTGGCAGCCCTGCATGCTCCCCGGGAATCAAGCAGGGTCCTTTCTTTCTCAGACACTGCTCCGCAGTTAGGTTCTGCTGGCCAAATCCTGCCTACAGTGACACCTGTGCAGCTCAGTTGCCTTCGTCAGGGCCGCGCAGGTGTAGCCAAGGACAGAATTTGGTCCTGCAGTTGGAACTCTGGTAACTCCTCTAATGATGCACCATCCACAATAGAGTCCAGCTCACCCTCCCGTAGCTGTTGGCTCTGAAGGGCTAATGGGAGTGTTTCCCCCACAAGGGCACACTCTTCGTTTACCCTTCCGGGCGCTCCAGGCGTAAGCCTGCGAAGTTTGGCACCCCAACCCTTTACCCAGTTCCTAGGGGTCAGGACCTAAACTTCTACAGGTTTGCAGGGCCTTTTGCTAGTGAAAGAGCTTTACCCAGTAATATTCTTAGCAGTTCCCAAGACCGAATACACACACTAAGCATACAGTGCTCGCCACTCCCAATAAGGCAGCTGAACTTTTCCTGGTGGCCAGTTAGGATCAGCTTGTCTGGGGCTCCTCCAGCTTCTGCATGATGTGGTTGGCAGGGTGTTGAGGTCTGGCAGCTCTGATCTTGGGCTGTGTCCTGCAGTTGGTTCCCAAAGAACTTCCTTTTGGACCCCAGTTTATATAGTGAAACTTGAGTCCTACTTCGCTCTACCTTAACCAAAGTACTACAACATCATTCTCTGTCCAATCGTAAGATACTGCGAAACAATTCTTTACCCAGTCATACCCCACCACATTAGTTGATTTAAATCTTGCAAAATTAGCTATGCAACAGACAAACAATCAAAGAACCAGACAAACAAGCGAGAAATAGGGACCGTAAAGGCAAAACAATAAAGTACACATTTCACAACCACAACTGTTGATAAGTGATTCCTTGCCAGACAGTTGAAGATCTGGTTCTTTGTCTGGCGATGGTGGGTATTATTAGGACAGGAGTGCCTTCTTAACAGCCCAATATTACATCGTTTTGATGGAATGTGAGGATGTGACTTTCTACTTTTTAGCTGATGGTTGCTGATGTCCTAATGTGGCTGCAGAAAAAGGCCTCAGACCTTTCAGGTGTCAAAGCTGCTAAACTCCTCCTCCTTGCTGAAATTGTCACTGGTGATGCTGGAATCGCACAGGACAGCTCTGTGCAGTAAATAGGTGCCGCGTCCCATAGACACTCCTTACTTACCCGTTCC
The DNA here is from genome assembly GCF_013100865.1 of Trachemys scripta elegans. Lineage (NCBI taxonomy): Eukaryota > Metazoa > Chordata > Testudines > Emydidae > Trachemys > Trachemys scripta. The sequence goes on from NC_048298.1 coordinate 337,270,068, forward strand.
AAGGCTGGGAGCTCCCCTGTCAATGCTACTTGGAAGGGAGTAACTTGGGGAAGCCCTGGCAGTGGTGAGGCAGTTCTCCAGCACAGTGCCAGACTCCTCCTCCCAGTGCCTGCCTTGCTGCCCCCTGGGAATGCCAGGTTTGCTTCTGTGTATCTGCAGGATTGAGGAAATTCCCCCCCCCCCCCCGCCCAATCGCAAAGGGCTCTGTATTCATTTCCATAAGTGAGGGGTGCAGAGACCTGTGGGGGAGGAAGTGGTGTTACTCTGGGGAATGGGTTTGTAGGAGTAGCTCTTTTGGGAGCAGTGTTTATTGGCTGCGAGTTGGAGTGATCGTGTCAAACATAATGGAAGCTGAAATAGTAGAACTGAGCATGCGCCAGGATTTAGTTCTATGTGATTATTGAACTAGAAAAGGAGTCCCTGGTAGGAGAGGGTGCAGTGAGACTCATTCACATTCAGACATCGCACTGCATTTCAAATCCTTCCTTCAGGAGTCTTTGTGGAAGCCTGTGATCTATAATTATCTCTCGTACTGCGTAAGGAGAGCCCGCTCTCGAGCTGGGCTCTGATTGTGTTGGGGGTGTGGAGGAAGGAGCTGCCTGCAAGGGATATATTTAGTCAGCCCTGGTTAATCTCCTTCATCTCTAACTCAGATCAACAAAGGAGCGGCGCAAGTGGCATGGGCTGTATGTACTGACTGGGCTTGGCGGTAGTACAGGATCATAAAGGGGGGCGATTTGCCGGGGAACTCTCTGAAGTATGAGGAGACTGGTTTGAAAATCCCGGAGTGCTGATGCTCCACATGCAGATTACAAAATTCCAAATGCAAAATCAGCATTCAACATTCTGTTTCGCTACCAGCCAAGCCACTGAGTTCAAGGACCTCCGGTTTCCCCTGCAAGGGCCGAGGATGTCAGACAAGCCTGACACTAGCAAGGGTTGCAGACATGTGAGCAATTCGCGCATGAGCTAATGCAATCGACTCTTGTAGGGGAAACGTGGCATCTTGAACTGGGCCTTGGCAGTTAACTCCCAATTCGCCTTCTTAAAAATTTGGTGCAATTTTTAAATGCAACTATCCAAGACTGTAAAAAGCGAGAGAGAGTCCTGTGGCACCTTATAGACTAACCTGGCTACCCCTCTGATACTTTATCTAAGACTGAATGCAGGCTTGGTGTAAGAGTGCATCTCCACTGGCTCCTACTGGTTTATGCAGGTGCATTTCCATGTCCAAATTTGGCCCGTAATCTGTTCATGTTTGGGTTCTTAACACAAACCTCCTTTAAAGCACCAGAACGGTCAGACCCATGTGACAAGCTCGGAGCCATTCCAGCAGAGCTGTGTACCACAAATAGAGACGCTTCCAAAGCTTTCCAGGTAGCAAGAGGCACTTTACACACAGCTCCACAATAGGATCTAGTGTGGAAACGGTTCTAATCGGCGAGCTGCTTCCCACCAGGTTAGAAAGAGCTGTAGGGGTGGGGTGCACTCTTTAAATCCACTGCGTCATTCATTTAGTGGAGAAATACATATTTGAGAGCTCCCTCTGCTGGCTAGTCCACCGCAGTAACATTAATTTCCAGAGCTGTGCTGTCCGGCTGGTTCACAAATAAGGAAATAAACAAAACCATGTGAATGTCAAGCTCCTGCCCAAACAGGGAGGGGCGGGTCTGCGTTTACCAGTTGGACCTAGTTGGAATCTGGGGTGGCGATCGAGAAGCGATTGTGTTTCATGGAGGTGGTCAGGGGCTCCAGCCAGTCTTGTCAGGTCTGTAACCTGCTTGATGTGGGTGGACTCCACGATCTTGGCTGGGCTTGTTACTCGAGCTGACACAGGAAACCGGCGAGGCCTGTGGTCTACTGCATAGCAGCCAGCCTGTCTGTATTAAAGCAACACCCCCTGTATAAGCAGCATCTGCCTCACTTGAGTATCGGAGTAACCCGTGTGCACTCTTTCAGCCATGGCTCTGCGGAGGGACGGTCTGTTCTGCAGCAGCCCTTGCCGGAGAGGATCGAGTTCATCCGGAGCTTTCTACAGAGTAAGAATCTCGCAGCTGTGTCGGAGCTCACCACTTCCCCTGCATGTTCCACGCCAGTGGTTGTGGCCTAATTCCAGGTGGTTCTAGGTAGAATAGGTCAGGCTCAGGGTCATCAATGTAGCCTAGGCCCCTTGGATGTAAGTAGTGCTACCCTGAATCCATGGCATCAAGCGGCAGTACTTCTCGTGGGCACCTGCAAACGCACACCCTAGAGGCATCCTGCTGGGCAGGCTCCCAGAGGCGAGGGTGATGGTGTGCTCCAATGGCCAGTGCCAAACACAAGGTGCTAATGTTTGGTGTTCTAATGCCACTGAGGGGCTGGACCTTTAGGACGTGTCAGTGACGCCTTGTGCCTCAGCCAAACCCAGCTGGAAACCCTGTGCTGGCTAGCTGCTGAGCTGAATCTCCCCAGGGGACGTGGGGACTGAGCTGAGAGTTGATGGTTTGCAGGGAGCCGGTGGTAGAAGACTAAAGGGAACAGAGGGATCCCAAAGGTGGTGCGGGGGAGTTTAATTGGAGGAGTGGGTTGCAGGAAGAACACTAAAGGGTGAAGCAGAGGAATTTTTGGCAGGGGATGGCCGGGTTACCATTACTCTAGATATGAGGTCTGGCTCTGTCAGTGGGCCTGCTGCCATGTTTCCTAGTGCCTATGGAGTGAAGGCAGAGATTCCCTTCTCCCGGGGTTTCAGATCAGTGGTGTCTTGTTTACACGGCCCCTCACTCTAATGGTGGGTGAGTAGGGGCTGGGGTGGGAGGTTGGCCCACAATGGCGTTGGACACGGAAGATGAGGGAGGAGACCCGAGGTCCAGACTAGTCCATCTCCCAAGGGTCAGCACAAGGATGTGTGCTTAGAACTCTCTGGATTCTCGTTGCAGAGCACTGCAAGCACAAGTCAACCATGGAAAGCCCCGTGTCCATACCGAAACTCTTGGAGGGAGAGGAACTGGAGCTGGCCAAGGTACCTGTCTTTGCACCTGGACCAGCACTCAGTAAAGACAGGCCTATCCGGGGATGGCAAGTCTTATGGGATCTTCAGTGTCACAGCCATCCTATCTAAACTTGGTCCTAACAGGGACCCCGTAGTCCCCTGAAGAACGTATGCACTCCAAGGGGTACGGAGTGCAAGGTGGAGGTTCCAGTGCACTGGGGAGTTCCTGGTTGGAGAGGAACAGCTTAGCACTTCCTTCCCCTCCCAGATCCACTCTGTGAAGGGCATCTCAACCCGCCCCTTGTTCAAGAGCGCTTGGGGTCTGAATCTTAGCGGGATTGAGAACTGTGGGCAGGGGATCCTGCCAGATGCCCCCGAGCGAAGGGGTGAATCTCTCTGGTGTCTCCAGACACATCTCTCCCGGCAGCCTGGTAAAGGCAGCAAGGCAGCACTGCTGGGATAGTGGAGTGACTCTGCATTTGGATGTGTGATTGTGAGGCGTTTCGCCTTTGTGACGCTGCAGTGTCTGTTTCCAGGTGACCATGCTGCTCCTGTACCACGCCTCCATGAGCACCAAAAGCTCCAGGGACTGGAACGAATTTGAATACAAAATCCAGGTAGCCCTCGCCAGCTGCATTCAGACTCCTGCTGTAGGCTTTAGCATGACGTCCCCCTTCCTCTGCTGCAATCCGGTTCCCGGCTGGGTTCTCCCTACAGCCACTGCCCAAGCAATGGGCTGGCCTTGTGGCTAAGGCTTGGGGTGCTAGTCCCATCTCTGCCATTGAGTTGCAGTGTGCCCTTGGGTGAGTCACTTCACCTTGGTTCCATCATCTGGAAAATGGGGCTAATAATGACCTGCTTCACTAAGGTGTAGAGATGGATGGTCTCCAAGGAGGCATCTTTCTCCTTCTCCCCTTCCAGTGGATCCACAAACCCCTATTGTTGGTGGATAGACTTGGATATGGACTCTGTGTTTCAATGCATGGAGAAAGACCCCCTCAGATTTGACCAGGCTTTAACTTCTGGGTCACGGTGTCAGCTCCCCAATACTTCCCCTTCCCGGCCCGACAGATTGGGGTATGGGGAGCTGGCATAACTACTGAACTGCCTTCCCAGTGCTTGCACCGTCGCTAAGCAACAGCTGCTCCTTTTGAGGACAGGGGCTGCAGCCACCGCATATCTGTTAACACTGATGGGTCTGTGTTCCAGGCTGAGCTGGCGACGGTCCTCAAGTTCGTGCTTGACAACGAAGAGAGCCTGAATGAGAACCTGGAGCTCTTCCTGCAGAAGAAAGGTGAGTGCTTTGTGTACGAAGGGTTAAAAGCAATGAATCGTTCAGGCTGGCTTGGATGGAGTCACCTAACCCAAAATAGCATGCACTGCTGGCACCAAAGCTAAATAAGCAGCCAAGCCCTGGGTAGGGGGCAGTAGTCGTTGAACGTAATGTCAACACCATGCTGGCATATCTCCAGAGCCTCACTAAGTCTGAAGGTTAATAGAAAGTGATTGGCCTGGATGATGAGAGCAGTGAGAACTGTTCCTGAATGCCCCAAGCGTTTGGCACCGTCCTCCACTACTGTAACCCCCCCATGTTAATGCTGTTGCTTCTAGTCAGTAAGGGAAACGTTTTCTAGCAGCATGAAAACTGAAGCGCTGAAACTAACCAGCGGCTGCAGTTCAAAAGAGAAGTAGATGCAGTGCAGACTTCCCCAAATGGTTCTGATGCAAGCCCGTGATGCAAGACGGAGCCCTCAGATGGCAGGGTCTGCCACGCACAGGCACGACTCCATGTATGCGCTCTGTTCTAGTGACCGCTCCTTTCCCCGGGATCTTGCACTGATGTATAATGCTTCTACGGGGCCTGTCTTCTCGGGGAGAGTCTCTTTCCTTGTGCTGCAACAGCGCAGGCCACAGCTACCAAATCTTCAGAAAAATGGCGCTGTCTGTATTCCCAAAACCAGAGCTCCTGGCTGCCACAAGAACAGGCAATATAGAAATCCTTGACACAGCTAAGCGCTTGGTCTCTGGCCGGCTCTGAAAAGAATAGGCTATTCTGCACGGGCATCTCACGTTCTGGTGGATCCCAACCGTTTGGCAAACAGCACAACCTACAGTGCGTCTAAAAGGCAGCCACCTCTGGGGAGGTAGCTAGGCGGGATGCCCGCAGCACAGCAGTGGGGGAAGGGGATGTTTTGCCTCAGCCACCAAAGCAGGCAGGGTAAACCCCTTACTCTTGGGTTCCCATGTAGAGCGACAAGAGACCGCCTGGGGAGGAGGGTTTTAAGGCCTTATCCGGATACCCCACAGGATGAAGGGATGGGCTGACCTGTGGTTCCTAGAAATGTAGATATTTCAAACATGAGGCTTTATGCTTCGAAGCCGTCCCCTCTGGCACTACAGCAGGCAACTCAGGGTCTCACGTTTGCTCTCCCCAGTGCCGCTTTCATCCTCCAGCATCTCCAGCACCAGCTCCGAGGAGCAGTCTCCCGTGTTCTCCCGCCAGCACAAGCGAGAGGTGCGCTTCCTGGAGCTGCAGAAGATCGCCTCCTCATCCAGCATGAACAAGTACGTCCTCCGCCTTCCTGGGGATCCTGGCTTTCAGGGGGGCAGCCCAGCTTTAACGGCGTCCTGGGGCCCGAGGGCAGCGTGTCTGCTCGGCAGATAAAAACTCCTTCCTGAGTTGGGCCTTTCCTATTGCAAACCTCTCCTGTTCAGTACCGGAGCACAGGCATTGCCAGATCAGCTCAAACCACTGGTCCGTTTAGCCCAGTGTCCTGTCGCTGATCGCCAGGAAACCAAGCGCATCCCCCTGAAGCAGCAAGTTCTGAGATTCTGATCAGCCTGTCCCCATGGCAAAGGCCAGCCGGCAGCATCTTGTGAAAGGCTGGGAGAGCAGCAGAGATCAGAGTTCCTCACACTCTGGTGACTCTGACTGCAGTATAAAGGGAGATTGAAGGGACTTGGTCCTGGAATGGAAGGTATTTCTGCACACCCCCCTAGGCCTGAGCCCCGTTCAGTGAGTGGGGTTGAAGTAAGGGTCCTCCTTTTCACAGTGGTGTACAGTACTAAGTGGTCACTGCGATAGACATTGTTACCATAACAGGTCTGAGATTCTGCTAAGGAGTAAGTGTGAGGTGACTGCTCCACCTTCTCTGGCCTGTGGTATCAGGTGTTGTATGGCTGGTGCTTTCTTTACAGCTTCCTTCCTGTCTCGCCCGCCTCCCCCATGGGCGACATCATGCAGACCCCGCAGTTCCAACTGAGACGGCTGAAGAAGCAGCTGGCAGACGAGAGGGAAAACCGGGATGAGCTGGAGCTGGAACTGACAGAGAACCGCAAACTCATCACAGAGAAGGGTCAGTAGCTCTCGGCGTGATCGGGGGAGTCGGGGGGTGGGGGGGGTTCTGGCTGACAGTGTGTATTGGCGCACCCCCTTCCTGCTGCAAGTACCGCCAAGCCCACGGTGTTGGTGCAGTGGGTCAGTCTGGTTGGAGGCTGAAGGCTTGCAAAGTCTTGGACATCTCTGCTCTCCAGTGTTGGAAGGGAGCCCTAGAGGGCTACCCAGTCCCTTTCCGTACATGGTGGCTGCGCTGTGTTTCAGGAGCAGGGCCCCCAGTGGTGCTGGCTGTTTGTCAGGAGTCCAAGGACTGCATTGAACTTGCCTTGCAGACAATCAGTATGGCCAGTGGAGCAGGCATGTTTTGGAGCGGATGTGGTGTGACGCTTCCCGGGGGTACCCAGTGTTGCGAGGCACCTTGCTACCACCTGCCCTTAGTGTGAGGAAGCCGGTCTGTGGGTCAGCTTTTCAATTTAACTGGCCACAGGCAACACTAGCATTATCTAGGCACTGCAGGCCCCGCTGTCACTTTGCAGGTTAGCGAGAGGCACACTCGAGCCCTCTGAGCGTTTCCCCAGCCCTGTTCCACTAGATACTCGCAGTATTTACAGTTTCGCTGCCTCCAAAGTGCACCTCCGATCAGCACTCCACGTAACACACCGATTTCCAGTGAAATGGAATATAAACTTGTTTTAACAAAGCACGGAGATTCAAGCCAGTAGCAAGTAAGTATTGGAAACAAATGATTACGTATCAAATAAATCATAACATGCAGTGTAGAGCGTAGACTTAATTAACTGGATATCCTTATAGTTAATAAAATATCGCTCATCCCCAAATCCTTGCAGTGTTGTACAGCCTGGCTGGTTGTGACTCCCCTTTCATGAAGCAAACACACGAACAGTTTGCCTCCTAGGTAGAGAGTCCTGTGTCTCCTTGCATCCCCCAATATACCCTAACGTTCCTTTGTCTTTAGTCTCAAACAGCCCGACACCCGCTGATTGGGTTTTTTCCTTGTAGGATTTGCAATCCTTAGACCAGTATTCGGCTTAGTATGCAAACAGGCCTCCATTGTAAGACATACAATATGCACATAGCCAGAGACAGAGATAAGCAACTGTTGCCTCCTAGCTGAAAAAAACCTGTCTGAGGTTTATCACCTCCTGGTGGCCTACCTTAACTCCAGGATTTTAAGAACATACTTTTCAGTGTAGATACATAACTCCTTAAATATCCTCCATAGAGACCTCACATGCCACCCGTTGGAGAACTGTTATGCATATATCTGACCCAGGGGATCCCTGTAAAAATCCCGATCCCAAGGGATCCAATGGTCACATGCGGGTTCCCCCCTCCAAGCTCTGACCGGAGCAAATAGGCGATGCTGCACCGTCTGTATTTGCAATGAGCTCAATATCTTGGCGGTTTCTCTGTTGGCTACGTGGGCTCTGCATGATGGTGGTTCCCCCCGCTACGTTACCAGCAACAAAAACTCGCTCCAGCACAGCCATGCGAGTAATCGAACTCCTCCTGGGTCTGGGAGTCAAGCAGCAGCTGCAGGCCATGCTCGGGGCACCCCCGGTATGATCCGTGCTGGCTGGGACGGCGTTTGTGGCGTGGATGCTCATCCATTAGGAAGTGGACTAAGGTCCAGCTTGTCCTTTAGGCTTCCAACCGGCTAGTAACAGCGGCTTCTCTTCCACTTCCCCAGAGACTCAAATCACTATGATGCAGCAACGGATCGACCGCCTGACTCTTCTCAATGAGAGACAGACTGCTGATCAGCTGGAGCCAAAGCCGCTGGAAGAGCTGCGGGAAAAGAACGAAAGGTAACGCCTCCGAAGCAGCGTCTTTCTACTAGGGCTCCTGGTAGGCTGGTGCCCAGGGCTTGTGGGTCCCTCAGATAGGTGTGACCCATCATTTATCTAATGCATGGGCCAAGCGTGATTAGAAAACGTCGCCTGAGGCCCTACTCTGCATCCTCTGCTATGGGGATTGGTCCTGCTTTGAGCAGGGGGTTGGACTAGATGACCTCCTGAGGTCCCTTCCAACCCTGAGATTCTATGATAATGCAGGTCCATAGAAGTACCATAGATAGATAATATGAGGCTGCAGTCCATATTGTTGGAGTCTGTGGGCTCTATTGTAATCTCCCCGATACCAGGGAGGAGGTGGATCTCTGTCACTGTGTAGTTTTAGTGTCTCTGTTCCTTGGACTGCTCGTGAGCCCTCACGCGTACATGTGCTGTAATCAGACTTGCGCTGGCTCTGTGGGGAGGACCTGGGTACTCACCAAACTCCAAGACTACTGTTGTCTTCCTGTCCTGCCAGAAAACTGGTCCTCAGAGATGGTGCAGCAGCTCCTCAGCGGGCGTAAATTGGTGTTGACTTACCCCAGTTCTAGCTCTAGGGAGTGATGCGCGGTTCCATGAACAGCACCTTCTCCCTTTGCGGGGTATGCATCATCCATCCAGGGTGACCAGAGAGAGGGAGACAAGGCTAGTGACTGTGTTCCCAGACTCCATGGCATGCTGCCTCGTCTCTGAAGTCCTGGCAGAAGCTGCTCACTCTGCAATGGCACATTTAGGCTGAGGAAGTAACGGAGAAATCTGTCTTGCTTCAGCCTGGAAAGGTGGAATCCTGCAGCAGCCTCTAAGCTTCCCCTTCAGAGTAGACATGATACGTTCCATGGAGGTCTGAACATGGGGCAAAGCAAAGGTCAATCTCCATTCGAGACTTGGTGGCCGGGCATAGTCTGGCTGTGGGGCTGGGAGACAGGAACTCTGAGTCCTAAACCAGGCTCTGACCTTTTATTGTGACATCGAGGTGCCAAGAGAATACGGGATGTGCCTCGTTTCCCCATCAGCATCCTCAGGCGGATTAAGTGACGCTGTCTGAGAGCAGCTTCCCAGCTCCTCTCTCAAGTCGCTCTTCTGCTAGGCAGACAGTGTAATGCCACCTCCTCTCCCACAGCTTGATCCTGCGTCTGCACGAGGCTCTAAAGCAATGCCAGGACCTGAAGACTGAAAAAGGCCAGATGGACCGAAAAATCAACCAGCTCTCCGAGGAGAACGGGGACCTCTCATTCAAGGTACGGGGCACCCCTTCTTCCACCTGGTAATGGTACAAACCATTGCAGTCAGAGCATGGAGTAGCATCAGCAACAGCTTTGCATCTGTACTGTAGCTGCATTTATAATGGCTAGTTTTATACCAGGCCTGTGTTTTGGCCTGATTTTGCCCTGACAGTGATGTCTGAGAGTAAATTTGCCGTCCTTCATTTGAATCTGCTGGTACTGGACGCTTTGCCATTCAGCTCCTTTTTATAAAACGTTCCTGTTAGTAAGGAAGGGTTGGCAGCATAGGTTGCGTTCAACTGACCCCTCCGGAATGATGCTTTCGGGGAAGAACGTGGGCCGGGTGTTGCGATGAGATGGGAAGGAAGAAGGGTCTGGTGATGGTAAAGCCGTGGACTGGGATTCACGAGTTACCAGCTCTGCCACCCGCTTCCTGAGTGACTTAAACTACCCTGCACCTCCATTCCGGTCTGCAAACTGTGGCTAACCCTGATCTCGTTACGCTTGTTTTTTGTTTTTGTTTAGCTAATTCCCTTTCTTTTATTTTCACTTCTTTTAGGGTATTTTTTGAGAATGTCTAACTGCCTTTGGACCCCAGTGGCCAGTATTTTTTATTTATTCATTTTTTGTTCAGATACACGGAGTTTCTCATGCAGTGCGGCGTTCTCCTCCTGGCAGCTAGCCAAGCGAAGGAATGCCTCATTGCGTGCTTCCCACAATAGCCAGATTGCAGCCAAGTCTCTCTTTATCGGGGCCGATGGCCTGTAGACCAACAGATATTTTGCCAATCTATCTTCCAACTCCACTCTAGTGTGGACATCGGGTAATGCTTGTGCAGTCCATGGGCTGCGCCCAAACTTTTTTGCAAAATTGTCTTAAAAGGAGTAATTTCCTGTACGAATGGCAATTTTTTCTGCTCTTTTTGAACTTTGTTTTTAGGGGACTCCTTTTGCCTAAACATATTTCTTTATGAATTTCTTTTACCTTTACTTTTTTGTGCCCATGCTCGTGCTGGGACTTACAAAACACAAAAGTCTATACCCACTAAAAACTCTGCCTGACAGAGCAGGAGGGGGAAATGCTAAGCCCCTTCCTTTTGGGTTCGATCCTGCTACGACCGAGCGTATATTCCCCTATGCAGTTTTTTCCCGACAGACAGGTAGAACCGAGGACTCTAATTCTCCCCCTTATGGCCTGGCACCTCTACGACTGGGGCTGTATATACCTAGACAGTTTGTATATATCTTATCTGTGTAGTTTTTCCCGACAGATGGGTCAGAGTGAGGACTCTAATCCTTCCCCTATTACCTGGCACTTCTACAACCGGGGGTGTGCACGCCTGAATGATCGATCACTTTATACGTATGAGCAAAAACAACGAGGAGTACTTGTGGCACCTAAGAGACCGAACACATTTATTTGAGCATAAGCTTTCGTGGGCTAATGCTCAAATCATAGAATCATAGAACAAGGTTGGAAGGGACCTCAGGAGGTTGTCTAGTCCAACCCCCTGCTCAAAGCAGGACCAATCCCACTAAATCATCCCAGCCACGGCTTTGTTAAGCCTGACCTTAAAAACCTCTAAGGAAGGAGATTCTACCACCTCCCTAGGTAACCCATTCCAGTGCTTCACCACCCTCCTAGTGAAAAAGTTTTTCCTAATATCCAACCTAAACCTCCCACAATGCAACTTGAGTCCATTACTTCTTGTTCTGTCATTTGTTACCACTGAGAACAGTCTAGATCCATCCTCTTTGGAACCCCCTTTCAGGTAGTTGAAAGGAGCTATCAACTCCCCCCGCATTCTTCTCCTCTGCAGACTAAACAAGCCCAGTTCCCTCAGCCTCTCCTCATAAGTTATGTGCTCCAGCCCCCTAATGATTTTTGTTGCCCTCCTCTGGACTCTTTCCAATTTTTCCACATCCTTCTTGTAGTGTGGGGCCCAAAACTGGACACAGTACTCCAGATGAGGCCTCACCAATGCCAAATAGAGGGGAATGATCACGTCCCTCGATCTGCTGACAATGCTCCTACTTATACAGCCTAAAATGCCTTTAGCCTTCTTGGCAACAAGGGCACACTGTCGACTCATATCCAGCTTCTCATCCACTGTAACCCCTAGGTCCTTTTCTGCAGAACTGCTGCCTAGCCACTCGGTCCCTAGTCTGTAACAGTGAATGGGATTCTTCCATCCTAAGTGCAGGACTCTGCACTTGTCCTTGTTGAACCTCATCAGATTTTTTTTGGCCCAATCCTCCAATTTGTCTAGGACTAAATTTGTTAGTCTCTAAGGTGCCACAAGTACTCCTCGTACTTTTTGCTGATACAGACTAACACAGCTACCACTCTGAAACCTTTCTACGTATGGTATACCTTTTAGCAATATTTAGCAGTATTTTCAACAATCACAGTGCATGTCTTCCCCCTTTCGCAATTCTCCACCAAAAATGTTATGGTTATAAGAAGCACATGGGATCTTTTTCAGGGGAAAAGGCAATACGCCACATTTATTGAAGATACAATTAGCCTATGCATTCAATCACACCACACACACACTGTCCCGCCAGTTGATGTTATAGTTACCAGTCCAGAATCTGGATTGATCTAGTGGCTAGCTAGGTTGATCACGGGTAGGGAGGAGCCTGGTTCCGTTAGTCGCAACACGATGCTCCGGGGAAGTCTTGGCAGGATGAACCCAAAGTTTCATAGCAAGGCACCCTGTTTATATAGTGATTTTCCTTTATTGGGCCCAATGAGTTTTGCACCATCGTGCTATAATCAATTGTTTGACGAGTGCTTGTTTTCTTAAATTGTCCTTCTCATTCTTTATCGTGTTCTTTTATTAAGTTCCTTAGGGAGTTATCCCAGGCTGGTTTTGATCACAGATATCCTGTCCCCGTTGATAAGTACCTGTCTCCTTTTTTAGAGTCCTCAATCTGCCCTCCTCTGACATTTCAATAGGGGCGTGTTGCAGCCTCCTGGCACCCTTGCGTCTGTCTCCAGCTCCTTCCTAGACCATCTGGTTCAGCGATGTCTTTCACCCTTATTTTTTAACACACCCATTCCTCATTCACACACACAACAATTAATTTACACAGAGCATTTTGAACCGGAACATCAAGTTGCAATGCAAAAGCAAACAATCACGGCATTCTTTTACTGACTTCAAAATGCTAAACTTACCACAAAATGGTGACCCTCAAAGATCTGTTACTGCCTTGAAATCAGTCCAGACACACATGATGCATCTCTACCAATGGGCCCTTAGGCCACTCCTTTCTGCTATTCAAAAAGGGGGGCTGGCAGGATCTGATCAAATCCTACCTCAATACCTTTAATACATGCTACGTTATTATCTCCGTATTTTTTATTTTTCATTCTAAATTATACAAAATACAAACATAAAATCCAACTACTACACTCTCCCTCCCGGTGGGATTGAGAGAATACCCGTGTGTGTGCAAGGCTGCCGGATACAGCAGTGCCAGGGGGCATGCAGACGATGGGAAATAATCCCCTGCATGCTGCTGAGTATGTGGCTCTTGTGTCGAGGAAGGCTGAGCTGAACATCTGCTCTGCGTGCACTTGATAACCAGGCGGTGTTTGGGCGTCTTTCATTTTGGTCCAGCTGCGGGAGTTCGCCAGCCACTTGATGCAGCTGCAAGAGGCTTTGAACGAGCTCTCCGAGGAACACAATGCGGCACTGGTGGAGTCGGGGGAGAAACAAGCCCACCTGGAGACCGAGCTCCACACCACCCTCCACGAGAAGGTAGAGAACGTTGTGCGGTACGCCCGACAGAACCAGGCAGTTCCTCTACGTCAGAAGCCCTACGGGGTGGGTGATCGGGACCCAGCACGCCGAACCAATCCTCGGGGCTAAGGAGTAGTGTGGAGGCAGCTTGTCTGTCTCTGAGGGAGGAGTGCCTTGTGTGGATCAGCAGTAATACCAACACACAGTTGTGCGGAGCGTTAGCTACGAGTCCTTTCTGTCCTGGTGAGAAAAGAGGTCAGCAGTGCAGAGCGTGAAGGGGGGTGGGGGTCTGGAATCCCAGCAGTAGGAAGAGGAGCCTTGGAGCGCCAGACAGGGATGCAGGGCGCGTTATCAGCTAGGGTGAGAAGTTTGCTGTTGCAGGTGGAGACCAGAGAAGCACCAAAAATGATCAGAGGTTTGAGAAAACCCGACCTGTTAGGAAAGGTTAAAAAACCTGGTCTTGAGAGAACTAAACTGAGGGGGGGACCTGATAAGTCTTGGTACATTAAGGGCTGTTATAAAGAGGACAGTGATCATTTGTTCTGCCTGTTAGGAAGATTTTCCTAAGCTCTAACCTAACTCTCAGGGGAGTTAAGTTCTGCAATAGGCTTCCAAGGGAGGTTGTGGAATCTCCATCACTGGAGGTTTGTAAGAACAGGTTAGGCAAACACCTGCCAGGGATGTTCCAGGTTTCCTTGGTCCTGCCTCTGGACAGCGGGGTAGACACTATGACCATGTCAAGGTCCCTTCCAGCGCCACATTTCTATGATTGTTTGTTCCCCTTCCACTTTTGCTACGTTCCTCACTCTTGTGTCTTGTTCCCCAGAAATGCTTGGAAGAGAAGATGGAGATTCTGCAGGGGAAGATCTCTCTGCTGGAAGACCAGCTGACAAAGCTGGGGGAGAGTGCCACGCAGGAGAAAGGAGAGGTTATGGGGGACATCCTGAAGGTATGGCTTCTTGCACAAGTCAAAGGAGGAACTACAGTGGAAGCAAGTGCAGAGGACTTCAGAAAAATGCCCTGATATATTGAGGAAAGCAGAGCACAGGAAGCCCTGCCTAAATGTGTGTGTCCGTAGAGATTCATAACCAGCCCCTTGTTGAAATGGGGTTTGCATGCCGAGGAGAACTCCAGTCCCTTTGAGAGTGACTCTCCATTTCCCAGCTCCGAAGTCACTGACAGCTCTTCTGACTTACCGAGCAGCATTGGCAGGGACATCTTTCTCCCGGCTGGGCAGGGGGAGTGGTAGAAGGGTGAGGCACCCCTGGTTATGGAGGGAGGCTGAAACAAAGATGGCTAAGCTACAGTTCTCTCCTGCTGCTGGGCATGGTGAGGGAGAGAAATTCCCAAGCACGATCCCTTTCTGCATAGTACGTATTTCGGGGGGGGCTCCTGATGTACTCGCTGGCTGCTGTGGTCTCCTGTTACCCTATAGTGGCGGTGCTGGCAGAGGTCTCAGCTCAGTAAAGGCAGTTTTCTCTCTGGAGCATGGCAATGGTGGGAGAACTAAAAAACACACAGGAGCCAGGTAGAGTTAACGAGCGTTGGGTTTGCCATGCATGTGCTGCAGCTCGGGGGAGGAAGAGCTAGCAGCTCTCTGTGGGGCAGAAGTGTCTAGATCTCCTGAACTGTTGTGGAATACCGCTGATGAGTGTTTCCTTTCTCTCATCAGCTTGAAGAGTTAAAGCATGAAGTGGCCAGCCTCTCTGCTAAAGGGATAGAGCTCCAAGCCACGATCCTTCAGCTGGAAGAGGAGAAGGGCCTCCGTGAGGCAGATCTTCAGTCTGAACGGAGCCGCTTTGAAGAGGAGAAACTTCAGCTCACGGGCCTCATCGCCAACCTCCAGAGCTCAGTCTCTGAGCTCCACCTGGCTAAAGAGAAGCTGGAGCAGGACTCCAGAGCGCAGGAGGAGTGCCTGACCGCCCAGGTAAACACACTCACCACAGAGATTGCTAAGCTAAACGGCTTCCTCCTCCAGAGGGACCAGGAGCTGGTGACTCTTCACCAGCAGGTGGAGGAGGAGAGGATTCAGAAGGGACAGCTGGTCGAAGATCTCCAGAAGCAAGAGCAATCCTCCAGGGAGACCATCCAAGGACTGAGCCTCCAGGTGGACCAGCTCAGTGACACCCTGAAGCACAGCGAGGAGAAGCTGGTGCAGTTCACCCAGCAGATGGAAGCTACAAGCGAAGGGGAAGCCAGACACCTGGCATCCTTGAGAGAAGAGCATGCGAAGGCCATGCAGGAAAGGGAGTCTGCCCTGCGGCAGCTACAGGAATCCCAGCAGGAACAGGAAGCGGAGCTGGCAGCCCTGACCGCTCAGCTGCAAACGTTGGAGAAAGCCAGAGACGCCAGCCAGGCCTCTGCCAGAGAGATCCAGAGGGAAAAAGCTGAATTGAGCCGGAGAGTCCAAGAGCTGGACGCCAGAGTCCTTGAACTCACTGCCCGGTGCTCGCAGAGCGAGGCCCAAGCAGCAGCTGCGGAGTCACTGAGAGCCCAGCTCCAAGAACTAGAGAACCAGCTGAAAGACGGGCAGCAGAAACTCTCCGACAAGGAGCGGCTGGCCAAGGAAAACGCCCAGCTCCAAGAGCGGCTCCTGGCCATGGAAGAGTCGGTCCGGAACACAGAGGGGATCTTGGAGGATGAGAAGAGGAGAGCTTCAGAGACCCTTGAAGGGAATCTTAAAAGGATAACTGAGCTGGAGTCCCGAATGCAGCAGCTGGCAGAGCACAGAGATCAGGCTATGCAGGAGGTGGGCGAGGAGCAGGCTAAGAGACAAGCGCTCACGCTGCAGGTGCAGCAGCTGGGAGACGAATACAGGGCAAAGTCAGAGAGGCTGCAACGCCAGCTGGCAGAGATGTCTTCGGCCGCTAAAGGGGGTGAAGGAGAGCGTGAGAGGCTGGAGGAGGCAATAAAAGCTCTGAGTGGAGACCACAAACAGGCCTGCCAGCAGCTCCAGGCGGAGCAGGGCAAAGTGGCGGAGCTGGAGGCGCAGATGAAGCGCCTGACCACAGAGCAAGAAGAGAGGCTGGCACTGCTTCAGACTGACCTTGCCAGCGCCGTCGCACAGGTCAAGGAGAAGGAGAGCGTGGCACTAAAACTCAGGGACGATCTCGCCTCTCTGCAGGAGAAGACAGCGGCGTCCCAGCAGGAAGCAGCTCAGCGCATAGCTCGGCTGGAGATGGATGCACAGAAGGCAGCTGAGGCACTCAAGGTTGTCACCAAGGAGTTGTCCGATGAAAGGCTCAGGACGACAGAGCTTGAAGCGACGGTGAAGCGTCTTGAGGAACAGAAGCGTGAGGAGCTGACAGCTACGGAGTCTGACCTCTCCAGAGCAGCGCTGGTTCTGAAGGAGAGAGAACTAGAAGCGGAGAAACTCTCTGGTGAGGTTAAGCTGCTGAGCGCTAGGCTGGAAGAAACGCTGCAGAAGCAGAAACAGGCGCTCGCTCTTCGAGACACGGAGATGAAGCATCTGACAGGGGAGATGGAGCAAGCCAAGGCAGACCTCACAGCAGAGAAAGCCAGCAAGGCAGAGCTGGAAGTCCAGCTGCAGAACTCCATCAATGAGCAAAGAGCCGAGCGTTCTGCTCACCAGCAGGAGCTGGCCAGGTCCCTGGAACTGATCGAGGAGAAGGAAGGGGAGCTGGACGAGCTCCGTCTGAAAAACGTCTCCCGTAACGAGGAGCTGAGAGACCTGCAGAAGACTGTTGTCAAGTTGAAAGGGGAGCTTGCCTCCGTGGAGGCACTGAAGGAGCGGGCGGCCAAGATGGAAAATGAGCTGCAGGGCTTCCTAGAGGTTGCCAGGACCCGAGAAGCCGAGATTGACAGCATCAAGTCCATTGTGTACTCCAAGGAGGTGTCTCTCAAAAGCTTGGAGGAGAAGATCCGACACACGGAGCAGGAATCCAGCTCCAGCCAAGACCTCTACCAGGAGAAGCTGAAGGAGAGCGAGATGCTCCACTCTGAAGTGGAGAAACTGGAGCAGAAGTGCAGGGAGCAGCGAGACACCATTGCCAGCCTAGAGAAAGCAGCAGCTCAAACTAAAGCAGCCACTTCGGAGCATCAGGAAGCCCAGCTGGAGGCCCTGAGGGGAGAGGTTACGCAGCAGAAGCAGAAGGTGTTGGAGCTGGAGAAACTCCTGGAAGCCTCTAGGTCAGCACAGGCTGGGCAAGACGGCACCCTAGAGATGCTGAAGAAAGAGCTCTTGGATAAGGGGAAAGAGCTGGCCCAGAGTAAAGACTCCATCGCCGCAGCAGAGAAGGAGCTGGCGTCTCTACGCTCTGCAGTTCAAGAGACGGGCGCGTCGGAAGACAGCTGGAAGGAACAAATTTCCCAGTGCTGTCAGGAAGTGGAGAGGAAAAACAGCCTGATCGGCAGCCTGGAGCAGGAGGTGTCCATCCTCCACCTGCAGGTCTTGGAGAAGGAGGGAGAGAGCAAGGAGCTGAAGCGCCTGATCATGGCGGAGTCGGAGAAGAGCAAGAAGCTGGAGGAGAGGCTGCGGGTGCTCCAGACTGAGACGGCCACTGCCGCTTCTCGAGCCGCGGAGAGATGCGCTCGGATGAAGGCCGAAGTTCAGGCCTACGAGGAGGAGACTGAGAAGCAGAGGCTGTCCATAGAGGCCCTGAAGAGGCAACTGAGCTCCCAAGGCGAATGCCAGGAGGAGCTCCGCCAAGAGGTGAAGGCCTGGCAGGAGAAGTGCTTCCAGAAGGAACAGCTCTTGTCCTCTCTGCAGCTAGAGCTCACGAATGCCCAAGCCTTGGTCGGGGAGCTGATGCCAGTGAAACGCCTCTACCAGCAGCAGCAGGCTGAGCAGTCCTCCCTGGAAAGCAAACACCGTGAAGAGCTGGAGCAGAGGCAGAAAGCAGCCGGTGCTCTGCAGGCAGAGCTGGCCAGAGCCAAGGGGGAGCTGGCAGATCGCATCTCCCTCAAGGAGAGGCTCTCCGAACAAGACCGTGCCGTGCAGCGGCTGCAGGGGGAGAACGCCAGCTACGCAGAGCGGCTCGCCGTGCTCCAGCGGGCCAACGCCCAGCTGATGGAGGAGCACCAAGCGCTCAGTGAGAAGTCCAGCCAAGGGCGGCGGACGTTGGATGCCGAGCTCAGCCAGATGAAGGAGCAGCACTGCCAGGAGATGGAAGCCCTCAAGGCGGAGTCTGAGAAACTGGTGGCTGGGAGCCAGCGAGAGGCTGAAGACGCTGTGAAGAAGCTGGAGGCCATGGCCAACAAGTACGAGAACGCCAAAGTCCGGGTCCTCGAGGAGAGGCAAAAGTTCCAGGAGGAGAGGCAGAAGCTGACGACTCAGGTAGGGCCCCCGCTCCGCGTTCTGCTCGGCTTGGGCTTGCCCGGGCCGAAGGCAGGAAGGGAGAAGGCTAGTGACTGAGAAGGGAAGGGCAAGTCCTGACTCGCCTACTAGGACTCCAGCGGTTTGGACGTGAAGCTGCCCTGGGTAGGACTCTGTCAGAGAGCTTTGGGGTCTGCTGTTAAAGGCCAACTGTACCCTCGTCCCCCCCAGCTAAGTGCTCCCCGAGGGTGTCAGGGCGGCCAGTTGGGAGTGGAGAAGGGAAGCAAGTTTCTCCAGACCTGCAGCGAACGGTGCCCCTAAGCCTTGCCGGCCCCCACGAACAGCCCACTGACGCCTCCTGGGCAAGTCCTTTGAGAGGTGGTCGAGCTGGCCGGCTGATTCCACTAGCTTGGCCGGTGACGCTGGCCTGGAAAGCAGCATCTCTGGTCCCGAGAGTTAATCTGTCCCTGCTGCTGGTCAGCTCTGCTGTGCAACTGCTCGAAGCACTGGTTAAGTTCCCGCTGAGCCAGTCGCACATGGACGTGATTTCAGAGGGATGGGGCCATTGGCACAGCAAAGCAGAGAGGCTGGTCCCCTCAATCTGATTTGTAGGGCCAGCAGGGCCGCTGGGTTAAGCTAGGCTAACCTTCTGCACAACACAGACTGGTTGGGATCTGGAGAGAGAACAGACTGGCACCCTTCTTGAGCTCTAGAGACCAACCATCCCTTTGCCGTAGCACCCAGATACCAAGGAGATGGGCGCAGCGTAAATCCCGCTGGAGATCCCCCTTGTAGAGGTTTAGCAGGGCTGGTCTTTGTCGTAGGCGGTCTGTTTCTGGTGTGTGTGGTGTGTTCACTTGTGCCTTCGTTGCTCGCCCCGTTGTACAGGTGGAGCAGCTAGAGGTATTTCGGAAAGAACAAGCTAAGCAGGTAACGCATGCGAAGTGCCGGCTGCTTAAACGGTGACAGTGCATGATTCTAGCTGCTGCCGCTTCCCACCACCGCTGCCGTCTCCTGTTAACTGTTTGCAGTGGGGACGCTGGGCCTTCCCGGAGAACGAGCCGCGAACGCTGGTTTGCTCCACCGGGCTGCCCTCCCCGGAGCTGCGCGTTCACCCCTGTGGGGGGAGGACCCAGGCCGTGAAATCTCTCCCCAAAACCTACCCATGTAACAGCCTAAAAGGCTGCACGGAACCGCACTGTGCACAGGTCAGCGTGTCTTTCGTTCCCTCCTCTTCCCTTCCCCGCCATGGTAACAGCCACGCGCTGCACTGTGATCTGAACCGAGCAGCCAGGCATCTGCCTGGTGTTCTCCACCCCCAGCAACCCTCTAAGGAGTGCAGGGACTCTGTGTCCTGCTCTGGCTGGCTGGATATCGGCTCCACGGTGCTCCCACCCCTTTCTGCTCTCCCAAGCAGCGAGGCCGAGATGCGGATCCTACACCTCAAGTGAATCCAAACCGCTCAGTCAGGCGCTGGCTGGAGGTGGGGCTCTCGGAGAGCATCTCCCGCATGAGGCCTTAGCACAGATCGGCTCTGAAAAGTGACTACAAATGCCCCTGCCTGCTCTGTGTGCAGCGTCAGAGTTGCTGGTGCACCACCCCAGAGCTGGTACTAAGCTCTAGGCCCAGTGAGGGCAGAGGTGTAACTTGGGACGGGCTATGACCTGGTGCTGATGTGTGAGCAGGGCGGGTTGCAGCGTGGCATGTAGGAAAGAATATGGGGAGACAAACATGAAACCCCTCCCATGGTGCCATCTTGGTCCCTTTTCCGGGTAGAATTGCACCACCAGCCCTGTGTACCTTGCTTGGGTGCTTATACGCTGCATGCAAAGGGACTGCATGGCCACTAGGCGTCTGTTTCATAGAGGAGGGTCTCTGGCTGCTGGGAGACGGGGCTGGGGCTGGATCCTTGCCCCTTATCCTCTGGACTGCTCTGGCCCACCTTGTTACTGGGCCACGCACCCGCCCCTGCTAAGAAGCTGCAGCTGGGAGAACCAACCCTACGCGTCCCAGAGGGTGGCTGCTTGTAGAATGTGGTGGCCCATTATCCAAACTGATCGACAGATGTTAACAGCTGCCGGTGCTGGGCTCCCTCTGTTGGGGTCATGCAAGTTACCTTCACGTTGATGCCAAGCCTTAGCCTCTTCAGCCCCTTCTTGACTTGGGATCTCTCAGCCCGGTGCCGTGCAAACCAGATACAGCTTTCCTCCAAAACCAGCACCTCGGAGAACATCCCCACGTGGCTCGTACCTGTGCGGGTGATCATCCGCAAGACACCCAAAAAAGCCCCATTGATTTGGGTTCAAGACAAATGCAAGGAGGACGACTCTTGGATTCCAAGGCCAGAAGGGACGACTGTGATCACCCAGTCTGTAGAACCCAGGCCAGAGACCTGCCCCACAATAATTCCTAGAGCAGGTCTCTCAGCAAAACGTTCAAGGGTTGATCTTGATTTTAAAATGGTCCGTGATGGAGACTCCACCACGACCTTTAGTCAATTGTTCCGGTGGTTAAAATGGCCTTGCATCCTCCCCTCCTGTTGGTGCTTGGATGGCAAACAGTTCGCAACGGAGACAAGCGCTGGAGCTTAGAGCCGCAGGGGGTGGGGGGGGGGGGGGGGGGGGGGCATTGCCTGTTTTTTCTTGCATCTAATGCCTTAATTCCTTGCTCGGGTTTCTTGTGCCCCTAATTGTCTTGGCTTAAGAGACCTTGTTTGCTTCTAGCATGTAGCTGCTCTCCTGCCTGCGTCAAGCAAACCCTTCTTCCGTGACAGACTAACTTAAGCCAGTTGTGAGCTGTCTGCTTGGAGAAGCTACTAACCAATCCCGGGGTTGCTTTGGCCTGGCTGTGAGGAGTGTCTGCGCTGGGTTCTGAGGATGGCTATACTGCCCCTGCTGGCGAAAGGGTGGGAATGCGCATCTGTAAAGGGCCTGGGATGCCCCTGAAACATTCCTCCAGGGGGGATTCGTTGAAGGAATATGTCCACACGATGGCCGGTGCTGACCAGGTCTCGCAACGCTGGTTAATCCCTGGAGCTGTTCTGTGACAGGCGATCGGGGAGGTCAGGACTAAGGAATCGAAGTGATGGCACTAGCCACGCCCTCTGCTTTCCTCCCCTTTCGAGATCTAGCAGGACCCTAGGGCTCCTCCAAGCTCAAGCAATGAGGGTTTCCATTGCTAGGTGACTTGGCACCTGCTTTCCCCGGGCATTAAGGCTCAGCTGTCTGGAGGCCCTACAGTCCGTGGGCTTGCGGGAAGTGCATTGGCGCACTGTGGCAAGGAGGGGAATCCTGGGCATCCGAAGGGGTGGTGCTGCCTTTAGAGGGAAGGCTCCAAGCGGCTGGTGTAACTACTCTCCTGTTCCCTGCTAGGTGGAGGAGCTGCATAAAAAGCTGACCCAGAACGAAAAAGCCATCCGATCCCAGCAGGAGAAAGCCAAGGTACCGTGGCGGAGGCGGGAGGAGGACTGCACGGCCAGGGCAGTGTTTAATCTTGGGGACCAACCTGCCCAATTCAAGGCCACGTAGGGGGCTTGGTGGCACCCCCAAGGGCTGCGCTGAGCTTGTGTATAATGGAGAGGGGGTGACCACAGACCGCTCGAGTACAACGCCTGCAGTGTGCCGTCCAGCTGACCAGAGGGCCCCTCCGCTGCGGGTGGAATACAGGGGACCTGTGTTCGGTGGGATGAGGGTAGATGCACAGGAGAGCTGCAGGAGCCTCGTTTCGGCCACATCTGCCCTGTAAAATTTCCCTGCCATGGCAGCCAGTCTTCCGAGGGGAGGAGCAGCCAATGGGCTGCATCTGCTGTCGGCCCTCTCTGCGGGTGCGCAAAGGCAGATCTGGGACTTTGGATTGTGCTGCTGGTGCACCAAGTCCCTCGGTGTCCTCCTCAGCAAGCAGCGGCCACCCCCCTTCGGAAGCTTGGCCAAAGAGCCGTCTCCGTGATGCAGGTGGAGCTTGGGGTGACTTAGAAGCACTTGGGCTCCATTAAATTCTTGCTCTTCCCATCTCCCTCGGGCTCGGCAGGTGCGGGAAGGGGAGCTCCAGGCAGAGGCCGATCGCCAGCAGGTGAAGATCTCGGAGCTGCAGGAGCAGCTGGCCCAGAAGGAGAAGGCTGCAGAGCACTATAAAGGGCAGGTATGCACAGCTGGCTCCCTCGGCAGGGGCCCATCATCATTTCCATGGACGCTGGAAGGCGGCGGTGGCTTGACTGTCTCCTCTCCTGCCAGGTGGAGAAGGCAAAAACTTTCTATGAGGCGAAGAAGCAGCAGAACCAAGACCTGGCGGAGAAGCTGAAGGGGATGGAGCAGCTGCAGAAGGAGAACAATGACCTCAAGGCTGAGTCGGAGCGGCTGGCCAAGGAGCTGCAGCAATCCATCCTGCAGGCCAAGGAGTCGGAGCTCAGCTGCAGGAACCTGACCAGCCAGGTCCGCAGCCTGGAGGCGCAGGTATGGGGATGCTGCACCTTGCGGGGAGTCGCGGGGGAGAGGATCAGAGATCTGGCTCCCTTCAGTCCACCCTTACAAGCACCCCGGCTTAGGCTCTGGAGCCCGTCCATCACTGGTGGGGAGAGTGGTGCATGGTGCTTCGTGCTACCCTACAGGACGAGCCGGGAAGCAAACGTGCTGGTTACCCCAGGCGTTGGCTCAGCAGAGAGCCGGGGTTTTAACAATGATGGAGTGTTTTGTTGGGGTACTGCGGCTGTCCGGCCTCCATCTTCACCCCGCTTCTCAAGCAACAACTGCCTACGGTCTTCACCAACTCCTCCCTCCGCTGGAGATCCTCTCTGCGGCAGAGCTGTTGCAGCCATCGCCCGGGAGCGATCAGCTGGCCCAGCTAATGTTGCTGAGGGTGGGGGGAAGGGACAGCAAAAAGGGCTGTTAGCGGTGGACCTACTGCTGCACAAGGCAGGGCACGGCATTCACACAAGAACCTGCGCACGCAGCCGGAGACCGTAATGCAGTAACCTTTCAGCCCATCAGCTGGAGCTCAAAGCACTTCACAAACTAGTGAATTAGGCCTCATGACTGAGAGGGAGAAGACTTGGGGGAGGAACTGAGCTACAGGGGGGAAGTGATTTCCCCGAGGTCACCCCAAGCTGGAAAGGGAACCCAGCCCCTTTGAGCCCCAGCCCGTTGCTTTTGACAAATCCCCCTTGAGTCAGGCTGTGTTCCCCAGGGTTTCTTGCCACCTCTCCAGAGTCCGTTCCTGGAGCAGAAGTGGGTTTCTGTTGCACATGTGCTGCGTGTCCAGTCCGACTCTTGGCCGGCCCTTGGTCCCCCAGCTTCACCCGGGCGGTGCAGCCTGCCTCACCGTGCCATTCCTCCCCGCCAGGTGGAGTTTGCCGATCGCCAGTTACGGGAGCTTGGCAAGTTCCAGGTGGCTACGGATACGCTGAAGAGCCGGAAGACCTTCCGTCAGAACCCAGCTGACGTCAGCACAGACAGCCTGGACCTGAGCGGTGATGAGATGATGCCGCTCAACTCCACCAGGTACCTCTTCCCCCATCCCGGGGCAGCCGAGAGCAGCTGGGCCCAGGCTCCGAAGTTCCCAGGGCCTCCAATGGGGGAGGGAGTTAGAGGCGATATCCTTCAGCTGGGACCCTTCCTGCCCAGCTCTGCAAGTTCGATCCCTGGGCTGGCATTTCTCGGGCTGGCATTTCTCGGCCAGCCTGGTAAATGCAGGTCAGGTGTCCGTGCCTAGCTTGTGCTCTGAGCTGTCTGGAGCGGACAGGGCACCGTGACGCGCTGCATTCGCCTTTGCCCCGTCTCAGCAGGAAGCCTGGTCGATCCCAGTCGGAAACCTCGGCCATGCCGGGCAGCGTGGAATCGCTCACATCCCAACGGCTGCCTCGTAAAGTTGAGTCTCTGGAGAGCCTCTATTTTACCCCCATCCCCACCCGCACGCAGTCCAAACTGGAGAGCAGCATTGGCTCCCTGGGCGACCTGTCCATCGACTCAGGCTGCAAGACCCGTTCGGCTCGCCGGCGCACCACGCAGATCATCAACATCACCATGACGAAAGTAACCCCGGGTCCTTGGCGAGGGGAGGGGGGCAGGGCCCTCCGAGCCCAGTAGAGCAAGGGATCAGGGCTGTGCTGGGGACAGGTGCATCTGAAGATGCTTCTGCTTCATCACACCCTCCGCTCTTCCAGCTAGCAACACCAGAGGCAGGAGGCCCGTGGCGTGTTAGCATGGGAGCTCCTCAGACCTCTCCGCTCCAGAGGCCAACCCAGGTGTCGGGCCCTCATCCCACCAGGCTTGGCCGAGTCCAGCCCTGAGCTGCTCTTGGCCTCATTGCAGAGGGGGTGCTCTTGAGTCATGGCCCCGTGGACAGCCGCAGAGGAGCCGTCTGAGTGGGGAGCCCCCTCTTGTAGTGAGTGGCGGGGATGGAGTGGTTTGTCTGTCCCCCCTTGTGTCCCTCCGCCCCCCCCCCCACACACACACACCCGATCTCTCCCGTGCCCACCAGTGGCAGGGGAGGCAGCTGGGTGCATAGCAGGCCATTGCTGGGGGGCTGGTGCAGGCTGTCCCGAGCTTTGCCCACCCCCCCACCCACGTTGAGGGGGCTCTGCTTCTGGGGAGGGCTCGAGGTGGCTGATCTTCCTTGTGTTCTAACCCGTCAGAAACAGGCCGAGGCAGAGGAACCAGACAGCGCCAACGCGTCCTTCTACAGCGTGCAGTCAGCCCAGGCCCACCAGAACGCCCCTGCACAGAACCCCGCCAGGAGCAGGCTGCGCTCGGCCGCCTCCACCCGCTCCGTCGCCAGCTGCCGCTCTCAGGAATCCCTCGCTGGGCTGGGAGCTGCCTCTCCCGAGGAGACCCCGGGCAACCCTGCACTGCTCAATCTACCCGGCTACCGGCCTGCCACCCGCAGCTCCTTGAGGCGCTCACAGGCGGGCAGCAGTTCCAGCCTCAGTAAGTTCATGGCCTGGGGGGCAGGGGGCGGGGGCAGTGCAGTGAATCAGGCAGGCAGCCTCTTTCTCGCCTCTGGAGCATGTTTATCCATTTGAGCCTCCACCGAGGGGAGTCTAGTCTGGGCTGCGGGTGCAGCAGGTGAGCAGTAGGGTGCAGAGGCTGTGCGGGGGCCAGGGCTGCGGGGCAGGATCAGGGTAGACCAGCAGAGCTGGGAGCGGGAAGCTCGCCCTGTAGTCTGTGTGCGAAGGCGCCCCCCCCCCGGCTGTGACATTAGTGTGGCCCCAGTGGGGTCTCCCAGTGGGTCTTTCAGCTCAGACTCACTAGTGCTCCCACCTCTGCCCCCTGCCCTGGTCTTTAGGCCGCAGCAGCTTCTATCTGGGCACTTGTCAGGATGAGCCGGATCCGCTGGACGATTGGAACCGCATTGCCGAGCTGCAGCAGCGCAACCGGGTGTGTCCTCCCCACATGAAGACCTGCTACCCCCTGGAGTCTAGGGTAAGAGCTGGAGAGGAGATGGCAAATCCTCCCCCAGAGAAACAAACCACTGACTTACCTGCCCGAAGATCCCTCCACTCCAGGGCCAGGCCAGACAACCTGGCTCACCCAGCTACCCTCCCGCTGCAGTCGGCATGTACTCCCCCCGCTGGTGGGCACTCTCAACAGTCTGTGGCCTGCCAGCGGTCCGTCAAGAGACTTTCCTGGTAGGTCCCCCATGGCAGTGTCTTGAACGAAGCAGTGGGTGGGCCGGGGAGGTTGGAGGCCCATGAGAAGTAGCAGAAATCTGCAGGAGGGAAGGGACCCACCACGCCCTACTGCCACCCGTGCTTAGCACTTCCTTTCTTAGCCTCGGCTGTTGGCACGAGCTCCCTTCCTTTGTTCAGTTGCTTCCCCCGGTTGGTGCTTGTGGCCTGCAGCCACGTTCTTCCAGATCGTGTCAGTTCGGTGCCCTTTGCCTCTCCTCTTAGGGGCCCTTTGGAGTGCTGACCAGTCCGCCCTCTCCCCCCGCTCTGGGGGTAGGTAGCTGTTAGCCCGCTGGCAGTGAGACCCGCTGGTTGGGGCTGCAGCCTGGGATGCAGAACACCTGGGTTCTATTCCGAACTCTGCAACTAACTCTGTCACCGTCCGTGCCATGGTTCCACGGCTGTAACGGGGTGATATGATGTAGTGAGGATGGAGAAATCCATTAACGACTAGTGCGCTGATACCAGGGCAACAGGCTCCCAGACTTTACGAGATGTGACAAGAGGCAGGAGCTGCGAAGTGACTTGCCCGAGATGTTGGGTCAGCGTCGGAGCAGGTAGCCGAGCTCTGGCTCTCAGACCTGTATTTACCTGTGAGCCTGTCTCTTCAGTGCTGGATTTATCAGCAGTCTGAGCACCTGCTAACTGGATCTGACTCGGGCAGCTGAGGCTGGGATGGAGACTAAAGATAATCTAGGCCTGGCCCAACACCTAAATGAATACCGTGCCTCAGTTTTTAATGAGGAGCGTAGGGGTAGCGGCAGGGCAGCTAATGGAAACGAGCGTATGGAAGTAGAAATTACCACATGCGAGGTGAAAGTCAAACTCAGTTTAATGGGACCAAATCAGGGGCCCAGGTAGTCTCCACCCAAGAATATTAAAGGAACTGGCACGTGACATTGCAAGCCCAATAACAAGGATTTTTAGTGACTCTGTAAACTCGGGGTACTACCCAATGACTGGAGAATTGCTAATATGGTACCTATTTTTATAAAGCGGGTTGGGGGGGGGGAGGGATCTAAGTAACTACAGGCCCGTTAGTTTGACATCAATTGTATGCAAGGTCTTGGAACAAATTGTAAACGAGAAAGTAGCTAGGGACATAGAGGTAAACGGTAATTGGGATAAAAATACAACATGGTTTTAAAAAAGGAAGATTGTGCCAGACCAACCAGATCTCTTTGAGAAGAGAACTGATTTTTTTAGACAATGGATCTACTGCATTTCCTAGCTACCTGGGTGTCAGCAAGGCATTGGATACAGTTCCACATGGGAAATTAAATTATTAGTTATATTAATCCCCATCTTCTCCAATATGAGAATTTAAAGGTGGGTACAGAACTGGTTAAAGGGGAGACCACCAGGGGTCATTCTGAAAGGTGAACTGTCAGGCTGGAGGGAGGTTATTGGCAGAGTTCTGCAGGGATCAGTCTTGGGACCGATCTTATTTAGGCTTTTCATTCATGACCTCGACACACATGTTGGAGTGTGCTAGTAAAATGTGCAGATGGCACAAAGGTGGGAGGTATGACCAGTACGGAGGAGAACAGGAGTGTTGTATAAGATCTGGACAACCTTGAAAACTGGAGTAATGAAAGTGAATAGTGCAAAGTGCAAGGTCATGCACGGAGGGACTAACAACAAGAAGTTTTACTACTGTAAGCTGGAGACGTATCAGTTGGAAGTGACCGAGGAGGAGAAAGACGTGGGTGGATAGGCCGATCATAGGATGACTATGAGCCATCAATGTGATGTGGCTGCGAACAAGGCTAATGCAGTCCTAGGACGCATCAGGCGAGCTATTTTCAGTAGCGACAGGGAAGTGTTATTGCTGTTGTTCAAGGCACTGGTGAGACCTCATCTGGATACCGTGTGCAGTTCTGGTCTCCCGTGTTTAAGAAGGATGAATTCAAACTGGAACAGGTGCAGAGAAGGGCCACTAGGATGATCTGAGGAATGGAAAACCTGCCTTCCGAGGGGAGACTCAAGGAGCTTGGCTTGTTGTTCAACTGTTGACTTGTTTAAGGAAGGCTGAGGGGAGCTATGATCGCTCTCTATAAATACATCAGAGGGATAAACACCAGGGAGGGAGGGGCGTTATTTAAGTGAAGCTCTAATGTGGACACAAGAACAAACAGATATAAGCTGGTCATCAACAAGTTGAGACTCGGAATTAGATGGTTTCTAACCATCAGAGGAGTGAAGTTCTGAAACAGCCTTGCAAGGGGAGCAGTAGGGGGCAAAAAACAAAAACCTAACGGGCTTGAAGACTGAGCTTGATAAGTTTACGGAGGGGCTGCCTGCCTACAGTGGCATGTGGCCCCCCGTGACAGCTAGTAGTAAAAACCCCCAGTGGCCAGGGATGGGGCATTAGATGGGGAGGGCTCTGAGTTACTACAGAGAACTTTTTCCCGGGTGTCTTTAAATCAAGATCTGAGGACGTCAGTAACTCAGCCAGAGGTTCGGGTCTATTACGGGAGCGGGTGGGCGAGGTTCTGTGGCCTGCGATGTGCAGGAGGTCAGACTAGACGATCACGCTGGTCCCTTCTGGCCTTAGTCTGAGACTGAGGTGCGTGAGAACGTGTTCGCGGCAGGCAGCGTGTCACCAGTCTCCTGTCTGTGCCTGCGTTTTCCCCAGCCCTCCCAGTCCCTGACCGTCATCACGGACGAGGAGATGAAGACGGGCGACCCGAAGGAGACGCTGCGCCGGGCCAGCATGCAGCCCTCGCAGATCGAGAGCGCAGCCGCCCGTCGCAGCACCCTCAGCACCGGCTGGGCAGGAGGCATCGCCACGCGGCAGCAGAGGAAGCGCAGTTCAGACGAATCTCACCAGGGCCCAGACACCCCGGAGGTGAGTGTCCAGCTGAGCCCTGCCCCGCTCGCTGCATGAGTGAGCCCAGGGGACGGTGCTGGTCCGTTGACTTTCATGAGCACTCAGCGCTGGAAGGGGTGAGGCTGCGATGGGCTCGCTGTGGGGGGGTTCGGGTCCTGGGGGTCAGGGCTGCGTAGCTGGCGGCACGGAGGGCACTCCTGCTGATGCCCCACAGCGTAACAGCTCCTGCCGGGGTCAGAGTGGCTGCTAGCTCCTGCTCCGAGCAGGCCCAAGCGAGGGGAGCTCTCCTTTCGCACACCCCCATTTAAACAGCCCCCAAAGTGCGGAGGGACTGGGGTGTGAGGCGTGTGGCTGCCTGGGGTGGGAATGCTCTTCTTGGGCAGGCAGCAGATGGAGAGATCTCTAGCAGGGAATACAAATACCAGCTGGGGGATTCCCAAGCCCTGGGCCTTGCTGCCTGCACTCCGGCAGTGCTGCAGAACCCTCCTCCTTCCTCCAGTCGTCTCTGGTGCGGTCGGCTCCCCCTGGAGGATGGGGCACGTGCAGCGTCTCCTGCTGGCCCGGATGCACGTCCCTGCTGCAATAACGCGCGCTCTCCTCTGCCGCTGCTGGGCTGGGGGTGCGGGCTGGGGAGCAGCCAGCCAGGGTCCAGCTCTGACTCTCTCCCTCCAGTCCAAGAAGCCAACCAGCTGCTTCCCACGGCCCCAGACGCCCAGAGAGCGGAACGAGGAGCGCAAGCGTGGCGGCAGGAAGGGCGAGCCCCAAGCGACCGGCAAGCAGGTGAGCAACTCCTCTGTGCCCCCGGAGCTGACATGGCTTGAGGCCCGGGGACATGGCTGGTTAGAAAGGGGGGTTCGGGGTCAGGATCAAGGGCGTCCTCCCAGCTGAGGGGGGATGGGCCGCCGCACCATGCCCTGCTCCGGACTCTGGCCAGCAGCTAGAGCGTCCGTCCCCTCCACGGCTTGCTGGGAGCGAAGTGACTCTCCAGGCCGGTGGGGCCCTGCCGTGCCGTGTGCAAAGCCCCAGCCCTCCACGGCCCGTCTCTCTCTCTCTCTCTCTCTCCCCGCAGCCTGACCGGCGCCAGTCCATGGCCTTCAGCATCCTGAACACCCCCAAGAAGCTGGGCAGCAGCCTTCTGCGCCGAGGCACCAACCGGAAAACGACACCCAAAACCTCGCCCCGTGGCAGCGCTCGGCGGTCCCCCAGGATAGCCACGGCCAAGTCGCCCAAGGGGAAGGGCAAGGTATGGAGCAGGGCGTCTCCCCACCCCCCGCCTTGGGCTGGCGGTCCCTGTAGGCCGTCCGTTGTTCCCGGCCAGGAGCCGTTCGATCTAGCCTGATCTCTTGCAGATCCCAAGCCAGAGCACGTCCCCCGGGTACCCCTGTACTGAGCCCGGCTGGCACTGCCCAGAGCCCTGCACGGCCCCCCGCTCCCACGGGAGTTCATTGCTGTGCAGCTGCTGGCGAGACGCAGCTGGAGCGGTGTCAGAGCACTCCCTGCTGGGCACAGCGCTCCAAAGCCAAGCGCTGCAGGCCGGGGGGGCTGAACGGTCCGTGCCCGGACACTGACTGGGGAGCGACGGTGTCTTGGCTTTCCCGTCACAGACCAGGAGGCACGGCCTCGCGCGGTGCAGGGCTGGGTTAACACACACTGCCAGGAGCTGGCTGTTTGGGGTGGGACCTTTCACAGACCTTCGTGGCTGGTCCCGTGGCGAGGCAGCAAAGCCCCTGTCTCCCTGAGCATTGCAGGACTCCCCGGCTGCCTGAGCCGCCCGCCAGGCTAGAGGTGCAGTGAGGGGCCGGGCTGCTGATTGCGAGCACTGTGGGCAGCACCGTCTCTAGGGGACCCAGGGGTCACCCCTCCTTCCCACCCACCCCTCGAATGCACTAGTCTCTGGCTGATGGTGTGGGGGGCCTGTCCTTGTCACGTACGAGCAGCCAGGTGGCCGGTCCCTCCCTTGCCAGGCTCTCACTGTGGGCTGTGGTGACACTGGCTTAAAGATGGACTCAGCTGGTAACTCCCTCCCCTGCTGCTGAACCCGCCTGTGGGGGGCGGGACCGTACCTCTGCTTTCCAGCCTGCCCCTGCACCGAAGCCAGTCCGCTGCTGGTGGCTGCGGGCCCTGGGGTGGCCTGTGCATGGATCCCTCTGCCTGGAGCGAGGGGAACTGGCCTCTCCTGGTTTTCCCTTTACCCTGCGTCCGCCTGGCAGGGGAGAATTTGGTTGGTGAACATCCGTGCCCAGGTCTCGGGCTGCCTTACCCTTTAACCCTCTGTCCTTCGGCTGCCCCCCCCCGAAGGCCTGGCACACCCACTGACCTGCAGTCGCTCTGGAGGGGCCCCCCAGTGCTGAGACTAACGAGATTGTCTGTTCCCTGCAGGCCAGCCGCAAGTCACCCAAGAACATGAAATTCTAACTCTCCTGGCCGAGCCCCGCTCTGTGCTGGGTCTGCCGGGGGCAAAGCTATCCCGACGGCGCCATCCTGCTATGAGCTGCTCCATCCGCCACTTTGGATCAAGCTTTTGCCCTTTATCTCCCTCCCTGCTCTGAAGCCATCGGTGTGTTCCCGTAAGACCCCGGTCCCCAGGGCAGAGCTGGGCAGCGCAGCTGGTACCCGAGTGCTTGGGGAGGACTTCCAGGGACTGAGTCTGCTCGCTGGGCACGGTGCCAACGGAGGAGCTCTTCGGAGCTGGGGCAGGAAAACCTGGGCGCTTCCCTGCGGGTGGTGAGCTGGCTGGGGAGGTGGAAGGGGGATCCTGGAGAGAGGGGAGAGCTCCCCAGTGAGCCCCAGCAGAGCCCGCAGGAAAGGACCCCACCCTTTGAGTTGTGGCTGTGGGCTATCTCCAGCTGGGTGGTTCAGCAGCCATGTCCCCCTTCCCGAACTCCTGACGTGCCCCCTTCCCCCCACGGCTGGGCTCCCCGGGCTCCCCTTCCCCTTCAGCTTAGCCAGCCCCCGGCAGGTACCTCACGCAGCCCATGGGCTCTCACTTCTCCCCATGGAGAACACCAAAGGAACCGCTCGGAGTGGGTCGCTGACCCGCCTGGGGGTGCGCGTAGCTCGGACTCTGGGGACGGGAGGCACCGTTGGCTCTTAATTGGCTTAGTGGGGAGTGAGGGTTCTTACGGGGTCTCTCTCTTGCATGTAACTCTAGTTTGGGTTGTTCCCTGCAGGGGGCTGCCTTCTTCAAACACTAGCATCCGGCCGGGGGAGGGAAGTGGGGACTGCAACCGTGTGGCACTAGCGGCGTGTTTCCTATGGGGTTTGGGCATGAGGATTATGGCCAGGGGAATTCTTCCGTATGATTCTGATCACACCCGTCCGTGGGGCACTGATCAGCTTCTTGTAGGCCCTGCACTGGACATAGGGAGGGCAGCCGGGGTCCCTGGCCCAGGGCGGGTGGGGGTGGAGGTGCTTCCTCCACTGTACAGACGGGGTGGGGGTCCAGCAGACAGCGTCCCCTCCCCCTCAGCTGTGTTGTTTTGGGTTGTATTGTAGCCAGCTGGGGCTCCCCTGCGAGGTGGGAAACAGGCCAGGGCCGGGCTGTTGCGCAGGTGGGCTCTGCCCCAGCCAGGCTTAGCGCCGCTGGGCTAGGAGGGGTCCCACAGCCAAGGCCAGCTGGCATGGTGGGGGCTGCCAGGGGAGCTGGGCGTGTGCAGCCCGGGGAGTGGGCGTCTGACCCCTGCAGAGCTGTATGGCCAACGCCCCGTGTCCATCGCAAGGCAGGGCAGGGTTTTAGACTCTGCTCCCAGGGCGAGCTCTGCTGTATCCCCCTGCAGAGCCCCCACCTCACCTTGCGCTCAGTCCCCCTGAGCTAACGAACCGGGGCTTGCTTCCTGGAGCCCAGGTTACAATGGGCTGGGCCTCAGCAGCTGTGTTAGCCCCCCCGCCCCCCCCCCCCCACGGTTTATCATGGTTGAAAGCTGCTCTTCTGAGGCCTGCAAAGCCTCTGGCAGCTGAGGAGAGGCTGGGCTGGGTCAGTGCCGCGGGGGGCAGCTCTGTGCCGGGTGGCGGGACGGGGCTGTGGGGCGCTGGCAGAGCTGGCTGGGAGGCTGCGCCCACTGCCCCGCCTGGCTGGGGCTCCCTCATTTCTACAGACGCGGTAATGACGTCTCGAATCCTCTTGGCTTTCCGGGGGGCTGTGCTGGGAGGGGACCCGCCGAGCGCTCAGCTGAGGCTGTCTGGATGTCAGTGGAATGTGTCATTTTTAAACCCTTTCTACTTGTAAATAAACTGTATTTTTCTCCTGACGGCTGCTTCTGAGGCCTCGTTTTGTCTCGAGTGAGTTCCTGCCCCCAGAGCAGCCCCTGCCTGGGGCCGGCCAGGCCCAGAGAACCACAGGTGCAGGCGGGAGCTGAAGGCTCGTCTCCCAGACCCAGCGACCACGGCCGGCTGGCTGCTCTCGGCTGCAGCGCCGCCTGCTGCAACCTGCAGGCGGCTTCACCCGCGCAGAGGGCTGCAGTCTGCTGGGCACACACGGGGTGAGCCCTGCTGCTGGCACACGGGTGAGGGAGGCACACAACCCCCTCCATGGAGCGAGCGGCTTCTGCATGTCAGCAACCTGTTTGTCCTCTCCTACCGTCCCACGCACCTACCTCCTCTCCAGCCCGTCCCCACAGCAGGAGCTCACAGCCTGTCTCCTCTCCCCATCACACCCACACACCAGCACCCATCCAGGTCTCCCTCACCTGAGTCTCAGGCCTGCTGCTTCTATAATGGCTGAGTTAAGGAGCCCTCTCCTCACCCAGTTGCATCTCCCCCAGCCCCTCCTCCTGCACCCTTCCCTGTGGCCTCCCCTCACCCATCGCATTCTCCCAGAGCTGCCCTCTGGCTCGCACCATTGGCTTCCCCCTCCATCCTGTTCAAGCTGCTCCTCTTCCCCCTCTGGCACTTCCTGCCCCCCCAATTGCTCTCCTGTCCCCTCTGTTCTGCAAGCCTTCACCCCCAAACGTCTTGGCCCCCCTGCCCTGACCCACAAGGCCGCTCCCCTCTCTGCCTCTCCCTCCAAGACGGTGGCTGAGATGGCTACAAGAAACTGGCCCAGCCAGCGCAGAGCGTTGTATTTTTATTTAATAGAAACAGTGCAAAGTGGGAGGAGAGCTGGCAGCAAGAGGCCTGTGGTTGCTGGTCTCCTAGCTCCTGCCCCAAGCAGGTGCTGCCCTCCTGGGCATATAATGGGCAGGGCATTGCTGGCAGCTGTCGAAGGGACCCTGCCCCCTTCAGTTGTAGGCTGGGCTGGCAGCAGGGGGCGGCTTTGATCACCCCACTTCACTAGGGGAAGAGAGTGACCCTGCCAGAGCGGTGGAAGAGGGATGGGGTGGGGGGCAAACGTGGGCCTTTCCCAGCCCCGTTACCGCCGCCTTGTGCCCGTGTCCAGAGGGCAAGTCCTCCGGGAGCCTCCCCCACCAGTGTAATGTGTCTGGGGTGGGGAATGTAACAGACAAGCAGAGGGCTGGGGCTATATCCAGCCCTAGGCCTCCGGGGCAGCCGAGCCATGGCCCGGCCGGGCGGCAAGCAGACACAGGAAGAACAGAGGGGGCAGGGGAGGGCAGCTCAGCTGTGTTGGCCATGGAGGGAGGCTGGCATGGCCTTGGCAGCCGTAGGCCCAGTATCGCTGCCTCTCGCAGGCCGGCGCTGTTGTCCCCAC
Source organism: Trachemys scripta elegans (assembly GCF_013100865.1). Taxonomy (NCBI): domain Eukaryota; kingdom Metazoa; phylum Chordata; order Testudines; family Emydidae; genus Trachemys; species Trachemys scripta. The sequence goes on from NC_048298.1 coordinate 337,304,609, forward strand.
GCTCAGTCCGTGCTCTCGGTGCTGGAGAAAGCCAAAGTGCGGTTAGTGCCAAGCTGGCAGGTGCCTGCCGTTCCCGCCCAGGTGCCCTGCAGAGTGATGGTGCCCCCCCCGAGCTCCAGCAGCTTTTGGGGTGCAGGCTGATTCCCTGCACTCCGAACGAGCCCCTTGCTTTGCCCACCAGTAACATGCAGCTGTCACTGGGGTGGAACCCAGCAGCTCTCCACCCGCTCACAGCAAAGAGAAGGGGTGGGGCTGTGGCAGCACCGTGCTGAGCAGGGGGCAGCTCCCACCCTACCTCTTGGGAAGTGCTGTACAGCTGAGACTGGGGCGGGGGCTGGGCCTTGGTGGCTCCAACCCCTTAAGAACATAAGAGTGGCCAGACTGGGTCCGACCAAAGGTCCATCTAGCCCAGTATCCTGTCTACCGACAGTGGCCAGTGCAGGTGCCCCAGAGGGAGTGAACAGAACAGGTCATCATCAAGTGATCCATCCCCTATCACCCATTCCTAGCTTCTGGCAAACAGAGGCTAGGGACATAATCCCTGCCCATCCTGGCTAATAGCCATTGATGGACCTATCCTCCATGAGTTTATCTAGTTCTTTTTTGAACCCTGTTATAGTCTTGGCCTTCACAACATCCTCTGGCAAGGAGTTCCACAGGTTCACTGCACTGTGTGAAGAAATACTTCCTTCTGTGTGTTTTAAACCTGCTGCCTTTATTTCATTTGGGGACCCCTAGTTCTTGTGTTATGAGAAGGAGTAAATCACATTTCCTGATTTACTGTCTTCATGCCTGTCATGATTTTATAGACCTCTATCATATCCTCCCTTAATCGTCTCTTTTCCAACTTGAAAAGTCCCAGTCTTATTAATCTCTCCTCCTCCAGAAGCTGTTCCATACCCCTCATCATTTTGTTGCCCTTTTCTGAACTTTTTCCAATTCCAATATATCTTTTTTGAGATGGGGTGACCACATCTGCACACAGTATTCAAGGTGTGGGTGTACCATGGATTTATATAGCGGCAATATGATATTTTCTGTCTTATCTATCCCTTTCTTAATGATTCCTAACATTCTGTTCACGTTTTTGAGTAGGGTTACCATATTTGAACATTCAAAAAAGAGGACACTCCATGGGGGGGTAACCTTCGCTGTTGCAGCTGCCCTCCCAGATGTTTTTAGATATGGTAATAGGGTTACCATACATCTGTATTTTCCAGGGAGGAATTTTTAAAAATTCCTCCCGGACGGCGATTTAAGAACCAAAAAGCCTGAACAGTCCAGGAAAATATGGACGTATGGTAACCCTACCTAAAGTTCTTTTTTAAAAAGATGGGCCTGAACTAGAAATGAGCTCCGTTTCACATGTGTGGGTCCCAGCTGCTCCCTGCCCCTCTCATTGAAGCAGGTGTGCAGCGTTACTACCCTGGGAACTGCAGGGCATCAGTGGATGTGGGTCGGGCTGCAGACAGGGGCATGGGGTGTGGGGCTGGCTGCAGGCAGGGCAGGGGGTGCAGAGCTGGCTGGAGATGGAGGGGTGGGGCTGGCTGGAGGCAGGGCAGAGGGTGTGGTGTGGGGCTGTCTGGCTGTGGGCAGGGGGTGTGGCAGGGCTGGCTGCGGGCAGGGGGGCAGGTACTCACGGGGAGAGCAGCTCAGGGTACGGTGACCAGACAGCAAGTGTGAAAAATTGGGACGGGGGCTGGGGGGTAATAGGAGCCTATATAAGAAAAAGACCCCAAAATCGGGACTGTCCCTATAAAAGCGGGACATCTGGTCACCCTCGCTCGGGGGAGCAGCACACGGGGCAGCCTGAGCGGAGCAGCAGGACTCAGCCCAGGCCAGCAGAGCAGCAGGACCCCCAGGGCCAGGGGAGCAACACCGCAACAGGGCCCATGCCCAGGGCCAGGCGGCGGCCCACATGTCTCCCGCTCCCACAGCGCCACGCCCCTGCCCAGGGTGGGGCCGGAAGAGGAATGACATCACTTCCTGGCCGGCCGCAGCCCATCAAGGCCGCAGTGCCCCCTCGCACAGCGGGGAGAAGCGGGTTACACATTTGGCCGGGGCCGGGCGAGCATCCCAGACACGCAGCTCCTGCAGGGAACTCTAGGCTGACCGTGCCTCCCTATTTTCCTGGACATGTTCGGCTTTTTGGAAATTTCTCCTGGACGGCGATTTGAGAACCAAATAGCCAGACATGTCCGGGAAAATATGGCCGTATGGTAAGCCTAGTTTGACTGCTGGTGTTTTCAGAGAACTGTCCCCAATGACTCTAAGATCTTTCTTGAGTGGTAACAGCTCATTTAGACCCCATAATTTTATATGTATAGTTGGGATTATGTTTTTCAATGTGCATTACTTTGCATTTATCCACATTGAATTTCATCGGCCATTTTGTTGCCCAGTCACCCAGTTTTGTGAGATCCCTTTGTCGCTCTTCACAGTCTGCCTGGGACTTAACTATCTTGAGTAGTTTTGTGTCATCTGCAAACTTTGTCACCTCGCTGTTTACCCCTTTTTCCAGATCATTTATGACTATGTTGAAAAGGACTGGGCCCAGTAGAGACCCCTGGGGGACACCACTATTGACCTCTCTCCATTCTGATACCTGACCTTTTATTCCTACCCTTTGTTTCCTATCTTTTAACCAGTTCCCGCTAAGTGAGGGGACCTTCCCTCTTCTCCCATGACCGCTTACTTTGCTTAAGAGCCTTGGGTGAGTGACCTTGTCAGAGGCTTTGCAATGTGGTCGGCCCATGCCCATGCCCCCCTCCGTATAGCCATTAAGGGCTCTCACCGGTCCATGGCAGGGGTGCTCTCTGGGGTCTGGACATCCTGCCTTGTCTCCTGCTGCGGCTCGAAGATCTGTGCTGGCCGTTCAGGGTCCCAGTGGACAAGCACCTTTTCGAGCCCGGCCGGGTTCCTCACCATGCACAGGAACGAGGTGCTCCAGTCCCTCCAGGAGAAGGAGCGGAAGTGCAGCTCCCGGGTCAGGAGGACCTTGGGGCCCCGGAGCTCCCTTCTGTGAGGGAAGAGGCAGGGGCCGATGAGCTGGCTGGAGTGCTTGACTGGGTGTCAGCAAGGGCCCCAGAGAGCTGTCATGGGCCTAAACAGCCGCTAGGTGTCACCCTCCCCCCACCCCAGAAACAGCTGCAGGGGAGCGAGGGGGTGAAGCCCATGGGCACTGCACTGCACGAGGGCTCTGATTCTCAGCTGCTGTGCAGCCCCCTCCTGGCTGTGAACCACAGGGGCTCAGCGCCGCTGGGCACCTTCACGGGCAACCCCCGAGCCCGGACGCTGCCGAACTGATCCTTTAGCTCCAGCGGTGGGACCCAAGTCCTTGGCCCGAGCTTCTCCCTCCCCAAACTACCACTGCTCAGAGCCTGTCCCTGCCAGAGCCCTGGATCCAAAGGAGTGAGCTCCTGGGGGAAGGGTCTGGAGCCAGGGCCAGGCCCCGAGCCAGCCCCGCTGCCGGCTCTCCCTGTGCTGTCGGGCTCTCCACGCTGGGAGCTGGAGGGGGTAGTTACTCACACGACGTCCCCTTTGCTCACTGCCCCGTCCGGGTACCGGTCCTCCACGAAGGAGCCGTTTGCCAGCCAGTAGATGAGGGTCATCCTCGGGAAGGAGCTCTGAGCCTGGCAGGTGACACTGAAGCGTTTCCCTGGACAAGGAGGCAAAGCGCCAGGAAGCTGCGACGTCAGGGGCCAAGGCAAGGGCATGTCCCCGTCAGGGCCTGGCTCTGGGGTCTCCTGGCGGCAGTGGGACAACGGCCCTGCCTGCCAGGGGAACATCGCCATGGGAACTGTATCCCTGCCAGTGCGTACATCGCCATGGGAACTATATCCCTGCTGGGGGGAACATCACCAGGGCAACTGCATCCCCATGGGGTGGGCCCCGCTCCTGGAGGGAACGCCAGCCCTGCTCGGAGATCCCAGAGCCCCCCCGGGGCCTGGACACACAGTGCCTGGACACCCTCATGCTGCTCAAACCAGGGTCTCTCCTTTAGTCTGGCAGGGCCTGCGTTCGGCTGGGCCCCGTGGAGTTGCTACAGGTGCAGAGTGTCTGGTGTGCGAGTGGGAGTCAGGGCTGCTGGCCTCCCCCCGTGTACGTTGGGCTCGGCCCAGGCCCTACCTGCCCCCAGCCCCTCGCTGGCACTGCACTGGGGCTAGTGAGCACGACTGGGAGCTGGTGTCCGGCGTCGCCCTGCCCCCAGCTCACTGCGGCTTGAATAAAGCTGGGGGACGGCAGGGCCACGTGGGCTACCCCGAGCTGCTGTGATTGATTCCCCCCCACGCCCGCACAGTGCCCGCTGTGCGTAGCTGGACAGAGAACATCAATTACCTAGGGTGGGACTTTTCACGGGCTTCAGGGGGCTGATGATCTCTGGGCGAAGGCTGGAAGCCGCATCTGAAAGCAGAAGGGTTTAGGGAAAGGCAGTGGCGGGGGGGGGGGGCTCCCTGGGGCACAGACTGGCACCTGGGCAGTGCACAAACAACACAGAGGAGGACAAAGCATTTGCTACACATGGGGAAACTGAGGCACGGAGCTGTCAGGTGACAAGCTGTGTGGTGATGACTAAATCTGGCGGAGGCAGCAGTAGAGCCTCCAAGTCCAGGCTCCCAGCCAGGCCTCAGGCCGGTGGCTGCCGTACACGTTGCTGGGATCCCAGCCCTCCTCACAGCAAGAAACAGAGCTCAGAAATGATGAACGTTGCCAGGGGACAGCAACATGGACACAACTTGGTGGGGAGAGGGGTGGAGGGGGAGCTGAACCCTTCCTTTTAAAGCCAATGAACTGGTCCCTCAAGCCCCCACGCATTAGAGTGTTGGCACAGCAGTTACTTTTTAACCTGTGGAACTCACTGCTGCAGGAGATTATAGATGGGAATTCATAGAGTTTTAAGGCCAGAAGGCACTAGTTCTGCTCATCTAGCCTGCCCCTCCCCACCCCAGCTGACACAGGCCAGAGAGCTCATCCCCCCCGCCCCCGGGCCCAGTAATGTGTGGCTCACGGAGGGATAGTCTTGATTAGCCTCCAGGTGCTGGAAAAGTCAAACAGGTTAGACAGCTCCAGTAAAAGCACCACCCTTCGGGGTGGGGGGTGGGGGTGAGTGAAAGCAGCATTTGCAGGGGCCTGGGGACCATGGCAGAGTTGCAGCACACGGAGAGCTCACACCGTCCGTTTGTCCCCACCCCACTACACCGGAATGGGGACAGAGCTGTTTGTCCCACATGTTCACGAGCACAAGGACCCTACACTGCCCATCCGCCCTCGCCTTACCTGAGCTCTGGAAGTGGCTGCAGCCGCAGAGGAGGACTAGAGGGAGCCAGGGAACAGCTCCCATCACACCTGGGAGCACAAGAGAAGGCAGCATTAGCATGGGTGGTGGGGGGGAATAGGAGCAGCCCCCCCCTGCCCACGGGGCGCTCCGAGCCACAGCGCCCCACCTAGAGGCAGGGGGGAATTAGCCCGTTTCTATGGGGGGGCAGCCTGGGTTCTCATCCTGCCTCTGCTACTGCCTGGCTTTGTGATCCTTCCCCTCACTGTGCCTCAGTTTCCCCATCTGTACAATGGGGTAATGATACAACAGGGGGCTCCATGCTCTGTGGCTGGGGCTCAGCTTGCTAACAGGTACCATAAATACCCTCGGCCCCCAGCCTTGCATTCACCCTGCTGCTCCTTTCCTCTGCCTCATCCCGCCCCCTAGGCTCCGTCCCAGCACTGTGCCCCCTACTGGCTGCCCCAGGCTCTTACCCTCCAGTCACAGGTGAGCGACACAGGACAGAGCCTCAAAGGACCGAAATCGACGGCAGCTCGGCGCCTGAACCCCTTGGAGGCTCTGGACCATGCAACCAAAGCAGCCACCTGCCTCCCCGCCCCGATACCCCCCCACCTTCGCGGCTGTTGGGCCTCACGCTCGGGCTGCGTGCAGGGCAGGGGATGGAGAGATCCCCTCAAAGGCCTCACGGCCGAGCCTGTCCCCCCCAAACCAAACTGCAGGAGCAAGGAGGCCAGGAACACTTCCCCCAGCCCCATCACTCTTGCCTTTCAGAGGAGTTTGGCACCGTAAGATTTCCTTGCCGCCCCCAGCTCCCGCATTGGAGCACAGTCACTGACCACCTATAATCCCCCATTTCACACAGAGGGAAACTGAGGCACAGCAGGATGGGAGAGGCAGCATGGCTAGAGCACTGGGCTGGCAGTCAGGGGTCTATTCCCGCCTCTGCCCACTCACTGCCCATTGGTGCCTTAGTTTCCCCTCCCACTTTTGCTTGGAAGCTCTGGGGGGCAGGGACCCTGGCATGCAGCACTGAGTGCAACCACTGTGCTGACCCCACGAGCAATTAAGCACCGTGGCAAAGGCTAAAGCCAGGCAGTGCCGGCTGGAACTGACCCACCAGCTCCCCAGGCCAACCGCAAAAGCGCCCGTCCCAGCCCGCCTGGCAACGAGACAGAAAGTCACCAGCCCGTGTTAGAGCCACTAAGGTTTTTTTTTTTTGTGGGGGGGGGCTCTGCTCTGGGGACCCCCCCCACATCAACATCTCATGTTGGGGGGGGGATCCCAAGAATGGAGCCCCCAGCAAATCAGCCTTTTTGGGGCAGGCTGACAAAAAAGCTGCCTTGAAAGGAAACATACCAGGTGCCTCCCCCCCATCCACCCACCCATGCCCCCAGTGCGAGCAGCTGCTCCTTACCTAGACGTCTGCGGGCTGCGGCTGGGTCCATCCTGTCAGGCTGGGCTGTCTGCCCGGAGCCGCTCGGGGAGGAAGTATTTATCCTGTGGGTCGCTCAGCAGGGGGAAGTCCCCAGCCACTCCTAGAGCGGGGATGTGTGTGTGTGGGGGGGTTGTGTGTCACACATGGCGTGTGTGTGGGAGTTCTCTGATCACCTTTGACACAATCCCCACACAGCGGTAGGACACCCAGCCCCCCCCCCCCACGGACCTAATGGCCCCATAGCTGACCACCCCACGGCTCCTTGAGACCCACCCCCCCATCTCCTGAAACCCCCCACTGCCCCGAGACCCACCCTCCCTAGCTGCTGACACCCCCCCACACACACTTCCCTGAGACCCACCCCCCTGGCTGCTGACCCCCCCCGTCCTGAGGACCCCTCCCCAGCTGCTGCCCCCCAAATCCCAAGACCCACTGCCCTGACTGCTGTTCCCCCCAACCACTGCCCTACAACCCCCCTGGCTGCTGAAGCCCCCTGCCCCCCTGAGACCCACTCACCCAGCTGCTGATACCCCTCATCTTTCCGAGACCCATCCACCTGCTAAGCCCCTCCCCCTCCTGCAAACCTCCCCAAGAGAAGGGCTTTTAATGGGTGAAATACAACAGTGGCTTTCCAGTCAGGCCCCTGTGTCTGTTCATTTCATAGTCAGGGCTACTGATTTTACACCTCTGCCACACACTGAAAGCACAGAATGGCCATCGGAGCAGTTGTTGGGGGAGGGAGGAGGTGGCGTTTTGGGCAGTGAAGCAAAATGCATAGACACAGCTTGGACTTATGGGCTCAGTCCATGTAGCTGGATGGTTCTGCTAAAACACGCAGCAGCGACACAGCGAACCATGGGGAGAGGGGAGTAATCATTAGGTTTCAGGGTCAACATTACAGTGACAGGCACGAAGATAGCACACACCTCTCACAAGTCGTGTTTCAGGCTGGCGGCAGACAACACTGCATGGATTACATGGAGCGAAAGGCAGAGCTTTTTCTTCCCAACCATAAATAGTTGGAAGTGTAATTTTTAAAAATTAACTCAGGAGAACTGGATACAGGGAGCCCAGGGCCGGGCCAGCGGGTCGAGGGGCGGGCCGGGATCCCGGGGCAGCGCCGTGTGTACGTCGGGAGCCCAGGGCCGGGCCAGCGGGTCGAGGGGCGGGCCGGGATCAAGGGGCAGCGCCGTGTGTACGTCGAGAGCCCAGGGCCGGGCCGGCGGGTCGAGGGGCGGGCCGGGATCCCGGGGCAGCGCCGTGTGTACGTCGAGAGCCCACAGCCTGGCCAGCGGGATGAACAGGATCGTGGGGGATCAGCAGTGCTGCATAGAGGGAGCCCGGCCCGACAAAAGCAGGGGGCTGTGGGGTAGGACGGACTGACCGGTGTGGGGACTTCAGTAAGGGGCATCGCCGGGCAGGGGCAGAGCTTTGCAGCAGAGGGGTGCTGAGGAGCCGGTTCAAGTTACATGGGTAGCGCTGCGGGCTCTGCCTCCAGTCCCTGCAGCTGCCTGTGGGCAAGACAACTGCTGACTCACTCGGCACTAGAAAGCGGTGGGGCCCACGCTGAAACCACACAGAGGCGCTGCCTCTCTCGAGCCCTGCCCAGAAGCGGGCTCCAGGGAAAGCCCCCAGCCGCGCTGAGCTGGTAAATTTTAGGAGATTGTTCGGTTATTTATCGCTTACAAAGGACATAAAGCAAAACACGCAGACTAAGTTTAAGATCTTACAGAGACTGTCCCTAAACCTCTGACTGGCAGAAGCTGAGAATGGGCGACAGGATGGATCACTTGATCTGTTCTGTTCATTCCCTCTGGGGCACCTGGCATTGGCCACTGGCGGATACTGTGCTAGGTGGACCATTGGTCTGACCGAATGTGGCTGTTCTTATGTTTGAAATGGGCCCATTTTACCAAGTGAATCGGTTCAAAAAAGAACTAGATAAGTTCATGGAGGATAGGTCCATCAATGGCTATTAGCCAGGATGGGCAGGGATGGTGTCTCTAGCCTCTGTTTGCCAGAAGCTGGGAATGGGCGACAGGGGATGGATCACTTCATGATTACTTGTTCTGTTCATTCCCTCTGGGACACCTGGCACTGGACACTGTCAGAAGACATGAAACTGGGCTAGATGGACCTTCGGTCTGACCGAATATGTCCATTCTTCTGTTCTTAGACTCCTCTGCATGCTGGCCCTCTCCCCCGTATTTACCGCTGCGCCAGCCTCGAGCTGCTGCAAGTTTTATCCACGGTGATTTTAGATGCACTTCCAGCTTGTTGAGGAAAATGCTGAGTAGGGGCAGGAGTGGCATCGCTCGCTGCAGAAACCCACTGGAACCACCCGCAGTGGATGGTGAAACCCCACCAACTTCATCAGGAGATCTAGCCGCTGGCCGCTCCATTTAACATTTACTTTACTGATACTGGAGAGGGCTACGGTGTTAGTGATAATCTGAGCAATACGAGTTTAAGAAGAATGCAGGAAACCCCCCCCCCCCCATCTTCCATGGGGAATAAAACCCCCCAGAGGCTGGATTTCTGCATCAAAATATTGACAACTCGGATAAATTTTGAGTAAGGGCAGTTACACAAATACTAAGTCAGGGGTCGGCAACCTTTCAGAAGCGGTGTGCCGAGTCTTCATTTATTCATTCTAATGTAAGGTTTCGCGCGCCAGTCATACATTTTAACGTTTTTAGAAGGTCTCTTTCTATAAGTCTATAATATATAACTAAACTATTGTTGTATGTAAAGTAAATAAGGTTTTTAAAATGTTTCAGAAGCTTCATTTAAAATTAAATTAAGAAGCAGAGCCCCCCGGACCGGTGGCCAGGACCCGGGCAGTGTGAGTGCCACTGAAAATCAGCTCGCGTGCTGCCTTTGGCACGCATGCCATAGGTTGTCTACCCCTGGACTAAGTATTACAGGGGGAGGGGAAGGGTTTAGCCTGGTTCAAAGGGAGAGAACTAGCCCAGCAATAGGAAATACAGGATTAATATCAGAAACATCAAACAGACTGAGGAATAATCCCCCACAGACCAAGGTGGAAGCGCCATTGCTTGAACAGAATATCTAGTCCTTTTGAGGGTTGTGCTCCCCTCCCCCTGTCCACGCCCCCCTGGAGTCAGGGCTAGGAGTGGGGCTGTGACTTGGGGGGGGATGGGGACAGGGCCAAGGGGGCCCAGGGCCGGGTGGGAAGCCGGCCCAGGGATGGGGCCCTTAGGGGGGCACACCCCACAGTTTGGGGACCTCTGATTAAGCACTTACAACAGAATGCAGGGAACAAGCCTGCATGGGGAATGGAACCAGGTGACCCAACTGGCCCTTTCCACCTCCCCTTTCTATCATCACGGTCAGCTGCTGCCTTGCAGGTCCTGGTGGAAAGAGCGACTGAGATCCCTGCCCTAGAGCTGGGGGCTGGGAATCTGGGCTCCTGGCTTCTTTTCTCAGCTCTGCCATGGCAAGCATCCACCCTGGTCAAATTGTGGCTTCTCTGGCTCAGTTTCCCTATCTAGAAGAGGAGGATAATACCTATAGGGGGTCACGAGGCTTACCGTGTAGACCGACTACTGGCAGCTAAGATGAGTGGCATGTGTGCCTGTGTTTTGGATTTGCTTCTGCTTGCACAAGAGAGTGGAAAGAAGGGGAAGTCGTGAGTGCTTAACGGCATGGCAGAGGTACAGCAGCTGGGGCCCCGCCGGAGGAATTTGGTCCCGACACGGATCTGTTCTATTGCGGGTGTAGAGTTGGCAGGGGATAAATTCTGTGTCTCCCTCTTGAGAGCCCCATCTCCCTCCCTCGCTTCAGTGTGTTCTCCAGTGGATTGTCCAGGCCCTGCTGTGGTAAGGCTTCCACCGTTTCCTAGGGGAGATATTCCACAATGTCGCCACTCAAGTCCTTTCCCCTACGGACTCTTAAGTTTCCTGTTACTCATTTGCATTTCCAGTTCCATGCCCTGGAGTCGCCCCCAGCACTTCCTCTCCCCCGCTGGTTTTTATACACTACAAATATTTATACTTGTTCTCCCCTTGCTTAGCTCAAGTGCAATTTAAATTCCATTCTTTGAAAGTCAATGGCTCCTGCCTCTTATCCAGCTCCATCTCCCTTCTCCAAACTCCGGCCAGCTTCCAGTAAGAAGAAACTACGAGAAAACAGGCAGTGTTCCAAGTGCCATTGGGATGTCATGAAAGAGGAATGGGGATCCTGGTGCAATCCTTCTGAAAACAGAGCCCTGAATTATTTTGGCTTTTCCCTGTCATGCTACTGCTACCCCTTCACAGAGCAAATGAGCTTACTGCCCACTACCACCATCCCATTACTGCTTTCCTGTTCTGCACGAGGCCCCATGAAGTAAGATGAAAGGCTGTGGCTTGCGTAGACCCCAGATGAGTCGAGTGGTCACTTCACATAGCTATGGAATACTTCCCTAGTTTCCACCCATTATGCCTACCCATTAATAACCTCTGAGGGTAGGACAAGAAGCAATGGGCTTAAATTGCAACAAGGGAGATTTAGGTTGGACATTAGGAAAAACTTGCTGGCTGGGTTGTTTAGCACTGGAATAAATTGCCTAGGGACATTGTGGAATCTCCATCATTGGAGATTTTTAAGAGCAGGTTAGACAAACACCTGCCAGGGATGGTCTAGATAATACTTAGTCCTGCCTTAAGTGCAGGGAACTGGACTAGACTAGATGACCTCGAGGTCCCTTCCTATAGTTTCTATGTTTCTAATGCTTCATGCCGTCCAGGCACTGTGTCAGGAACTGGAACCAGGTTAATCATCCTCCAGCAAAAGGCTCCTGCTGCTCACTGATCATGGGTCTGTTACAGAGCGATTTAGGGGTGTGTACATAGGAGGTGTCATTACCTGCTGTACGGTAGCTCTACCTTCCAGCGTTTGTAAGTACCACAATCACTTGTTTAGTAGCAGCACAGCTGCTCTTCCCCAAATCCTCTGGCTCTTCTCCAGTGCCTGCGAGACTTTTCAAGAGTCACGGTTAGGAGCAGAGGTGCAGTCACCTACGACATGGGGGAAGAGCTGGATGCAGCTTCACTGAAGAGGACAACAGGCTATGGAAGAGAGAATGAGGGGGTGAGGAAGAATACCCTCCCCCTACCTCTCTCACAATTGCATTGCACCTCTAGGCGATGTTCAAATCTGGCTAGCTCTTCCTTCAGAAGATTTCTAAGAGCAGCCGCCTTCTGCCTGGCCAGACGCTATCGGCAGTGATCTTTAGGTGCTACTGTTTTACAAGTGGGAACAAGGCCCCATTGTTCTAGGTGCTGCACAGATACATGGTAAGAGATGGTCCCTGCGCTGAGGAACTAGGCAAGACAGACCAAGGGTGGCAGGGGAAACAAAGGCACGGGACGAGACGTGTCCCGGGGTCACACAGCAGGTCGGCGGTAGAGCTGGGAATAGACCCCAGGTCTACAATCTCTCCTAGCCCCCAGCCCACACTGCCTCTCAGACAGCAAATGCTCAGCCAGAGCTGCCTCCTCCTCTCCCATCTCGTTTACTCCTTCCTCTCCTGCCTCCCATTGCAGGCTCATACAAAACACAGCTGCCACAACAGGTCTTCCTCCCCGACCTTGGCTCTCGTCCCAAACGACCATCCTTTGAGGAGCTTGAGGACACTCTGAAGAGCCTGTAGCCGGCTGTAGTCTCCTGTGGCCGAAGGCACCCACCCACCCCTGGGTAAGTCAGTCCATAGTTTAGGAGTGGGACTGGATTCCTTGCGGACGCTAAGCTCTTGCATTCTACCACTGCCGGTTGGCAAGAGGACTCCATCCCACTCTGGTGGACAATGACCTGGCTTGGGGATACGCAACTCTCTGCTGGACCACAACAATACAATGTACCTGGGCAGGAAGCCATTAGCCCTTAGGAAACTCCAGCAAATACTGAACATGCTCCAGGGCAGCTCCTCAGCAACACCTGCACATCACACCTGTGCTCAGCCCTCAGCACTTGTTTCCCAGAGACAGAGTCAAGTTCAAGGTCTCAGTTCTTATCTCCAAGGCACTCAACAGCATGGGCCCAAGCTATCTAAATGATCGCTTGAAGCTTTGTGATGAGGCCCACGGTCAACATCTCCACTCCTCTGGCACAATGGAGCTGTCGACTGCCAGGGGAGAGCCCATTTGGGCAGGACCCTGAGCTTTCTCTGGGGCTAGTCCCCAGCTGTGGAATACATTCCCACAGGAGCTAAACGCCGCCTCAAGCCTCATCACTTTCTGTTCTAAGCCCAAGAGGCACTTCTTTGACCAGGCCTTCTGTAATAAAACCACGTTCCCCAGCAAACATAAAAGAAATCAAGTTAATTTAAAAACCCTCGGTTTCCCACTGGAGAGAAAGAATCATGACTAGCCTTTGTCATGTCACTTAACACACTTCTTGAAGGGGTTCAGATACCAGGGCAATGAAAGTGGTTTAAGAATCTGAGTAGATGGAACCCTGTGCTTTACATTCCTCTGGGTCAGATCCCTGGCCTGGCCAGTCTGTCTGGTGATGCCCATCTTCAGTCTGGTAGAAGAGGGCTCCATAAGACATATACCAAAATATTCAACTTAGACATTTATTAAGACTGCACTTGGAATAAAAGTCAAGCTCAGCTCACACCACTGGCCTCATGCGCATGGTTATGATGTCCTGTATTTAGTTCCATTCTCCCATTTGACCGAACTGTTCTCCATCCCTACGGGTATGTCTACACAGGCAAGGGGTGGGCTTCAGAGCGCCAGCCCAAACTTCAGCTTCAAAGCACTATCTAGACAGCTATCTTTAGAGTGCTAGCCAAGCCCCGCTCCCAGGCTGGGCTTGCTGGCACTGAATCCCTCAATAGATACTGAGGAGAGTTGGTTGTTAGTTTAGACAGAGCCAAATCATTTCCAGCTGGAGTTGAGGGTGAATAGCCACCATTCTTTATTTTTCAGTGTAAATAAAAAAAATGCATCTCGTGCCCACTAGGTACATGTACAAAAAGCTAAAAACACCATTAACACAGCAGCCGAGACAATCACTGCCGACCAGTCCGAACGATCTCTCTTGGCCACACCCCAAACTCCTGTCAGGAAAAACCCAAGAGTGAATGGATTGATTTTTAGACCACGTTGCAAGGTCTGACCCTGGCTCTGTCAAAGCCAGGGGATGCGTGCGCATTGCGAGGGCCCAAGCAAATTCCAAAGGATCCTGAGGTCTGTCCAGCAAGAATGGGCCCCAGCCATACTGTCTGCTCAAGTATCTCAACGGATCTCAGGATGGGAAGAAAGAGTGAGAGGGGGTTGGTGGAGTGGAGCCCAGAAATAGCTCTGGACCAAAGGGCTTTGCGCTACAAAGCTCCATCACCTTAAGCTACTGAAGCAGGTCGATAAGCTGCCAGTGCAATCTTTGGCGCACAGGTGTAACGTGCTCCACATGGTCAGCACTCTAAGGAAAGAGGCAACTGCATTCTGCAGTAGCTTATGTCTCTGTGTAGTCTTCATCTGTAGCCCCAGGCACACAGGGGTGACAAAGGAATGAGCCACAGTGGTGAGCAGTCGGCCTCCTTAGCCAAGTGAAGACTGCAAAAAATTCTTGGCTGTCCCTATGGCTTTTTTGGCCACCTAGAATGCAAAGGGCCTCCTGGACGATGGACAGGGTAACAACAGGCAGGCCCACACCCTCAGCCACAGGGGTGATACCAGCCTCTGTTTCCAAACACTGACCAGTAACACCTATGTTGGGATTAACTTGCTCATCCAAGCCCCGTCTGCACCAGACACTGGAAGAGCAGGAGATCCGACTACCTAGGTCCAGCAAAGCAGAACTGAGATCATCAAAAAGAACAAGGAGTACTTGTGGTTATGCTCAAATAAATTTGTTAGTCTCTAAGGTACCACAAGGACTTCTCGTTCTTTTTGCTGATACAGACTAACGCAGCTACCACTCTGAAACCTGAGATCATCAAGATACCAATTGAAAGATTGTTTAGCCTGCAATTCTCTTATCGCTTACACAGACATATCAAGAACCACACGAGTCCTTCTCCTAGGGTAGATGCACCATGAAGCGCGCAGCAGATCAGGTGGGGCTTTAAGTCTCCAGAGGTGGCAAGCTGATCTGGAAAAGGTTAAATCTTGAATTCCCCAGCTGTGGTCTAGGTTACACCAGGACCACTTTGAGAAGCCCTTGGAATCATAGAAGGTCACCAGGAACCATTACAATCTGCTGTGCTCCCCAGAACAGATATGGACAGAAGTCCTCCCTACTAGGTGTTCAGTTTAACAATGTCTATTGCACAAAGGAATGTGCAAACATTTCTCTGAAGAGCCAGACTTTTGACCGCAACGGCCCCATCTCTGTGAGCCCATGAGACGGCGTAATCAGCGTCAGAATGGGACGTGTACAGTGCTTAATTTGTACCAAGGCTTTCCAGGGTTGAGCCCTGGCACTTCGAGGCTTGGCAGTTCATAGCCCCAGCACTGTTGGGCTTGCCACGTCAGTTATGAATGTAAAAATATCGCTTAAGGCCTGGCACTTCTCATTACAAATTAAGCACTGGGCGTGTATCCGAACGGATTACAATTAAGTTACTTACTATGGACAGAGCCCCATTTTCAAATGCTGATACGAGGGCCTCGATCAAAGAGGGCTAGATTAGTTTTTGCTCTTGAGTAGCCACGCCAGTCAGTGCACAGGGAGTTCCTGCCTCCTACCTTCCAGAACAGACCAGCCCCGCCAGTCCCCATTCCAAAAGCGTTCTGGAGCCACCCAGGCCAAATGGTGGTCTAGATTTTCGAGAACGGCCTAGTGATTTTGGGTGCTCCACTGGAAATGCCTCAACAGGGCCTGGTTTTCAGAGGCTGGGTGCTCAGCCCTTTGAGCCTCTGCCCCCATTAAGGCATTTGCAGTTGGGCACCTAAAAATCACTAGTCACCCTTGAAAAACAGGGCCTAAGTGGTAGCACACAGTTATCTGAATACTTTATATTGCTCTGGTTCTTTGAGATCTTCAAGGGCTTTATAAAAGGGTGGCTAAGTTATCTCTACCACACAGCTGGGAAAAATGGAGGCACGTGGAGAGGAAGTGACTTGACCAAGGTCACACAGCAAGCCCGTGGCAGAGGTGGGAACAGAATCCAACAGCCCTCTGCTGCAGCCCTATACCACATGGCCTCCTAAAGCTCAGAAAAGTCACACTTTACCGCAACTGAACATACAGAGACAAGCCAGCCCTGTAAAACTGGTCCCAGACCATGAGACATGCGGAATTCACTTAACAGGAGTAAAACTGACAGGGGCAATGGGTGTGGCCTGAATAAGTGACCCCACCCCATGTACTCACCAGAGCTCTTGCTAGGTAGTCACCCAAACAATGGATTTTTGAGTTACTCAGCCAGCAGCTGAGATCAGAAGCCAGCTGTTCCCTGGGCTGAACTGCTCTCAGAGTTGTCCCTCGGGTAGGTCGAATCGGGCGACTGCCCCAGGCCCCACGCGTCGATAAAAACCGGGACTGTCCCGATATTTAGCCCTTTGTCCTGCGTCCCGACTGATGTACGACCAGGATGCCATTTGTCCCAATAGTCAGGTGAGGAGACGGGCGGGGTGAGGAGGCGAACGGGGAGGTGAGTGGCGGGCAGGAGGGGGGTGAGGAGGCTGGCGGGCGGACAGCGAGAAGAACGGCGGGCGGGTGGACGGGGTGCCAGACGGAGAGGAGACTAGCAGGGAGGCTGATTTGTCTCGGGCCCCGCACCCCCCTTGGGATGGGCCGGCTAGCTCTAGTGTCAGGTGCTGTTCAGTCACCTACTCGTTAACAGCAGCAAGCAGCAGAGGGCTTGGGGAAGGTGACATGTTTATGACCTAACCTAACAGCCCCCTTTTCTCCCCTTTCTGATAGTGTAAATACCTAGATAGATCCTAATTCATATGGATAACGTGACCTGGACCCATCACTATCTGCCCTGTTACTTTACATCCCCCCCATCTACGCTACAAGTAGAACTAGGGTTTGACATCCAGCTCGTGTCACACATACCTGGTGAGTCGGGGCCACCAACCATTCTTGTAACAGCCACGTGTCATCCGGGCTTGTGACTCTGCATCTACACACTGCATGATCATGTTCACATGGGTTTATAATGGGAGGAAAAAGGGGGAAGCCAGCCAGCCAGCCCAGAGTGGGTAGGTGATAGATTAGTCAGAGGACGTTCATACAGAGGGACATGAGTACAGTCTAGCGGAGAGAGGGAAGACAACTTTTCCAGCCATGTGACAGTCTGGGCCGCCACTAGGGGAGACATATGGTTAGCTGCCAATGGAATATTAACCACACGTGGGGTGGACACAGGTCGTTTACAGCCAACCATGCCAATAACTGGTTAACATGTCAATCCGAAGGCCTATCATTGTCTGATCTTTGAACAGAAACAAACAACAACAAAAACAAAACACAGCACTACTCACTATCAAGGACTCTATTTTGGTTTTTGGCACAGAATTTCCAGGGTTGAGATTTCACTTTAAAAAAATAAAAATAAATAAACCCTCGAATCAACGGTGAATAGGGTTACAGTCACGTCTGATTCCTTCCAGAGCAAATAAAAGATACAGTTAACGTTGCTTCAGACCGCTCACCAAGAGCTTGGGGAAAAACATGGCTTCTGTTCAGAGAGAGATCTGCTGCGGCTGCTCCCGGACTTCCCTTCTTTCCGCACCGTCAGGTCTGACCGTCACTGATTAGACCCCGTTTTGCTCACCCCAATTTGAATTCACCTGGTTTCCCTGCCCCCAGAAGTAACAATACAGCCATGTTCAACGGGCAGATTTAGAAACTATTTGTTTTAAACCCCCCACAATATGTCTGTTAGAACAAACATCTGTGGAAGTGCTCTATTGATATATACAGTACGTGCATGGAGTAAGGTGAATATGCAGCCCATGTAACAATAAGAACCAACCTGGAGTTAACTGAGTGTCCATGAAGGAGTAACAGTGGTCTGAGTAGAACATTCTTCCCAAGAACCCTGCCAATGCACCTCAATAACCCTTTGTGGCTGACCATGCGTCTGCTGATCCTTGGACCTCCGCCTAGATCTGCCAATGTACCTCAGTCCTGCGGCACCATCCTTCGCTTCTCCTGACACTGCCAGTCTTATGGGAATGATCATTAGCCTGGGGAACCATGCAGCAAAGAACCATTGATCTACTGAGAGCCACCTAGCACAGAAAGATGTGCAGCCCTCCACACGCCTGGGCGACTGACCTAATTCTCCGGGCACTGAAAGAGACGCTTGGCGAGCATCAACGCTTTGCAATTGTGTCGCGGTAAAGACGAAGTGGAAGATAGCAGAGCTCATTCACAAAGCCTAAAACAACCATAATATGCCAGGACCTCACGTTGCCACAACCGGTCACATGGTGCCTGGAGAATTGCAGGGTTGGGCTGTGGAGCATACGCAGATGGGATACATCCAAGGACTGCTGTCCACGTCCCTATTCTCCAACACGCGTCAAAGTTTTTGTTCCAGGGAGGCTTCCAAAGACCTGTCCCCACAGACCTACCAGATCCCTGTGTAGAACATTCCTGCAGCTGTATTGTAACCAGATTGCTGTACCCAGCTCCTTTGTTCCTTATTATTCATACACTTGGCGACGATGTTAACTATTTCTTTATAGAAATTAGAGAGGGACAGGGATCGTAACCATCACAAACAAGGGTATATTTAGCTGTGTTTCCAGCAGACATCAGATTTGTTGGTAGACCTTGCAAGCCCATTCATGTGCTGGGGAGGTTAACATGAAAACCCACCAAACACCATGACTCCTGGGCTGCGCACCGAGGATGCCCAGGCTTTCACAGAAAGTCAGTGTGGCAGGAAGATGCTTGAACTGATTCCTGAAGACGTCTCTTTAAATCACGAGCTCATTTGTATGCCGGCGTAAGGCAAGCTCCAGTCGAAGCTCACTCACCGTGTGCCATGCCACCTCATCCCCATCTGCCACTGAGTCAATTGTTGCAGCAAGGTCTCCAGTTTCTAAGACACGGCTGCTTTTACAATCTGTAACTCACATGTCGCAACACGCTGGTAAAATGACACTTGTCAATTAGGGCCCGATTCTGACCCCCCGACTCAAGATGAGTAGTGCATTACACCACAGAGGGTTCCCTTGAATTCGATGGGACTGCTGAGTTAGCTAGTGAAGAGTCATCATCATCCGGCCCTACATGAACAGAATATATCGATAAAGCCTTTTATTAAACTTGACAAATAGTAAAAGGCAGTCGCCCCCAGTGGGTGCCCCAGGCAGCCTGAAACAAGGCTCTGCTGTCCTCCTAAAGAAGAAGAGAACATCTCTTTAAACGCCCTTTGGTAAGAAGTTTGGATTTCAACACACCAAACAGGTTTTTCCCTCCAGCCTCATTCAGAGAAAGCTCAAAAAAAAGGGAAATTTGACACTTATCCCTTAAGTAGGTTTGTCTGTTCTGAGCTGTTGGGAAAAACAAACAAGCCCCAGCAGTCTGTCCTACCATCCCCTTTTGGGATGTCAGTTTGAGGCGGGGGGGGGGGGGAGGGAACTAACCCGAACCGGGCTAGGTCTGCGCAGCGGGTAGAAAATACACTGCCATCGAAAAATGTTAAAGTAGCCTGAACGTTCCAAAAGAGGGCAGAGTGTGGAAAGAGATGGCTTGCCACACTAGACTGTGTCCATGACAGAGGTCAGACTTGCGGGTTCGTTTCCTCGGTTTAGTACCTGGCTTGCCAGGTTGGGAGGTGAATACGCCCTAGTTCATCCCTTAGCGTTGTGCACTGGAGGCAGCTGCATGTCCCAGGTGTAGTTTCTCCCCTGTGCACTGACCACACAATGCAGGCTAGGATGTTACCCTCCCTTCGCCGTAGTCGGCTACCTGACTGCATTCCACCTTTGTAGTGAGCCCCTCAATCACGGGCTCAGCGCTCTGCATCTGTTCTCCTGGGCAGCGCCAACCACAGGGGGATTCCTAGGTCCTTCTGCATGTAGATGCATTTGACAGGGCATGAGTTGTTAAGTCCTAGGTCTCATGCCTCCAGCTACACAGTTCTGAGCTTTGCTCGCAGCAGGTGCCTTTTCTTTGATTAACTGCATTTACTCTTTCAGAATCCTGCCCTGACTATGGGGGAATCCAGCTGGCTTTTACAGCGATCAAGGGCCACAGGAGGCCTCTGCCACCAGCTTACAGCAGAGTTGCTGGCAACTGCTGTGAAGAAGAGACCTGAGCAAGTGGCGAGGGATCTGATTTAGCCAGAGCAGGTGGGACGGTACCTAGCAAGCTGCCGTGGGTTTCTGCGAGAGGTCTCTGCTAGCTTCCAAAACCAGCTTGGCTTTCTTTATTCTAGGGGAATAAGACAACTAAGTGGAGAGGTGGTTGGAGGAGGGAAGTGGGACAAACATTAATTTCCTTTTTAATCTGCAATATAAAGTTTTAAATACGCTCATTAAAATAATTGTTTTAAAAAAGAATACCCTTCCCCCGCCCCAGCATAAACCCGCTTTGCTGGGAGCTGGCCAGCGCCAAGTCTTTCCCTTAGTCCCCGGAGACGTGTTGTAGGCGTGTAAGATCCTGAGAGGTGAATGATACAAGCAAGTCTTCCTGGCCAGCTGCTGCCCTCCGCCACTGCTGTCGAAGTCCTGCTGTGATGTCCCCGGCTTGCTGGCCGCTCAGCATTTATTCCAGCCCCAGGATGTAGTTGATACCTTGTACCAGTCCAATGATAACGGGTTGCCAGGCCACCAGGTAGCGTAGCCAGTCGAGCAGCTGCCCGTACATGACGTGGGGCCTTTCCCAGCTGTATGCGGAAAGAGTTAAAGCAGCAAAATGGGGAAACAGAGAGAGAAACGTGGGGCTGGCTCGGAAGGCTGCGGGCAGGTGCCTTACCTAGCTGAAGCCTTCTGCATGCAGCCCTGTTATTTGCACCTCTGACTTGAGGATGGCAGAATTATAGATTATGGCAGAAAGGTTAGAGGAAGTGGACCTATTGATACAGTATCAAGATGACAACCGGAGATAATAGCACACAAAGACGGGCCTTCCAAAGCAGGGATCACACAGCTGGGCTTTCATTTCCTGGGGCTACGGGCTCAGGGTAGGTAGTGCCAGTGGGGGAGAAGGGCAATGCTGGGGTCTAGCCTCACCCTTGGTAACCCTTCCTGTGTGTCCAGAACAGCGACCTGCTGATGGAGTCCCTGGCACTAGCCCCTCACAATGGCATTCAGAATAGTGCAATCCATGTGCTGAGGCGTATCTCCACCCCACAGCTCAGTGTTGGAATGGAGGAAGGGCTGCTGGGCTGGAGAACGACAAGGAAAGTACTGGGGGGAAGGCAGGGGGTGTCTCACCCCATAAGGCACTATGCTACATGTCTGCACAGTGATGGGCTGGGTAGTATAGAATATCTTTAGGCCCTCTTTCAACCCAGCTTTGCAGCTACAACGGTACTAGGAACAAGCAGTCAAAACCTGACATTACAGCAAGCAGCCAATAGCCCACGTACATCCGACCTGCTGAGTAAGATGGGGCCACATTTACCAAGTCAAGCCAGACCTAAAATTCCCCCAACTCTTACCTGCCAGAATAAAAGCAAAGCACTAATGCGGGGCGGGGAGAGAAGAAGTACTTGCCTCATCTCTCTGAGCAGCCTGCAGAGGGGGTGTGATAACAGGGCACACATTGAGTGTGGGGGTAGGATCTTTTAGAGGATGTCTGACAATTGGCCCCTCAACTTTACCTGAAGTGGGAGCTCATGTGCAAGATGTAAACGTTCATAAGAGGATACAATAATCTCTAATAACCCATCTTGATGGGAAGAGGTACAAACGGGAGACAGACAGAATCAGTCCAAACAAAGAGGTCAAGAATGGTGCTGAAATGATGCTTGTTAAAAACAGGAGACATGGAGCTAGAAGTTAGTGAGCCAGATTTGGTGTACTGCGGGGAGTGGGGGGGGGGGCGACCCACTTTTTGGCCCGAGGGGCACATCTGGGGATGGAAATTGTATGATGGGCCATGAATGCTCACGAAATTAGGGGATGGCGTGCGGGAGGGGGTGAGGGCTCTGGCTGGGGGTGCAGGCTCTGGGGTGGGGCCAGAAATGAGGAGTTCAGAGTGCGGAGGAGGCTCTGGGCTGGGACTGAGGGGTTCAGGGCTGGGGCAGAGGGTTGGATGTGGGAGGGAGTCAGGGATGCAGGCTCTAGATGGCGCTTACCTCAAGCAGCTCCCCGAAGCAGCAGCATGTCCCCCCTCTGGCTCCTACATGGAGGCGTGTCCAGGTGGCTCTGCACGCTGCCTCATCTGCAGACACCACCCCTGGAGCTCCCATTGGCCACAGTTCCCAGCCAATGGGAGCTGCAGAAGCGGCACTTGGGGTGGGGGCAGCGTGCGGAGCCCCCTGGCTACACCTACATGTAGGAGCCGGGGCGGGGGGGGGGGGGGGGGGGGGCCGGGGGGGGGTGGGGGGGCGCGGGGGGGGGGGGGGGGGGGGGGGGCCCGGCGGGGGCCCCACAGGGGGGGGGGGTCCATGTAGGGGGGGGGGGGGGCGCACGTCGCTGCTTCTGGGAGTTGTGTGGAGTCACGGCACACGCCGAGCGGGGCAAGCCCCAGACCCTGCTCCCATGTGGGAGCTCGAAGGCCAGATTAAAACATCTGAAGGGCCGGATGTGGCCCCTGGGCTGTAGTTTTCCCACCTCTGGTGTACTGGATAGTAAGCCTGATTGGTGGACAAAACAGCGAGGGGAGGGGCTATTCCAGCCACCCCTCCCTGTTTGGGTCCGTGAGAGAACGGCTTGTGGGCAGACACAGATGGCAGGCAAGGCGGTGACTAGCGGAGTGAGCTTCACCATCACGGCTGACACTTGCACCATTTCCTGGGAGCCCAGGCCTTCGTCATCCTGATCCTGAGCAGACCAGAGAGAGGTGCCCAGATGACATCGTCACCCTACCAGCTCCCGCTGAATCCCAGCCAGCACCTGGACTGAAAGGACTTTAAACAGCAGCAGCAAGCGCTTCAATACCATCTAAGAGACTGTCACACAAGGGGGTTTTCCCATTAAAACTCCCTCCAGCCAGCAGGAAAGGGCACGAGGGATGCTGTTAAAATAAAGGCCTGACTTAATACCTCACATTGCCACTGCTTTTCTCCGTTTCCCTCCGTTTCTGTATCTTTAAGAAAAGGTTACAGGGATTTTTAACGGTGTGTTGGCCAGGGTACTAAACAGGCTGAGGTCTCGGTATACCAAACCCCTTCCTTGTTTAAAACTGGGTTACTTTAACACCTGCAGCCCATTTATTCCATCTACATTCATGCAACGGGAGAGAGGGGAGCCCAACCCTCCCGACCCCATCTCCAGCGCAGGGCTGTCATGTTGATTGGTTAATAAGTTTGCAGATCACCTTTAAGGTGCCAGGCAAACAAAAAGAGACGAAGTGGCTAGGATTTGGTCGCAAGGCCAGAAAAGGATACGGGTTACTGAACATTCTCTTGAGATCCACCTTCTCTTTGCAGTATGGACACGTCTGTTTCTTCCCAACGATGCACCAGCCTCGGATGCAGAACTCGTGGAAGCTGAAGGGTGACAAGTTAAGGGAAGCTGCACTTGGGGAGGATGAGGGGGGGAACACACAGCAAAAGAGCGGGAACACTGGGATTAGAACTCAGCACACCCAGATACACCAGTCACTGCTCTAATCACAGAGGAAGCCATTCAGATCTGCACGAGCAGCCACGTATTTGTTCAGTCTACTTAAATACATTTTGGCAGCCACATTTATACATGGGAAGTAATTCTGCAGGAATTTAGACTTGCTACTATGCACTGACCTCACTCCTGGGGCAGGCGTGCTCTACTATTCACATCTCCCTCCCCTAGGAGATAACAGTGCCACCCGAGTAGCCAAGTCACCGGCAGAACCAAAAACATAAACCTGGCCAGTTAATCCATCAGGATTTGGCGTATAGGACAGGTTTAACAGTGGGGTAGCTAGTGGGACAGTCACTATGACTCGATAGTTACAGGTGATGCAGGTAGACACATATAGTCAAGGCTGCCCCACAGTTTTCATTGTAAGACTGTTTTCAGTTGTTTATAACTAGGCCAGACCTAAATCATCCGGGATGAAATTAAGGCGAAGCATGCATGGAACCGGTGATACGGACAGGCTGGAAGGCCAGGGGCAAAAGGGCCACTACAGAACGCTCCCCTCTCAAACCTAGAACTGAGCCCATTATTCCCAAATCTCCACATTCCTCTGCTGTCTAGCAACTAGCTGTGAAACCCATACTGTGTGGGCCTGACATGAGAGGAACTTGTGAACTGCGCCAGGTTCACCCACATATTCACAGCTCCGCGAAGGAACTGCCAACTACTATCCCCAGTGGGCCATGGAACCAGAGTGGAGTACAGACTGGCCCTCCTCAGGTGGCAGCAGCTCCCGCCACCTGGTTTGGAAGGAGTGTAGTTAATGAGGCAGAGGACAGCTGGAAGATAAAACAAAATGCTGATTTATCTATGGCTCGTTGGGGCACCTCATTAGCCTCTCCCACAATGTTGGAAGTTGACCAGTTATTCCTGCTACTCTCTGAGCCAGATTCCAGACCATTACAGCCTTCTACCTCTTACCCTACAACATCGATTCTTTCACAGACTCTTGAGGGATTTTATCAAAGGATTTTAGAAAGTTCCAATTATATCTACTGATGCTCCCTTATCTTCTATTTTGTTGACTCCATCAACTGGTTCTAAGTCTGCCTGTCTAGCACTCGTAAAGCCATGACGAGAGGGGTGGCCCAAGTGCATGATCACACTCCAGGGAAATTCTAACCATGACTAACATCCCATATTTCTAGAAGTTCAAGATTAAAATTACAGAACGGAAGTTAGAGTAAGAAAAATATATGGTCACCTCAGCAACGGTCACTCAAGGTCAGATTGCTGCCTGGGGTATAATCTATTTCCATCCCACCACACGAGTACAAAATTTCCTTCTAAGAAATTCTTTGTTTCTCTTCCTTCTAACTTTCGGTCCAATGTCAACCGCAGTAAGTCTGTGGTCACGAATGACAGATAACATCGACCTCCACATCACTAATTACATCTTATGGAGCTCCAAATGAAGTCACGTGCTGCTTGCTCCCTTGTAGTTTCTGCTTTTTGTTTTCACATTTCAACGCCCATAAATGATGACTCAAACGTCCTGTTCAGTTTGAGCCTACGTACAGCAACCCACCATGCCTCCGGGCAGCTGAAAACTCCCACTACCACCGCCTTCTAATGACGGAGTTCTAGAATGCTGCTTTTTGCTTACCCATTGTTCACCACACTGCTTATGCAGATCACGCACTTTATAGAACAGATAACATCTGCAGTCCATGCCCAGAGAAACTTACAATTGAATTAAGTCATGACACGGTGTGAGAACAAGCAGTACAAAGGGAGAAAGGGTAAAAGGAAGAGGAGGATTCCAATAAGATTACGTGGCATTTGCAAGGCTTAAATTCAGTCAGAGCTGTCCAGGGCAGAGCCCTGGTGGGAGTTGCGTGACCCATCTACTCCCAGTTTTTATTCAGGCCTAATTTGATGGTGTCCAGTTTACAAATTAATTCCAGTTCTGCAGTTTCTTGTTGGAGTCTGTTTTTGAAGATTTTTTGTTGAAGAATGGCCACTTTTAAGTCTGTTATTGAGTGTGCAGGGAGACTGAAGTGTTCTCAGAACCCAATACCTTATTTGCTAGTAGTATTAAAAAACTTCCCCCAAAACTGTAGAGATCCCAGTCTTATTTTTAACTCAAACTAACAAACTTACTTGTAAATCCTCAGAAAATTCAATCTACTCTTAGATTAAGTGCTGTAAGATTGAGGAGGATGCACTGTATTGATACAAAACATTGGATACAGCCTGTAAGCTTCAGGATGTTTTTATTTGTATTGTGGTAGCATCTCAGCGCCCTGGTCCTGGACCAGAACCCTGCAGTACTGGGCCATCCCAGCCTCAAAGAACTGACAATGTAGGCCAGTGACATTTTTATCTTTCAGAGTGGTAGCCGTGTTAGCCTGTATCAGCAAAAAGAACAGGAGGACTTGTGGCACCTTAGAGACTAACAAATTTATTTGGGCATGAGCTTTCGTGGGCTAAAACCCACTTCATCAGATGCATGGAGTGGAAAATACAGTAGGAAGATTGTGTATACACACCTCTACCTCGTTATAACACCACCCGATATAACATAAATTAGGATATAATGAGGTAAAGCAGCGCTCAGGGGTGGGGGGGAGGCACGCGGGGCTGCGCGCTCCAGCGGAGCAAATCAAGTTTGATATAACGCGGTTTCACCTATAATGCGGTAAGATTTTTTGGCTCCCGAGGACAGCGTTGTATCGAGGTAGAGGTGTATATATTACACACACACACACAGAACATGAAAAAATGAGGGTTGCTATACCCACTCTAATGAGACTAATCAATTAAGGTGGGCTATTATCAGCAGGAGAAAAAAAAACTTTTGTAGTGATAATCAGGATGTCCCATTTCCAACAGTTGACAAGAAGGTGTGAGTAACAGTAGGGGAAAAAATTACCATGGAGGAATAGTTTTTAGTTTGTGTAATGACCCATCCATTCCCAGGCTTTATTCAAGCCTAATTTAATGGTGTCCAGTTTACAAATTAATTTCATTTCTGCAGTTTCTCCTTGGAGTCTGTTTTTGAAGGGTTTTTTGTTGAAGAATTGAGACTTTTAGGTCTGTAATTGAGCGTCTAGGGAGATTGAAGTGTTCTCTGACTGGTTTTTGAATGTTATAATTCTTGATGACTGATTTGTGTCCATTTATTCTTTTGTGTAGAGACTGTCCAGTTTGGCCAATGTACGTGGCAGAGGGGCATTGCTGACACATATCACATTGGTAGATGTGCAGGCGAACGAGCCCCTGATGGTGTGGCTGATATGATTAGGTCCTGTGACGGTGTCCCTTGAATAGAAACGTGGACAGAGTTGTCAACGGGCTTTGTTGCAAGGATAGGTTCCTGGGTCAGTGTTTTTGTTGTGTGGTTGCTGGTGAGTATTTTCTTCAGGCTGGGGGGCTGTCTGTAAGCGAGGACTGGCCTGTCTCCCAAGGTCTGTGAGAGTGAGGGATTGTCCTTCAGGATAGGTTGCAGATCGTTGATGATGCGCTGGAGAGGTTTTAGCTGGGGGCTGAAGGTGATGGCTAGGGGCATTCTGTTACTTTCTTTGTTGGGCCTGTCCTGTAGGAGATGACTTCTGGGTACTCTTCTGGCTCTGTCAATCTGTTTCTTCACTTCAGCAGGTGGGTACTGTAGTTTTAAGAATGCTCGATAGAGATCCTGTAGGTGTTTGTCTCTGTCTGAGGGACTGGAGCAAATGCGGTTGTATCTTAGAGCTTGGCTGTAGACAATGGATCGTGTGATGTGGTCTGGATGAAAGCTGGAGGCATGTAGGTAAGTATAGTGGTCAGTAAGTTTCCGGTATAGGGTGGTGTTTATGTGACCATCGCTTATTAGCACAGTAGTGTCCAGGAAGTGGCTCTCTTGTGTGGACTGGTCCAGGCTGAGGTTGATTGTGGGGTGGAAATTGTTGAAATCAGAGTGGAATTCCTCAAGGGCTTCTTTTCCATGGGTCCAGATGATGAAGATATCATCAATGTAGCGCAAGTAGAGTAGGGGCGTTAGGGGACGAGAGCTGAGGAAGCGTTGTTCTAAGTCAGCCATAAAAATTTTGGCATACTGTGAGACCACGTGAGTAACCATAGCAGTGCTGCTGACTTGAAGGTATAAACTGTCCCCGAATGTGAAATAGTTGCGGGTGAGGACAAAGGGTACGTCTTCACTACCCGCCATATCGGCAGGTAGCAATCGATCCCCGAACGTGCTCACCGTCGACTCCGGAACTCCCAGAGCGAGCGGCGGTAGCGCAGTCGACGAGGGAGCCGCGGCCGTCGATCCCGCGCCGTCTGGACCCCAGGTAATTCGATTCAAGATACACAACTTCAGCTACGCGAATAGCGTAGCTGAAGTTGTGTAAGTATCTTGGATCGAACCCCCCCCCCAGTGTAGACCAGCCCAAAGTCACAAAGTTCAGCCACCAGGTTTGCTGTGACATTATCAGGGATACTGTTCCTGACGGCTTGTAGTCTATCTTTGTGTAGAATATTGGTGTAGAAGGCTTCTACATCCATAGTGGCCAGGATGGTGTTTTCTGGAAGATCACCAATGCATTGTAGTTTCCTCAGGAAGTCAGTGGTGTCTTGAAGATAGCTAGGAGTGCTGGTAGCATGAGGGGCTGGTGGAGGCCAGGGGTAATGGGCAGGGAGCCCCGCAACCAGGGGTTGGAGTTCCGTGGCCAGAGCCTACTGCTCGCGAACCCAGGGCTGGAGCCCAACCCTACTGTCCTTGGGAAGGTGGAGAACTCACTAGCTGCCTGCTCCTCCAGCATGTGTGTCTCGGGGGGTGGGGGTGGGGGGCAGGGAGGGGGAAGTGTGCACGGCAGGGTCCAACCCCTGCTGGTGGCCCTGGGGGAGGGACCACTGCTTTGCCTCCCCCAATCACTGCCCAGAAGGGTGTGGCAGGAAGAAAAGACCTTGGTGGCTGCATTTGAGAAACGCTGGCCTAGATTCCTCCCAAACTGCTCAGCTCATGATAGAGAGTCATTTATTCAAAACAAATGAATTCAGAATGGTGATTATAGCCTTAAAGACAAGTGCAGCCCATAGCTTCAGACGTGTTTTCAATGTGGCCCTTATTTAGGGCCAAGTTTAGACACCCTGGCTCTAGGTCAGTGGTTCTCAACCTGCAGCCCGTGGGCCACTTGCGGCCCATGTGACATCCTCAGGGCCATACAGGTAGTATTGGATGCTGCCCACAATGGTAAATAAGTTGAGAACCGCTGCTGTAGCCCACAAGATTATTTTGCTAGCTATTCTATCCTACTAATCCAGCCAGCCACATCAAATAGGTTTCTTTTTCTGAATTAATCCATTTCATTCTTCTATTTTATCAGCATTAATTCCTTTGAATTTAGGATGTGTTGAGGCACGTGTTTCCTAATAATAAGTTTTGCTGAAATGCAAGAATCCTACTGGCCTGTAAGATCCGGTAAGAAGTGCTATATAGCTAAAAGTATAATCAGTTAAGACTAAGTCAGCATAAAAACTGGTAACCTTTGGCATAGATGGGAGTGGTCCCTAAACTTTGGGGGAACCAAAGGGAGGAACTATACACAACACTGAACAGGTTTATCCAGCATCTACAACCAGCTGGTAACCACAGGGTACACCACAACTTGGAAGTCACCAAGAGAGCCTAGGTTGGCAGTTTTTGGAGTGAGATAATCCTTATTAATATACAGAAAGTAAATGTCATAATCCACTAACCTATAGGATAAGGGTACCCATAAATTTCTTAGGGTATGGAACTAAGATTTGGGTATAGTAGGTGGGGTCTGAATTACATAGCGTCAGGGTCCTATAAAATACCTTGTACGGAAGAAGTCTGGAGCGTTCTTCTAGCTTCTTTCTATTTAGCAGCCTTTAAGCTTTACTTCTAGCTCTCTTTGAGCTCGCTCTTTTAGCGCTTCTTTTAGTCTTTAGCCTTTGTTCTCCTATATTCTGTAGAGTATCTTCTATGATGCTCAGCTTGTGCATTATAGTATAACTACTCAACATTTCTAACGATTGGGGAAGCCAGTATCATCGTGTTATGGGGCATGACAGGAGTGAGGCTAGTCCTTCACCTCCTAATTACCGGGTCCTCAAGGAAGGCTGTGAGTATGTTAAGTTAAAGGTATTTATAATAGGAATGTTACCACCGGGAGTTTTGGAATTCTTTTATTGTTTTGCAGTTATAAGTTTCATAGCATTTATTATTCTTTTGTTAATCTCAAAGTTATCAATTTGGTATTGTCCTCAGTGTACGTGTTTTTGCTAGGCACTCCCACTATAGAACTCAGTTCTTGAACCCTGCAGTCTGAATTGGACAAGAACCTATCAATCTTCTGGTTGGATGCGATCAGTGGCGAGCCATAACAACTAACCCATCACATTCAGATCAACACTGTGCTGGTAACCTAAGCAGCGTGTCAGGTTTTGAATCGTGCCATCAGCAGAAAACCCACAAGACCTTTAGCAGAGACAGCCGCACAAAGTGTTACACGCACGGGACCAGGAAGCCCAGCATCACTGCGGCACTGTAGGTGGTTAATGACTTGCAAAGTAAGGTGCGCTCTGAAAACCACAGTAGTTTCAATCTGATCTGTGTGTTCTGAAGATTTCCTCAATCATCAACTACATCTGATGCACACAAAGCAAAACTGAACCATGACAGAAGCAAGTAGGACAAGCCCTCTTGCCCAAGAAAAATCAAAACACAGGAAGAAGCAATGGTGCAAACTCCTCCAATGCTGTCCTCTCGGACCGGCCTTGAGGGACAACCTCTATTGGCTGAATGGCTCTCCCCAAGCTTTGGCCTCTGGGCAAAGTGCATCATCAACGAGGGTCTGTTAATGCCTGTTTTGATGGTGCGGACACTTATCCACTAGGAACTGGACCGAGACCAAATTTGTTTCCCATAGATGACCACACAATCAGATGGCAATTACTTTCTTGCTGTCAGCTTGGCTGGTTTAGAACTGGTGACCCAGAGGTGGAAGGTTCTCCCTTCCACAGGCAAACCCCTTAGTGACTCAGCTGTCCGGTTCCAGGCAAACTTACCCTGTGCCTGCTCCTAAAGGCACAGAGACGGGGGAAGCAATTCCTGGAAAGGATGTATGCCCCTCCATAGCTTAACCCATTCCTGAAATGCAGCCGCTTCAGAAGAGAGCTGCTGCCACGCAACTGGTTCGTGTTTGTTCTTTTTCTAGAGACATGAAGTCAGGAAAGGGGGAATTCTGGGAAGTAGAATGAAGTTACCCAAACAGTAATTCTAACCAGATTCCAAATAGTGACCCACAGTAGGTAGCAGGCTACCTGAGGTGCTAGCGCTCCGGTCGCTCCAGGAAGAGAAAAGGATACACATGATTGCAGGAAAGCCTGTATGTGTTCTCTATGATCCCTTCTTCGTTGACATCTACAAAGATCTGTTGGCCACACACGGCGCAGACGCTGTCAGAAAGGTGCTTCGTTGGCATTCCTGATGCGCTGTAAAACTGAATAGGATGGCGGGAGGGGACAACACAAGACAAGAACTAGTCAGAATTAATGTGCATTCACTAACCAAGTCTTGCTCCTCTACAGTTCAAGCTAAAGGAGTCTGCTGCAAGATTACAGTTTAACTGGCAGAGAGAGTGATCCAGTGGTCACAGCAAGGACCTGGGAATATGAACTTCTAACTTCAGCCCCCCTGCCATGGGGCTTCAAGGGTGGACTTCAGACGACCTGCAACACTCCAGATGTGGGGCTCTGGCTCTGGGCTTCAGCAGGGCTGGCCTTACTGGACACCATGGTCAAGAGGCAAGGAACAGGGTGAGCCTGGGGTGCGAGGCGGCAGAAGGGAGCTGGGGGGCAATTGAGGGGGGAAGCAGTGGGGATCAGGGGCACGATGGGGAGCCTGGGCGAGTATTGGGAGGGCATGGGGACACAGCGGGGGCCAGGGACACAAAAATACAACTGGACATTATTACTGAGTCTGCAAAAAAAATTCCTACATAAAATTACAATGATTTATTTGGACACGTATATGTGCATATTTATTTTTTTCCTAAGTTAATTAAGTATTTTAGGAAAATCTGTGAGAGCCGCCTCCATCAAAAAATGTGTTGAGAGAACCATAGAATCTCAGGGTTGGAAGGGACCTCAGGAGGTCATCTAGTCCAACCCCCTGCTCAAAGCAGGACCAATTCCCAACTAAATCATCCCAGCCAGGGCTTTGTCAAGCCGGGCCTTAAAAACCTCCAAGGAAGGAGATTCCACCACCTCCCTAGGTAACCCATTCCAGTGCTTCACCACCCTCCTAGTGAAATAGTGTTTCCTAATATCCAACCTAGACCTCCCCCACTGCAACTTGAGACCATTGCTCCTTGTTCTGTCATCTGCCACCACTGAGAACAGCCGAGCTCCATCCTCTTTGGAACCCCCCTTCAGGTAGTTGAAAGCAGCTATCAAATCCCCCCTCATTCTTCTCTTCTGGAGACTAAACAATCCCGGTTCCCTCAGCCTCTCCTCATAAGTCATGTGCTCTAGACCCCTAATCATTTTTGTTGCCCTCCGCTGGACTCTTTCCAATTTTTCCACATCCTTCTTGTAGTGTGGGGCCTAAAACTGGACACAGTACTCCAGATGAGGCCTCACCAATGTCGAATAAAGGGGAACGATAACGTTCCTTGATCTGCTGGCAATGCCCCTACTTATACAGTCCAAAATGCCATTAGCCTTCTTGGCAACAAGAGCACACTGTTGACTCATATCCAGCTTCTCGTCCACTGTGACCCCTAGGTCCTTTTCTGCAGAACTGCTACCTAGCCATTCGGTCCCTAGTCTGTAGCAGTGCATAGGATTCTTCCATCCTAAGTGCAAGACTCTGCACTTGTCCTTGTTGAACCTCATCAGGTTTTTTTTGGCCCAATCCTCTAATTTGTCTAGGTCTCTCTGTATCCGATCCCTACCCCCTAGTGTATCTACCACGCCTCCCAGTTTAGTGTCATCTGCAAACTTGCTGAGAGTGCAGTCCACATCATCCTTCAGATTATTAATAAAGATATTAAACAAAACCAGCCCCAGGACTGACCCTTGGGGCACTCCGCTTGAAACCGGCTGCCAACTAGACATGGAGCCATTGATCACTACCCGTTGATCCCGACGATCTAGCCAGCTTTCTATCCACCTTACAGTCCATTCATCCAGCCCATACTTTAACTTGGTGGCAAGAATACTGTGGGAGACCGTATCAAAAGCTTTGCTAAAGTCAAGGAATAACACATCCACTGCTTTCCCCTCATCCACAGAGCCAGTTATCTCATCATAGAAGGCAATTAGGTTAGTCAGGCAAGACTTCCCCTTGGTGAATCCATGCTGACTGTTCCTGATCACTTTCCT
Organism: Trachemys scripta elegans; assembly: GCF_013100865.1. Taxonomy (NCBI): domain Eukaryota; kingdom Metazoa; phylum Chordata; order Testudines; family Emydidae; genus Trachemys; species Trachemys scripta. The sequence goes on from NC_048298.1 coordinate 337,337,370, forward strand.
CTCCTCTAAGTGTTTCATAATTGATTCCTTGAGGACCTACTCCATGATTTTTCCAGGGACTGAGGTGAGGCTGACTGGCCTGTAGTTCCCTGGATCCTCCTTCTTCCCTTTTTCAAAGATGGGCACTACATTAGCCTTTTTCCAGTCATCCGGGACCTCCCCCGATCGCCATGAGTTTTCAAAGATAATGGCCAATGGCTCTGCAATCACATCCGCCAACTCCTTTAGCACCCTCGGATGCAGCGCATCCAGCCCCATGGACTTGTGCTCGTCCAGTTTTTCTAAATAGTCCCAAACCACTTCTTTCTCCACAGAGGGCTGGTCACCTTCTCCCCATACTGTGCTGCCCAGTGCAGCAGTCTCGGAGCTGACCTTGTTCGTGAAGACAGAGGCAAAAAAAAGCATTGAGTACATTAGCTTTTTCCACATCCTCTGTCACTAGGTTGCCTCCCTCATTCAGTAAAAGGCCCACACTTTCCTTGACTTTCTTCTTATTGCTAATATACCTGAAGAAATCCTTCTTGTTACTCTTAACATCTCTTGCTAGCTGCAACTCCAAGTGTGATTTGGCCATCCTGATTTCACTCCTGCATGCGTGAGCAATATTTTTATACTCCTCCCTGGTCATTTGTCCAATCTTCCACTTATTGTAAGCTTCTTTTTTTGCGTTTAAGGTCAGCAAGGATTTCACTGTTAAGCCAGGCTGGTCACCTGCCATATTTACTATTCTTTCTACACATCGGGATGGTTTGTTCCTGCAACCGCAATAAGGATTCTTTAAAATACAGCCAGCTCTCCTGGACCCCTTTGCCCTTCATGTTATTCTCCCAGGGGATCCTGCCCATTTGTTCCCTGAGGGAGTCAAAGTCTGCTTTTCCTAGCACTCCTCCTTCTTGGAACACCATCCCATGGTCGAAGAATCCAAAGCCTTCTCTCCGACACCACCTGGGTCCGTATTCTGCTGCTCTCCTTTCTTCCTTGTGTCAGGATCCTGAACTCAACCATCTCATGGTCACTGCCTCCCAGGTTCCCATCCACTTTTGGTTCCCCTACTAATTCTTCCCTGTTTGTGAGCAGCAGGTCAAGAAAAGCTCTGCCCCTAGTTGGTTCCTCCAGCACTTGCACCAGGAAATTGTCCCCTACACTTTCCAAAAACTTCCTGGATTGTCTGTGCACTGCTGTACTGCTCTCCCAGCAGATATCAGGCGATTAAAGTCTCCCATGAGAACCAGGGCCTGCGATCTAGCAACTTCTGTTAGTTGCCGGAAGAAAGCCTCACCCACCTCATCCCCCTGGTCTGGTGGTCTATAGCAGACTCCGACCACATCACCCTTGTTGCTCACACTTCTAAACTTTATCCAGAGACACTCAGGTTTTTCTGCAGTTTCATACCGGAGCTCTGAGCAGTCATACTCCTCTCTTACACACAACGCAACTCCCCCACCTTTTCTGCCCTGCCTGTCCTTCCTGAACAGTTTATATCCATCCATGACAGTACACCAGTCATGTGAGTTATCCCACCAAGTCTCTGTTATTCCAATTGCATCATAGTTCCCTGACTGTGCCAGGACTTCCAGTTCTCCCTGTTTGTTTCCCAGGCTTCTTGCATTTGTGTATAGGCACTTAAGATAACTCATCGATCGTCCCTCTCTCTCAGTATGAGACAGGAGTCCTCCCCTCTTGCGCTCTCCTGTTTGTGCTTCCTCCCAGGATCCCATTTCCCCACTTACCTCAGGGCTTTGGTCTCCTTCCCCCAGTGAACCTAGTTTAAAGCCCTCCGCACTAGGTTGGCCAGCCTGCTTGCGAAGATGCTCTTCCCTCTCTTCGTTAGGTGAAGCCAATCTCTGCCTAGCACTCCTCTTTCTTGGAACACCATCCCATGGTCGAAGAATCCAAAGCCTTCTCTCCGACACCACCTGCGTAGCCATTTGCTGACTTTCACGATTCGACGGTCTCTACTGAGGCCTTTTCCTTCCACAGGGAGGATGGACGAGACCACCACTTGCGCCTCAAACTCCTTTATCCTTCTTCCCAGAGCCATGTAGTCTGCAGTGATTTGCTCAAGGTCATTCTTGGCAGTATCATTGGTGCCCAAGTGGAGAAGCAGGAAGGGGTAGCGATCTGAGGGCTTGATGAGTCTTGGCAGTCTCTCCATCACATTGTGTATCCTAGCTCCTGGCAAGCAGCAGACCTCTCGGTTTTCCCGGTCGGGACGGCAGATAGATGACTCAGTCCCCCTGAGGAGGGAGTCCCTGACCACCACCACCCTCCTCCTCCTCTTGGGAGTGGTGGTTGTGGAACCCTCATCCCTAGGACAGTGCATCTTTTGCCTTCCAATCGGTGGAGTCTCCTTCTGCTCCCTTCCCTCAGATGTGTCATCTAGTCCACTCTCCTACAGACGTTACAGAAGGAAATGGGGAGGCTGCAGGCACATGCTTAGACACCCACCTCAGTTACAGCCCTCCCTGCCAGAAACACCACACTGGGGTCCCCTTAGGCAATGCACTATTGCCATTAGAGCTGGTCAGAACATGGCTGCTCTCTTCTAGCAGCAGTAGGTAGAATTTGGGGAAAAAAGTAAAAGAAAACCAACCCCCCCCCAAATATTTTGATTCTGGAATGCCACTGCAGTGCCCTATGGGCTAGTTGGGATTCTCCTGTATAGCTCACACTCACTGGTCAGATTACATCTCCCATGAAGCACCACGGTCTCTCCTGTTGGTGAAGGGAGGTAGTGCAACATGTCTGCAGTATCGGGGAGATTACGGGCTGGGCTCCCCAGCTGAATTTTGAGGCGAACGGGAGCATGAGGCACCACAGTGGCATTTCGGAATCAAAATATTGTGGTTGTTTGGTATTTTGGTCAGTTTTCCATGGAAGCCAATCACATTTCAGAAAAGGTTTCATCTAGTCAAAAAAGAAGCAATTTCCATCAATCACTTCTGACAGAAAGTTTTTCACCAGGCCTATCCTAAAGCATGGGCAGTAACCAATTATCACTATTGTGGACTCCATACAGAGTGCAGGCACAGAGATCTTAAATGACTAGTGATTTTGGGAGCCCAACTCCAGACAGCTTAGAGGGGAATGATTATTAGAAAATGCCAAGCATCAGCTCTTGAAAAATCAGGGGTCATGCTAGATACCCAAAGACCACGCTGCCCATAGTCACTAGTGTGTCCCTTTTGAAAAAATCTTGGCTGGTTAAATATAAATTGGGCACTTACGCAGAGCGATGGTCAGACCTAGAATTTGATATAAAGTGCTTGAGTTAAAAAAATAAAAGGTGCTATTTGCAGGTAAGGTTTAACATGAAGGTCAATGATCTTTATAAATGCCATACACAGCAACCACTGGAGACAGCCATCTCTAGGCTGGCAGCCATCTCTAGGCTGGCATAAGGCAGCCATTTAATTTAGGGAAAGAGGTGAGCCAAGTTACCAAATCCAACTGAAACTGCAGGTGGGGTTTGTGAGCAGCTGTGACCACCCACATAGGAAATAAGGCAAGACACCCCTAGTTCTGTGGAGAGGGCAATGGGAGCTTTACTGGCCACAAGTGGGCAGGACCACTGTCTGAGCAAGACCTCAGACCCCTCTTCATCAGCACAGCTCCCCCTAGCACTATGCTGGGGCATCAGTCAGGGAAAAGGCAGCCTACTAAGTCACCAACACAGGACGTCCCTTTTAGCTATAGCTAGGCGTGGATATGAGATCAATTATTGTAGTATTTGAATGGCCGACTGCCTTGGGAATCTCCCTTCCCAATACTAATCAGGCCTGCAACTCTTTAGCTGATCAAACAACAGCTTGAGCTGTATGTTGGCAGGGAAAAAAACAACCACCACCACCACCCTGAACCAGCACGCTGCCTTTTAACCAAGGCCACACTTCGTTCATCACTTTAGCTGCGTCTGATCGGACAGCGTCTCTAACCCCTAAAGAAGTGGGAGACTTGAACCAGAATACTATTTTTAGGGCCTTTGCTTTCTCCAGAGAAAGGATCCAAACCCAAGTCACAGAATAGTTCTTGAAGCAACAGAAACGTGTTTGACGACACAGCCAGTACAAGTTGTTTCAAGGAAAGTGGAAACCCTGCAGCAATTATGCAATGGTCTTCCCTTGAGGAAGTTTCTTCTTTACCTCATCAGAGAGCAGCTGGCTTATATCTTGAGAGAGAGGTTTGTAAACCTTCTAACCGTTTCCTAAATTTAACCTTTAGTCAAAATGCAGATCAGCAGAATGCAAGAAAGGCTTAGTCATATCGAAAGCTCTTGGTCTTAGTGGTAGGGAGTTCCAAAGGTTAATTATTCTGTGTACAATATGTTCCCTGCTCTCAGTTTTAGTGTACTGCTTTTCAGTTTCATTGATGTCCCATGTTCTTGTATTATGAGAAATGCCCAATTTGTCTTCTCTCTACCCTGTTCCCTCTTATTTATCTCCTCTCCACACCAGACAGTTCTGATCTTTTCAGTCTCCTATGTGAAGTCTGTCTGTGCCTCTAGCTACTTTTGTTATCGGTCTCTGAACCCTTTTCTCTGAGGAAGGCGCCCACCACTGAAGATGCTATTCCACGGGGGCAAAAAAACGGATTCATACAACCGCACAGTCGCTTTACTATTTATTCCACTCCACAGGCATCCTAACCTCAGTGGCTGCACACTGAGCTAGACTTTTCCACTGAACAACCCGCATCTCCTCCCAGGCCTTTTTCTGTCCCTTCACAGACAGACTACTACCTGACATCAGGCCTGGGCTGGAAAGGCCTTCTTGGAAAGGAAGGGAGGAGCCTTCGTTCCCTAGCTCTGTGGGCTCACGATGTGAAGGTCTAATGCAGTGATAGGAGGAATGGTCTGTCTCCCCGGAGGATGGAGTCTGTGCACATACATCTGGGAAAGTGGAAAGGCACAACATACTGACTAGAACCACCCTTAGATTCTTTGGAAGCTGGCTGTGGACTATCAGAGCAGCCCAAGGATCCTAATCCAGATAAAGTTAGAGGCCACCTCAAAAAGGTGACTTAATTTTGAGAGCCAAGATGGTCTGGGACATAACCCCATGTTCTGGGTGTCCCTAAGCTTCTGATTGCCAGAAGCTAGGACTGGATGACAGGGGATGGATCAGTGGATAATTGCCCTGGTTCTGTTCAATTCCTCTGAAGCATCTGGCACAGGTCATTGTCAGGAGACAGGACACTGGGCTAGATGGACCATTGGTCTGACCCACTATGGCCATTCTTATGTTCTTATGACAAGGGACCCTTATGACCACAATCCCAGCAGCCAGTTTTCATGTTATTAGATCATCCATTGGGGAAGCTGAGGTTTTAGGCCCTTGCTCGCTCTTCCACAGCATCTTTCATAACATGACCTCAAAGCACGTCAGATATAAATGCAAACAACACACCAGCACAAGAGGGGGTTTTCATCCAACACTGAAGAGGAGCAGCTTTGAGAAGAAACACAAGTTTAGGATTGGAGATGGAACTCAACACTGTAGGCAAATGAAACCACAACATAATTAGGCCTGTGCTTCCCACTGCCATGCTAGAGCCTCAGCATTTTTTTATTGACAAATAAAACTTGCAGAATTTTTAATTTTGGGGGGCAGAATGCCCTCAGGAGTAGCACCTCCAGCAGCACAGCACAGATTAGCACCATGCTGAACATTGGTTTGGTACCAACTCAGAGGGCAGAATGCTACCCAAGGTTCACAGCACTATTCCCTGCAGAACCCGGATGTTCTTTAGGGAGGTCTCAGAAGCTGAGCGACTCACAAGTTTCTGGGTTCCCAATTAACTCAGGGAAAGACAGGTGTCATTGTGGACAGCTCAATGGAAAGCTTCTGCTCAATGAAAAAAAAACCCAACAAGATGTTGGAATGTGTGTGGAATAGAACAGAAAACACGGATTGTGATGCCATTGTACAGACCAGCGGCATGCCTTGCTCTGGAATACTGTGTCCAGTTGTGGTTTATCAAAAAGAGAAATAAGCACTTCCCTGTATCACAGAGCCAGCAGGGCTCAGAGGAAAACACGAAGAGCGATTAGAAACATGGAAATACTACATATGAAGGGCAATATGCTACAACACATAATAGGGACTTATATAGAGAAGGTACACGGGGTGGTCTTTACTCATAATCCAAGAACAAAGGACATGGTATTACAGTGAAAGGCAACAAGTGTAAAACTAATAAAAGGGCTTTAATACAACTCCCTGCCACAAGATATCATTGAGACAGAACTCAGAACTCAAAGAGACTGGAGATGTAAATGGGTGATTAGACAGCATAAAAAGACTCCAGAAGAGATATAAACCCTCAGACTTCAGGGCATACATCAACCGCTAACTCAGGGGTTGGCAACCTTTCAGAAGTGGCGTGCCGAGTCTTCATTTATTCACTCTAATTTAAGGTTTCGCATGCCAGTAACACATTTTAATGTTTTTAGAAGGTCTCTTTCTACAAGTCTATAATATATAACTAAACTATTGTTGTATGTAAAGTAAATAAGGTTTTTAAAATGTTTAAGAAGCTACATTTAAAATTAAATTAAAATGCAAAGCCCCCAGGACCAGTGGCCAGGACCCAGGCAATGTGAGTGCCAATGAAAATCGGCACGCGTGCCATAGGTTGTCTATCCCTGCGCTAACTGATGGGGGCCAGAAGGTAGCTTCCTACTATGGTTAAGTTATTCTATATTTGTCCACTAGACAGGTGGTACTGGCCACTGGCAGAGACAGGATACTGGACTAGAAGAACACTGGTTTGATCCATTACTACAGTTCCTATGTTTCAATCCAAATACTGACCAAGCTCAGTTCTGTTCAGCTTTTGAGATCTGACTGGATCATAATATAACTGTTATGGCAACAAAGGGGCTTAATTCTGGACACTTCAGTATTTAAATTCCTTCCGGTTTACCTACACCTTTGAAAGAAGAGCAACACATGATTAAGGAGCTAGACAGACTGATTTATGATGACAAACGTAAAACCATGATTAACTCCACAAGTCTTTGGTAGGGTGGAAATACCAAAAAGGGAGAGATCATTTAGGTTGGTACCTAAGTAATATGAAATTAAAGATAAATTCTGAGTTTCAAACCAGACTTGCTAAAGTTGAAATCCACAAAGATTGTGGAACGGTCTCCCAAAGTTGACAATGGCAGGGTCACTGCTGTGTCACTCAGAATGAGGCTGGACAAACCACTAGTGGATAAAACCTATACAAGTAACCAGGGAGGACAGACTAGACCCATTAGTTCTTTAACCATCTCCAACCGCATTAAAAAATCAGTTTCAATTCCAGGCCTGTCACTGTTGCTATGATTCTTCAGGTCTGAAGAAGAGCTCCGACTAGCTCAAAAGCCTCTCTCTTTCAGCAAGAGAAATGGGTCCAATAACAGATATTACCTCATCCACCAGGGTGGATAAAAATCAATTATTTAAAAAAACAAAACAAAAACAAAATCAGATTTTTATTTAAGTCAGATTTTTTTGATAAAATGTTTTTTGAGGAAAAATCCATCTAAAGATACATTATAGTTCAAAGATGGAATAGGGATCATATACTATGAAATTAGAATTTGAGACAATATATTCATGTAATGTTTAAGAAAAGTTTTGTAAATGAGTTCCAATAGTTCATGGATTAGGGACCCAATCTTATGGGGCTCCAGGGGCTTCTGTAGAGATTATTTAGGTTAATCTTTCTATCTAGCCAATAGGACTCAGTGCTTAGTCTAGAAGATACCATCAGAGATGCTTAGTTTTGCAGTTCTCAAATTGTGGATTTGTGTCTCCAGAGATAACAGCAAAAATGTTTTTAAACAAATAAATGACTATATAGAGGTGAGAAATAATAGACCTCAACCCTATTGTGTCTCTGCAAATTTGTGTACACAGAGTCAATCCCTTACCTCTCTCTAAAAAGTGCAAAGTTTCAAAAAGTTCAATGACTAGAAGATTGTTGGGGGCAGAATAGATCTGGACAAGGAGAAGAAGTCTGGAGATAAATGTGATAAGGGAGGCACAGGCAGTAGAAAAAAAAAAAGTGAAACTGTTTGGGCAGCATATTCCAGAAGTCTTAAGGTCTTTCTGAGTGTAGCCTTCATTGATTTGAGATCTACCATACCATTCCCTCACTAGAAGGGAAATCCTATAATGGCAGCAGGCCATAAAAGAGACCCAGTTTGGGCATAAGAACCATTCAAGAAATATATGTTTGCTGATGATGTTTTAAAGAAAGTCACACCAGTGAACTGGTGGAAGTCACTTAAGCACTTGGATTCAGAGACTGTTGAAGTGATCATCTCACTTTTAACAGCAGTAACTTCTTCTGCTGGTGTAGAAAGAATATTTTCTGCCTTTGGACTAATTCATTCCAAATTGAGAAATCGTTTGGGACCTGAAAAAAAGCAGGAAAGCTTGTTTTTCTTTTCCAGATTATGAACAAACAGGAAAATGAAAGTGAAGATGACTGAGTTAGCTGCAGAAGCCAATATTTTAAATTTCTCATGTTGACCTGACAGTCTAATTTTTGTTTTTTGTTTTTTTTTTTTAAAAATGCATTTAACTATTTTAGTTAAACAATTTTAACAAAAATAAACCTGATTTTAAAAAGCTTGAATGTTTAACCAAATTCAAAAATCCTTATGCTTGTTTTGTAAAAATATTACATATGTTTGCTGTTGAAAAAAATCCAGAGACCTGGATGTTCTCCATGGCAAGAAAAATCCTCCAAATATAAATGATTAACCTGTTGAATTGGAGATAGTTCACCTCCCAATGACTTCATAAATATCTGCTTCAATTACCTTTGGTCAATGAAATAACCAAACAATCATTCATTTTCTGATATATCTGTAAAACTATTCTGAAAAGTTTTCCAAATAAATCACTGTTTAAAAATGTATAGTGTGTAGCATCTAAAAATGAAACCTACATCTCTCTCTGAGTTTTGAAGAATATCTGTTAAGATTATAACCACCAACAAGAATGCACTTTTATGTAGAAATCCATGATTAAATCGAGTCTTCGTGACTAGTGATTTAAATCATGATTTAAATCAAATCTTCCCTTTCACCCACCTTTTCTCACTGCTGCTCTGATTCATTCTTCTGACCAAGAAAGAGCTATACTGCCAGCTAGTGGAAGACTCTATGATGTACGGCAGCCTCACAAAACTACCCATGAAAACTTATGAAGCCAAGCCCAAGAAGTTCACTTGTCCAGCCTTCACAAAGAAACTAATGAGAACCCACTAGCCCCATCACCAAAAAAAAAAAAAAAAGTTTCCTTGCCCAGGACATGAAGAATTTTTCAAGACTGATTAAATTCCCCAGTCCAATGGATGGACCAGTGTTGTTTAAGATAGGAAAGCCCTCGGGCCAGCTGCATGAAGCGATGGGTTTCACAGTACAAGATAGAGCCATAGCTGAAAAGAATTTGAATTGCTCTAGTGCACTGTGTGATCTGTGAGATCAGCTCTGGAAAGGGGGAACTATTTTTCTTTGGAACCTGCACATTCTCTTTTTCTTCTTCTTTCCAAACTAAGGACATGGTTAATATACCAAAGATTGAGAGGAGGGGTTGGAAGGAGTGACATTTAAAGGCAAAACTGTGGGGACTGAATATCCTCAGTTGGAGTCAACAGATCAGAAGGTAGGAGGTCACTTCCTGAAAACCATGGATTCTCATGCTAGCTTAGGAACCACGGTCGTCCAAGCATCCTCCATAGATGTTTTAGTGCTGGGAGGCGGAGGAGAAAGACAACCATCCACTTTCCAAAAGAGGACAGAACTGCTGAGAATACAGCTTCTTCAGTACAGAGCTGTATGCCAAAAGAACGAACAGATTAGACATTACTGAAGAGAAGGAACTAGACTACATGGATGTGGGGTCTATTCCATCCCACATTGGTTAAGTTGCTAAATAGCATATGGCCAAGGTGGAAGAGGGGAGCGATGCTGAAGAGTTTATTGGGCTACTGGGATTCTTTGGCCTTGTATAGATGAATATATTAGATAGAACCTATCCATGAGGGAAACTCACAGGCTCTGCACATTTCTTCAATGGCCTGTTCAGTTCATGTAGAAGAGAAACTGCCTGTAATTGTGGTCTTCAAGAGTAAAGTTCTCTTAAGGGAATGATCAGCCCCATCATTTATAAACAGCAGCTCTCAAACCTGTGGATTGGAATACAAGGGATTAATGAGCATCCTCCTATCTCAGATTGTCTGTTGAAGCAAATTTACTCCATCGCTTGCAGTAGGAGCCAGCCTCATGCCAAGAGCTCTCCCATATGTAGGCTCCTGCGGCAGCTTCTTTGTGGAGGACTGGCTACTAGAAGTGGGGTGACTAAGAGGTGGAGAACCCTGACTCAGCAACTCTACTAACCACCTTCTCAGGGAGCACCAAAGAAGAAAGGAAGGTGTTGTAGGCCATAACGTGAAACAGGTACATGGGGAGGTGGTTGGAGTGACAGACTGAAGGAAAGGGTAGTCATTCACTTAAGGTCTAATAGTAATACCACGTGGACCTGCTGAGAAGCATGGTAAAAGGTGTACGAATCAATGGTGGGCTCCACCGTAACATGAAGTCTTAAACCAGCTTTACCCATGTGGGATGCCAGAAAAGCAAGCAGCAGCCTTCAGAAGTGCACAGAAGACTTATGGAACATCCGTGCTTAGACACAATAGCGATAGGTGCCTTAGACACTCAATTTAGACAAACTTGAAGAAGCTGCTCTTTGGTGTCATCATTCCTGACCCCCTTCCCCATGAAAAGATAGCGTTACAGAAGCAAACTTCACAAGAAGTCCTCTGGTGATTAAATGCTGCACTAAAGAGAATAATCACAGCTCTAGGAAATGGTGTGTCCATGCCAACTCACCCCTATGGTTGATGCCATGTAATCCGCACACATTTCAGCAAAGTCCCTCTCAAGTACTCCGTAATAAAGGCCGTAGAACAGGAGGGAAACACCAAAATCCATTGCATCTTCGGGTTTGATTCTGCAGTGGAAGAGGCAGAAAAACGTCAAACGAGTTCTTCAGTCAAACAAAGTCGCTTCACTGAACACGTGCAAAGCTAGCCTGCTATAAAAACATAGCATGACAGGGTTAAAGGCCTCATTAGCAATATTTAATGGTGTGCTAGGAACCTCATCTATCACGTAAGAGTTCAGTCTTGAAATACACCGCTACCTCAATATAACACAAATTCGGCTATAACGCAGTAAAGCAGTGCTCGGAGCGGGGGAGGGGGGAGCGAGGCTGTGCACTCCGGTGGATAGCAAGTTCAATATAATGCGGTTTCTCCTCTAACACGGTAAGATTTTTTGGCTCCTGAGGACAGCGTTATATCGAGGTAGAGGTGTATCCACACATAGTAGTGTCATGCCCGACTGCCATGTCATAATCGCTGTAAATACCAGATCTTTGGGACTTTTGGCAAGAGTTATCTTCTAAATGCAGTGATATTTATTAATGTAGCATCTTGTGCTGGTGAATCTGTCTTGTTTTGAAGGAGATTAGACTAGATGATCGCAGTGGTCCCTTCTAGCCTTGGAATCTACAATCCTTAAATTGCCTAATGTGCATGGAGTCCATACCCTTCACTGCTACACTAGGACCACAGCCTCGCTTGTTCTAATGGTGAATTCTCAGGCAGTGTTTCATAGTTAGATTTAAGGGGTAGCTCTGAGAGACAGGGGCTTCAGTTGCTGTTGCAGGTACTCAACATCTCTCACGAAGAGAAAAAGATAGCCAGGAGTCTCCTTGATCATCAAGGCTGGAGATGTTACACAGTGGCAAATAACTTTAGAGCACAAAATGGAGAAATCACAGAGCCTAACTTCTCCATGCTTCTGTGTGTCGGTGGAGCCGGGGGGGGGGGGGGGGGGAGAGGGGAAGAGGAAATCAGATCAGATCAGTACAGAACAGGTAGAAAAAAAAACCACCACGCAACTCTAGATAGGGTGACAACTCAGACCCAGTTAAAATGCGACAGTATCTTGGAGCTGGTTTTACAAGTGACATCAGGATTCCTGTTTCCCAGGAGGATGAACATTAAAAGGTACTTGGTACGGATATGCACAAGAGGAGGAGCTGGCAGAAGCTGGTGATGTTAACACTTAAGGAAAAGGAATGGATGTGTATGACACCTGAGCATTCTTGCTGAAAGCGGAGTTCTGGGCAGATAAGAACATAAGAATGGCCGTACTGGGTCAGACCAAAGGTCCATCTAGCCCAGTGTCCTGTCTACCGACAGTGGCCAATGCCAGGTGCCCCAGTGGGAGTGAACCTAACAGGTAATGATCAAGTGATCTCTCTCCTGCCATCCATCTCCACCCTCTGACAAACAGAGGCTAGGGACACCATTCCTTACCCACCCTGGCTAATAGTCATTAATGGACTTAACCTCCATGAATTTATCCAGTTCTCTTTTTAAATGCTGTTATATAGTCCTGGCCTTCACAACCTCCTCAGGAAAGGAGTTCCACAAGTTGACTGTGCGCTGTGTGAAGAAGAACTTCCTTTTATTTGTTTTAAACCTGCTGCCTATTAATTTCATTTGGTGACCCCTAGTTCTTGTATTATGGGAATAAGTAAATAACTTTTCCTTATCTATTTTCTCCACATCACTCATAATTTATATACCTCTATCATATCCCCCCTTAGTCTCCTCTTTTCCAAGCTGAAAAGTCCTAGCCTCTTTAATCTCTCCTCATATGGGACCCTCTCCAAACCCCTAATAATTTTAGTTGCCCTTCTCTGAACCTTTTCTAGTGCCAGTATATCTTTTTTGAGATGAGGAGACCACATCTGTACGCAGTATTCAAGATGGGGGCATACCATTGATTTATATAAGGGCAATAATATATTCTCCGTCTTATTCTCTATCCCCTTTTTAATGATTCCTAACATCCTGTTTGCTTTTTTGACCGCCTCTGCACATTGCGTGGACATCTTCAGAGAACTATCCACGATGACTCCAAGATCTTTTTCCTGATTTGTTGTAGCTAAATTAGCCCCCATCATATTGTATGTATAGTTGGGGTTATTTTTTCCAATGTGCATTACTTTACATTTATCCACATGAAATTTCGTTTGCCATTTTGTTGCCCAATCACTTAGTTTTGTGAGATTTTTTTGAAGTTCTTCACAGTCTGCTTTGGTTTTAACTATCTTGAGCAGTTTAGTATCATCCGCAAAGTTTGCCACCTCACTTTTTACCCCTTTCTCCAGATCATTTATGAACAAGTTGAATAGGGTTGGACCTAGGACTGACCCTTGGGTAACACCACTAGTTACCCCTCTCCATTCTGAGAATTTACCATTAATTCCTACCTTTTGTTCCCGGTCTTTTAAACAGTTCTCAATCCATGAAAGGACCTTCCTTTTCATCCCATAACAACTTAATTTACGTAAGAGCCTTTGGTGAGGGACCTTGTCAAAGGCTTTCTGGAAATCTAAGAAAGATACTTGGACCACTTTGAATGGTCTATGTGCAGGCACATCGCTTGTGATTGCTCTAGCAGCCAGAAGAGAAACTAGTCAGCACTTTGTTCTCCTACGTTACTGATAACATGACTAGGACTATATATGGCCGTACCTATTTCCCAGTGTGTTTTAAAGAGCCCCACAGCTAACACTTGGCTCTACGCAGCTTTGCCATTTTAACTCTGAGCTAAGCAGCAAAGATTTACTCACCTGAATAATAAGTTAAGACCAAAAAGAGTGAACATTACAGCCATGTACCCAACAATTCCAGTGGCGTAGCTGATCTTGTATATCAGCAGAAACCATTTATAGACCAGTCTGTAAAACAAAACACACACCCAAAAGTGAAGTGATTTTACCGGTATTTTGAAGGGAGTTTCATGGAACACCTGAAGGAGTTTTAAGATTCTAACTCAAGCTAGTTTATCACTTAGGACATTTGAGCTGTTCATATGAAAGGGAGATAGTGGGCTGCCCATTGACTGGGGAGCCAGATTTTCAGAGTTCTAATCCCAGCTCTGACACTTACTCTCCCTGTGGCTCTTGGCAGGTCACGATGTATGGAATGTCATGACTTTCAAGTCCAGTACTTCATGACCTTCTAGGGATAGAAAATACCCACACTAGGACATGGGTCCACATATAGCCCTGCAGGGCTACGATCTACCAGGCTTTCCACCTGTCGCTCAGATCAGCAGAGATTCTGGGGAAAATTAATATTTCAGTGACAGGCTGATTTTGTTTGAAGCGGATCAGTTGTCAGCGATGTTAGAAGCACTCCTGACAGAGATGATTAGTGGGCAGAATCCAAGTGAGACGGTCAAAGGAGCGTGATTAATACAGTCCCATCATAGGGTCCCCGGTACAAGGTGGGAATATTGCTGGAGTCGGAAGCTGAACTGCAAAGCTGAAGCAAAGCAGTAGGTCTGCTGCATGGCAATCTGAATAAAGCCAGCGAACTGCTGCTCTCACAGAGGCAGCCTGTGCAGAACCATGGTTAGTTTTTGGTTCATGTGGCTTATGAGAAGACGATCGTGCTCACCTCGGAGTCGTCTGCACAAGAGGTTTACGAGTTGCTCTGAAAGTGACAAAGGCTGTGACAGCAGAGAAGAGGACCCAGATCACCATGAATCGCCACCAGTGCAGCTTCGCCGTGAAATAAAGGGGAACAACCCACATCTGGAAGAGGGTCACCATCTGCAAGAACAAAACAAAGGCCTTTCAACTAAGACCGAGCTCACACACTGAATGGCATTGAAACAGGCTACACCAATACTGGCAGCCCCTCTGTCCCTCTTAAAGAGAATACATTCTTGGTTGTATGGCCCTGGACACTATGAAATCTGAATTAAATAATATGTTACCCAACATTTTTTCAGTGGGTTAAGCGAGGGGCGAGATGGGACAGATTGTGGGGAAGGTTTAAACCAGAGGGAGAAGTCATTGTAATATTATAAATGAGCTACTGGGGTTTGCTCAACTCTGCTAGAAGAGGCATATCTGCTCAATACTTGCCTCATCATTTTTTGTAAGAGGGTCACAGCAATTTTCTCCTGTTCGGGGGTCCTAAGAGTTTACCCACACATCCCTCAAAGCAGATACACAATAAGCTTCAATTATTCCATACAGATCCTTTCCCAGCACAAAGTTTTTGCAGTGCAAATGGAATTGTTTGCAAAACTGCCATGTAGGAAACAAGCCATTGTCTGGCACTGTTAATTGGCATCATGAGGGCTGGAAGAACCCCCTGTTCTTGAATGGAACGATATTCCCTGATGTACAGTCTGATGCACCAGGATAGCAAAATCAATGGTGGCAGAGGGACCAACAGACTTGAGAGGATTCAGCAAACCAAGCGAGCGGACAAGCATCTGTGAGCATTCAAATGGCAAATGAGGTCGGCGACCATGAAATCCAGCTTCCACTCAAACAGTCTGCGTTATTCTGAGTAACGACAATGGTGAACTCCAGCTTTCATTTACATTGTTCTGAGTAACACCAGGGGTGAGATCTATTTGTTCCATTGCCTCCTTAAGGGCTAACACAACTTGGTATAAACTCCTTACTAGCAAAGAGTTACATATGCCAGTGGTTCTCAGCCAGGGGTCCCTGGGGAGCTGTGAACAGTTTTCAGAGGGCCCATCAAGCAGCCAGCGTCAGACTCACTGGGGCCCAGGGCAGAAAGCTGAAGCCTCACTACATGGGGCTGAACCCAGCCACCTGGGGTTGAAGCCAAAGCCTGAGCAACTTAGCTTCACGGGGCCCCAAGCAACTGCCCTGTTTGCTACCCCCTAACACCAGCTCCGCCTTTTATATGCAGAAAATCAGTTGTTGTGACAGAGGTGGGCTGTGGAGGTTTTATAGCATGTTAGAGGGGGAGGGGGTCAGAAAGAAAAAGGTTGAGAACCCTGGACATATGCTACACTGATAAGGAAATTGTATTTTGTGGCCTATGTCTCTCATACAGTTCCAATGCGCACTGTTGGACAGGGAAGGCAAATGGGTATTTCAACATCATAGGGCAGTCAGAGATTGACATTACTACAACTGTTTATATAGCTAAATGCCAGCTCCATTTAGCACCTGTAGCCAGAGGGTGGATGAAACAGGGTGGGAAACGCTTACATTGTAGGAGCGAGGATGTCTCTGTTTCCACTGTACCAAGAGGAGCTGTGCAACCACTAGCGTGGCAATGAGGATGAGGACCATTTCGGCATGCATGGCCTCATGGCCACGGTGCTTGGCGTGCATCCGAGCATGCTCGACCCTGAAATGAGAACAAGGCAAGTCAAGTCTGGAGTGCACAGGCTGGGATCAGGAAGAACTTGGTATGTAGAGCAGCATGGCAGGGTTGCGGGAAAGTTTCCA
>NC_048298.1:337353808-337359141 GCF_013100865.1 Trachemys scripta elegans
GGTGGGGGGGGGGGGGGGGGGGGGGGGGGGGGGGGGGGGGGGGGGAAGAGAATGTACTGTGGGGGAGGCTAGCAGAGAAGGATGCTGCTATAATCAAGATAGGAAAGGCAGAGGAACACAAGTCTGGTCTGGCTCTCAGATTCTAAAGCTATAAAAAGCCAGGCATTTCTTTGGCTCAAGCTCTGTGCAGACAGGACAGATTAAGTTTAAAGTGTCTTCTTGGTGCTGTCAGCCTTTGGGAGCAAGGAGAAGCAGATTGCATCTCTTGTACCTACAATCTTGCAGTTGGCTAGTGCAGCATTACTGGCTGAAGAGGCTCCCTGCCATCCTGGCTAGAAGGAGAGGCCAGAGCATATGAACTGATGCCCAGCAGAAATATAAAGGGCCAAACTAGAATGGACAAAATGTCCTTTCACTTCAGTTTTGCATAGCAAGAGGCATCCCTCTCCCTCCTACCCAACGAAGGGGACAGGAGCCCCAGCTCACACCTCATTTGCATGAAGTGCAGCCGATTGACATCACTTTTGTCTTTGAGAGAGGAACAGTCCTCAAAAACTGCAGGTCCCAGCATGCAACGCTCCCTCTTTGAGGACAGCTACCAGCTCATCTCAAGATAGAGCTATGGGACTTGTAAGCTACATGGGCCTCACCACTATATTAAACATGAGCCCCACTGAGTTGTGCAACGCTCATGGCTGCTCTCATCTGGGCTACAAGTCATGCTTTGGGAGCAGGAGAAAATGCTCTTAACTCATGGTTCACTTAGGACCAAGAGAGCACAATGAAACAAAGCTACTTCCATGAACCTTCAGGTCATTTCTACTGATTAACATTCAAGTAGGCTGAGAGTACAGTGAGGCCAATCCTAAATATCCAACTAAAACTGGTTCGATTAACAGAAGTGGTGGGACAAATAATCCAGTAACACAGTGCAAGGCAAGTGGGCTTAGTCCACAACTAGATGTTATCGCTATGCATTGACAACTACAGCAATCCAGCCTCATTGGATAGTAAGACTGGAGTGAAATTAAGATCTACGCAGAGGTTCACCTCTCCCACACCCACTGCAACGCACCACTCACCTCCATCTCTCTTCGGGGGACAGTCGTGATAGATCAACCTAGGGAGGAAAAGCCATCAGTTACTGAAGTCCAAGAGTGGCAGTTAAAGCCTACAGGAGATCATTGCAATACTTTGTTTACACACTAGTTGAAAAAACAAGCTTTTTTCTGTGTAAGAGGAACTGTCCCTGGCTAAATGCTGTCACAAGCAATTTAAAATCATAACCGACAAGGAAACCACCACTTAGTGCATGCCTCACGGTAATCATGTTGCAATTCTGACTAGGGCTGAAGGCAATGCAAGAGTATTACGTTAATTGCAAGGCTGTCATTAGAGATCCCAGGAAATCATGGTCAGAGAGTGTGCTTCTTAGAGTCAAGTTAGGGGGTCAGAGGAAGAAGCCACAAACCCATGTTCTAGCCATCTTGATTAGTCACCTTAGCAATCATCCTCCCAACATTAGCTGCTAGCAACCTAGGACTTCCATCTCTGCCCTATACCCTGGGCACTTGTGGAAGTTCCAAAGAATCTTTGCATCACTCCTCACGACTGTTAGATCACTTGGGTGTCTAAGGTACATTACCACACACCACTTTGACATCTCACCTAGATACACAACTTAGGACAGTTTGTTCTGAGCAGTGGCTGCAATCTCAGGTACAGCCTAGTAACCCCAAGGGAGCAGATGATTCAGCCCCCCTGCTTCATAGATGTAAGGGTCAGACGGGACCAGTCGGATCAGTCTGAACTCCTACATAACACAAGTCGCAGAATTTCACCCAGTAATTCCTGCAGCAAACCCATCGTCCCTGACCATCTTTTGGGAAACATTCAATCTTGAGTTAGATGTCAGGGGATTGCGAATTTACCACATCCCTCGATAAATTGTTCTAATGGTTAATTACCCTGAATGTTTAAAAAAATTATCAGCCTTATTTCTAGTCTGAATTTGCCTGGTTTCAGTTTCCAGCCACTGGATCACCTTATGCCTTTGTTTGCTAGATTAGAGAGTCCTCTTCAACCAGAAATCTCCTCCCCATGTAGGTACACTTGGTCAGAGGGCATATTTTCCCCCTGTGGTAACACAAACACTGACGTGGCAGGCAAACAGTCACCTTGGGTGTGGTTAATGAAATCCTATAGATCCGACTTCATCTCAGCTCATCCTTAACTGTATTTATATTACAAACAGTTAAAACCAACAAAAGCAGGTTGCCTGGGGCCCAGACCAACTGACAGCCGCGCAACTGTTTAGACATGCCAGCACACTATTGAAGTCAGGGAGTCAATGTGATATTTGTATTGGCCCTTGGCTTTTCCTCACATCATAGTATCCGTAAACAGCCAGGTGAGCTTGTTCCGAGTGACGTACATATGAAACGTCGTACCATTGTGAGAGACAGCCGCTCAGTTTGCAGACAGGCCGCATCAGGGACATAGCATGCATTTCCCCAGTGCAAACGGTGTAAAAAATGAACATGCAGCTCCTCTTCCCACACAAGCTCGTTAGATTAACATTCCAAGTTCAGATTTAACCTTTACCCTTTAATCTTTTTATATGCAGCACTTAGATCGTGTGTGTGCAAGACTGCTGACTTCCCTCAATAAACCTGCCTTCAAACAAGATATAGAACTGAGCGCTCAACTACTTCTGACCATTAAAGATCTCACTGACCCTCTATCAAACAGGGACATGAGTCCCAGTGTCTTGATTAAATTCCATCTTGGCTAAAATTCTGGTTCCCCTGTAGTTTCTGCTGATGGGGTTTCCATCTCTTTTGTCCTAGGTTGCACAGTGTGCCTGTGCACTGTTAAAGAGCTGCTGTATTCCACCCCGGAACGGTGGAATTACAAGGGATTTAGTCCCTGCAGGCTTTGGAAAGCACTTTGATAAATGCAAGATACAGCCATAAGAAAACATTTATTTAAGGTTTAGGGTTTGCTTAAGAGACCGAGTAGGTGGGGATATAGGAGCTGAAGAGATGTATTCACATCAGTGCAACTCTCAATGCTACTTGTTCCTGACTATTGGATACTCTTTTCTTGAATCATGAGAGGAAGCCACAGGACTTTCAGTTACAGCAGAATTCAGTGTAAACAGTCAGGACCTGATACACAGCCAGAGTCAAGAAATTCAGTACGGCAGATAACCTGTTCCCAACTCACTGGGAGTGGGAGAAGCACAAAAGAATAAGGCTGATATTCCCAGCCTGACTCAGCTTCAAATTGCTTAGATTTTGCGGGTGTAGAAATTACTGACATTCTCCTCACAACACTGGAAAACCAGTTACTTCTGCAAGCACAAGGCAGCTTCTCTACCTCAGTGTCCTTACTGGATTTCCATGCTGTCGCAAGTATGCTCCTGTCCCTCCATATAGTCCATGTGCCCTAACCCACCACTGACCGTGTCTATGTTGGGAAATTTTTAGAACAGTTTCCCACTGTTGCTAGAACTGTGTAGATGGGGTTTTATCTACTGACTGTCTTGACAGGCGGAGGAATAATCCCGCAAATGATGGAAGCCCCATTGCTTGAGAAATTTTAAGAGAAGAGAACTGGAAAACAAGCTATAGGAAAGAATCCTATGCAGACACGAGGAAGAATGGAAATGAGCTATTAGTCCATAGATCAAATGTGACCTCTGATTTCATAACGTCTTTTTTTATCTGTTAAGTGCTGACAGATAAATTTTCTCAGCATTCCAAACAATAATACAATCTCTGCCTGCAGTAGCTTACAATCTAATTCGCAAACACAGGGGAGAGACCCAAAGGTTGGTGCCAACTTAAGCAGTGATCCAAGACACACTGATTCAATAAGACTAGTCCTGTGCTTTCCGAGATTACCCATGTGTAAAGTTACTCAGGTAACCAAATGTTTGCAGGATCAGAGCCCTGCTGTATTTTAAATAACAGGGGTAAAAAAATTAGATGTGACCATTAGTATAGTTAGGCTTTTTCAAAGTTGATACTCACTGTAACGGAAACGTTTTTACTGAAGACTAAACTTCTCCAGTTCCCATCTGCAAACATCCCGCAGGAGAGGGGACAAGTAGTTTCTCATATAGAGTTATGCATCGACTAGACAAGAGAAGCTTTTAAGGGAACATTACAATAAGCATACCAGTTGTTTGAGAATGCTGGACAGCCCTTGTGTATAAATGGGTACCACCTGAGCAAAAGAGAGTTGCCTCTGGGGGCAAAATGCATTTGGCAACTTGTCATTGTTGCTTTATGATGTAGAAAAGAGACCCCTTAAACAAATGTTCCCTTTCACTGTCAGAGGTACTAGGATTATCCAATGGTGCTCTCTCTCTCTTTTCCTGGAGGATTTCTTAGATGACTCAAACATGGACCAAGAGGTTTCTAAGAATTAAACTGAAGGGGTGGAGGCATTGAATCCTTAAACAAGAGGGTTTCGCTCCTAGGTATTCAACAAAACCAAACCAATTTGAATAAACTATGTTCAGCTAGCTACCGGTGAGTGGGAAGTACTTTGCTCAAGGTTTTTATTTGGAACCCACAATGAGCATCACTAAATTGAAGAGCTCTGAGCTATAAGAGGGCAATAAAGAGATCTCATGAAGATGGTGAACTCTTCTCTGTATGCAGCTATCCTTGTAATTTAACAAAGTTCACCCATGCTAGGAAAAAAATAAAAATAAAATCCACGTTGTCTGATCCAGAAAGAGGGTCAGCCTCACCTGAATATATGGTGCTTTGCCTGGCCAGCAAAAGCTTGTTAAACTTGTCTGAGACTAAGCCCTGGTCTACACTGGGGGGGGGGGGGAGAAATCGATCTAAGATACGCAACTTCAGCTAAGAGAATAGTGTAGCTGAAGTCGATGCATCTTAGATCGACTTACCTCGCATCCTCACGGCGTGGGATCGACTGCCACCGCTCCCCCGTAGACTCCACTTCCGCCTCTCTGCAGTGGTGGAGTTCCGGAGTCGACGGCAGAGCGATCGGGGATCGATTTATTGCGTCTACACTAGATGTGATAAATCGATCCCCGATAGATCGATTACTACCCGCTGATCCGGCGGGTACTGAAGACCTGCCCTTAGTAAAGGGAAAAGGAAGTAGAGTGTATGTCATAACTATAAAGGGAAGGGTAACAGCCCTCCTGTGTACTATACTATAAAATCCCTCCTGGCCAGAGACTCCAAAATCCTTTTATCTGTAAAGGGTTAAGAAGCTCAGATAACCTGGCTGACACCTGACCCAAAGGACCAATAAGGGGACAAGATACTTTCAAATCTTGGGGTGGG
>NC_048298.1:337359209-337365706 GCF_013100865.1 Trachemys scripta elegans
GGGGGGGGGAGTTCGCTCTTGGGACTAAGAGGGACCAGACATCAATCCATGCTCTCCAAATCTCTCTGAACAAGTCTCTCATATTTCAAACTTGTAAGTATAGCCAGGCAAGGCGTGTTAGTTTTATCTTTGTTTTCTCAACTTGTAAATGTAGACTCAGACTTTAAGGTCAGAAGGGACCATTATGATCATCTAGCCTGACCTCCCGCATGATGCAGGCCACAAAAGCTGACCCACCCACTCCTGGAATAATTCTCTCCCTTGACTCAGCTGTTGAAGTCCCCAAATTGTGATTTAAAGACTTCAAGTCGCAGAGAATCCTCCAGCAAGCGACCGCTGCCCAGCAAGCGACCCCTGCCCCATGCGGCGGAGGAAGGTGAAAAACCTCCAGGGCCTCTGCCAATCTACCCTGGAGGAAAATTCCTTCCCGAGCCCAAACATGGCGATCAGCTGAACCTCAAGCATGCGGGCAAGATTCGCCAGCCATACCCTCCCGAAAAAGTTCTCTGTAATAACTTTTAAAATCCCATCATTGACCATTGTTACTAATTACCAGCGATGGCACGTTATTGACCTATTGACTAAAATCACGTTATCCCATCAAACCATCCCCTCCATAAACTTATCAAGCTTAATCTTAAAGCCAGAGAGGTCTTTCACCCCCACTGTTTCCCTTGGAAGGCTGTTCCAGAACTTCACCCCTCTGATGGACTGAAGCCTGAGCCCACTCAAGCTCTGTTGACCTGGGGGTGCCAAAGCCAAAGGGCTTCAGCCCCAGGCAGGGGGCCTATAACCTGAGACCTGGGCTTCGGCCCTGGGCGGTGGGGCTCAGGCTTCAGCCCCGGACCCCAGCAAGTCTAAGCCAGCCCTGGTGACCCCATTAAAATGGGGTCCTAACCCACTTTGGGGTCTGACCCACAGTCTGAGAACCGCTGATCTAAGGTCTAGCCAACACGGCAATTAGAACTCTGATGGTGGCTTGCCCCTTGTCTCCACTGTTGCTACATGGGTATAGTACAGTCACAAGTGTTTTTTTCCTTCAGAAGTTTGCCACTGTAGACAAGGTACAAAGCCAGCAAAAGGCTGACATCACAATGGCGAAGCTGGAGCAACTGAGGCCCTCTCTACATTAGTTACCTATTTTAGGTACTTATACAGCTTCTATTATTCCACAGAATCTAAGCACCTCACAATCTTCGATGCATTTATCCTCTCAAAACCCCTGTGAGATAGAAGTGCTACCATTGTACAGATGGGCAACTGAGGCACAGAGAGGCTAAGTGACTTGCCTAAGGTTGCATAAGAAGTTTGTGAAAGAGCAGGGAACTAAGACTGGGTCCCCTAGGTCCCACAGGACCACCCTTCCTCTCAGCCTTAAGATGAGTTTTGAGGATTGTAGTAATTTGAGTTAACTGATTGCCAGGTCAAGTTGAATTTCACAAACATTTATCCCTGGTCATGATACCTAGAAGGCAAAAAAGGACAAAGAGTCAGTATTTTAGAAGTACTTTGCAGGTCACTTTTAATAACCATGTCACTGAAAAAGGTAGTTTAATAATAACACTGACATCTGAATCACAATTAAGTCAGATTTTAAAAAGTACTTAAAAAAAAGAGACTATATTCACAGGATTCAGCCTACACATTTCTCTTAGGGAAATCACAGCCAAATCCTTGAGACAAGCAATTCATCCTTCACTTCTATATTTTATGCAATGGATTGCTAGTATATGCAGCAAATATGGTGGTGACTGAAGAAGAGTTTTCAAATATCCCTGAGGCATTTGCTTAATACAAAGTCTTCCCTTAGAGCTAGAAACCATACTTGACTGCTGTCTTAATTAATGGGGATAATTTTCACTCAACTCCTATGTTCAATAGTTATATGGTTTTATTACTATTCCTTAAAGTTACCCTGTGACATCTCACAGAACAGTTCAAAATTATAACAATGAAGATTTTAAGATATAAAGGAACCAGGAGAGCAAAAACAGCAGAGGCTCCAAGTATTTGTACTACAAAAAAGACCAAGACATTTGTTTCCTATAATCCAACAATAGTAGTGTTCAGAAAGTGACAGAAAAGACGGGCAGAAGGCCTGAAACATATTGATCAGAATCACTTTATACTTTTAGACTTAAAAAAGATCTAATTAAACCAATCTTCAGAATGGCGAAGTGGCTGCTTGTTTAGATATCCAACTATAGATCCTTCTATTCCACAAGCAAGATATTCCTGCAGTATTACACGTACCAAAATTGACAGGTTTGTTCAGTGCCTGAAGAGAACGATGTTTAATAGTTAGAGCAAGGGAATAGCATTCAGGCTGCCTAGATTCTAATCACATATTCCTACCTCCTCCAGACTTCAGCACATGTTTTCAGATAGGTCCATTTTTGGATACCTAAAGTGAAACCTTGATATCTTTGGGCCTGATTTTCAGAAGTGCTGAGCACCCAGCAATCCTATTGCCTTGCAGGGCTCTTCTGGCACTTGTGTGACTTTGGGAAGTCCCTTAATCTGTTCTTCACCTTGCCCCTTAGAATTTCCCTGTCTCTCAGGATGTTGAAAGGCTGGGTAGGTATCTGTAAAGTGCTCTGAGGGTATGTCTATACTTACCTCCGGGTCCAGCGGTAAGCAATCGATCTTCTGGGATCGATTTATCGTGTCTTGTCTAGACGCGATAAATCGATCCCGGAAGTGCTCGCCGTCGACGCCGGTACTCCTGCTCGGCGAGAGGAGTACGCGGAGTCGACGGGGGAGCCTGCCTGCCGCGTGTGGACCCGCGGTAAATTTGAACTAAGATAGTTCGACTTCAGCTACGTGAATAACGTAGCTGAAGTTGCGTATCTTAGTTCGAAGTGGGGGGTTAGTGTGGACCAGCCCTGAGATCTTGAACGAAAGCTGTTAGAAAAGTGTGGAGTATAAGAAGACAATGTTAATGCCACATTTTTCAATGCATAATGAGGCACATATCCAATACTGATCCACTGATACAGCAATGACACACTATACATCCCAAAGCATCTCACGAGATCTATCTATACACACACAAACACACTGAAATGCAGCCACTTCTGGGTTCGACGGTGGCAACCAGGCACATGGCATGCTGCACAGCAGGAATGAAGGAAGGGGATATTTTGGTCAAGGACACTGGGCTTTTATGACACGTGTTACAGGACTGTTACTATCCACAGAGATATCTGAGGTGTCCTGGGAAAAACTGACACATGGAAAGCTATCAATTCATTGTGTATGCCTTGGAAAGACAATGGACTGAGCTGACCTGGCTGGGGTTTGAACTCAGGGGAACTGAGGAATTTCAAACCTGAGGCTTACGCCACAAAGCCATCCCCAGTTAGACGAAGTATTTGCAAGACAAGGGCAGTCAATGAGACAAATTCTTCTCGACAACTCAGGCTTGTATAAGGGACAGTGGTTATTCACATACACATTGTTCATAGGTTCCTTTCCAGAAGCTGATGCCTATTTGTGCTGATCTGTTTGGCCCTCTCAGTACATTTCTAAGGCACTGCAAATGCCTTAGAGTCAGAAGGATCAACAGGATTTTCAGTTATAAGGGTCAGTCTGCAATGGATTTTCTTTCATGTTTTCACATGCAGGAAATCCTCATATCTCCTGAGTTCCACTCCACTGCTGGTAAAAAACAACAGTTGACCAGCTTGTGGGAATGCCAGTTAGAGGCTAGCTTACCCTGATTAATTTGCCTTCAGTGGTATAACCGCCCTAGTAAGGGGATGATTTTGCTTCTATCCAGGTCAAAGTTGTGGAGCTTATGATTTCAGAGCCCCATATATAGTGATCAACCGGATGCCATGAGCAAAGGGAGTAGAAGTGGGTGCATTTGACCTGCACAATCCTTAAGAGAGGATTCCAGCATACAGAGTACAGTGGGTCTTATTCTTGCCTTTTTAGATAAGGCTGAGATGGCACAGTCACAGTTGCTTTAACTCAAATACTCAGCCCAGAAGTTGATTTTGCATGAAGAGCCCATTGCTGAAGTTATCCAGATGTAAAAAGAAAGCCTTAAAAATACAGTTCAGATGCTTCTCATGCTGGAATAACTAGCTGTAAGAGGCCAAACCTGATGCATACAAGGAATCATTCAAATCCCTCATCTTGCCTTCAAGGCACTGCATAGCTGTGTCCCCTACCAACATCTCTACTCCTCCCCTGGCCCCCATCTACTCCCTTTTCTCACTCTTTTCATGCCTCTCCTACCACCCTCTCTCAAGTCTTCTCCCATGGTACCTCCACACCCTTGTGACAACATCCCACTCCTAAGGCCTCTCCACTTCAAGTCCTTCCCAGACATTTCGTACCCTCAGGTCTTCCAATGATGCTCCCTTCAAGACATGCTCTCCTTGATAGTAAGCACTAGCTTATTAGGTGCCTGCAACGTTGTCTGACCAATGAGAACTTTGGGGGAATATGCCATTTTACGTGTTTTTACAGCACCTAGCACACTGATAGCACTCAACTGAGTGAGAGCTTGACGGAAAAAAGCTACCAGTGAGTGATAGGCACGCGGCTTATTAATACACAAATGGATACATGGAAGCGTGACAAGTGACAGAGACAGAGCAGCTCAATGCCAGTAAACATGGATCATTTAGGCCTAATTGATCCATTTTAATTAGATCAACCTACTCTATCAATCTGAGACATCACTCAGCCATGCTACACCATTATACTCCTTGTCAAGCCATTCCTACATATTGCAGCTGAGAGCATGACTGCCTCCCTTCTCGGCTTCAAGGAGCATCATGACTACAGGCTAAGTTCCCGCTGAGCTGCGCAGCAGGCTAGCTATCAAGGGCTGCGCAATTCCGCAGCAGGGAGAGGCACCTCTCCCCCAGCCCTGGGCTGCTGCGGTGAGAGAGGGCTGGGGGGAATCCTCTCTCCCTGTGACAGCCTGCACCCCAAACCCCTCATCCCCAGCCCCACCCTCACCCCAACCCTTTGCCCTAGCCCTGAGCCTCCTCCCACAACCCAAACCCCTCATTCCCGGCCCCACCCCAGAGTCTGCACCCTCCCACACCCCAACTCTCTGCCCTAGCCCTGAGACTCCTGCATCCCAAACCCCTCATCCCCAGCCCATCCCAGAGCCCGCACTTCCCACACCCCAACCTTCTGCCTCAGCCCTGAACTCCCACCCACTCCAAACCCTTCAGACCCACTCCTGCCACACATCACCTCCATATTGGTGCACATAACAAAATTCATTCCGCAGACAGAAGTAAAAAGTTAGGGGGGAACATTGGCTACAGGATGCACAAATTTTGCTGCTGCCGCTATTATGTGTGCAGAAAACCTTTAGTCCCACTCTGCTCACAATTCAACTGGAAACCAAGGAAGTACCAAGACACCTTCCAATATCACACCCTACAAATAACAAAAATTCTTCAATGCTAAAGAAAAAATTGGTCCCAAGGCAGGGGACTGAACCGTGCAAGAACAAACATCTGTTACCATGATCCTTAGGCAGGGCCAGGAGCATAGTTAGCTATACTCATCTGCCTGATATGTAGTTATTACGTAAACATACTATGTTTTAAGGCAAGAGGTAGTTGTATTGAGTGCTACAGCTTGCGGCTATGTGAGATGCAAGCAGGACTAAAGGCTTTTATCTGCCTCACAGGCTGAAGAAAGGCGATAGAGTAGGAAAAGTAAGAGGCTGGCGGCTGCAAAGAGCCTAGATAGGAAGATAATGTCTGAGCAGCTGACCCTTTGATAGCACTGTATTATGATTGTGGATGCAATGATGGTTACTCCTGAGGTTATATTCTCTCTTGTAGAAGAAAGTGGAAGCATACCTGCTTTCTCATCTCCAGCTAACGCACACCAAGGAGTTTGATCTTAACATAGCTTCTTCACCTGTCAGCCGGCTCTAATGATTTATAAAGCAGGGATCTAGAAGATGGGAATCTCCAAGTTCTAATACTAGCACTGTACGATCTGGTGTCAATCCTCTAACCTTGCTGTGCCTCAATTTCTCTATCTACAACATGGGAATAATGGCTACCTGATGTGTAGACCTGGGAGACATAGTGCCTATACCTCGTATGAGAGTACAGAAAATTGTTGCGAGCAATGAATATTGCCAGCTCTGTTAATCTGCCCATACTTTCCGAGTACACCAGTTACTGTCACATACATGAGTCCCACACAGATGTGCATGACCAGCCAAGCTATTTTGGTAACAGAAGCACTGAATCATGTCACTGATAAAAACACTGCTTATGCTCTAATAAATTTGTTAGTCTCTAAGGTGCCACAAGTACTCCTGTTCTTCTTTTTACTGTACATTACGTTACACAGATCAAGCCATCATTTCTAACGCCTCTCTTCATTGAGCCAGGTTTGAACAGTCTGAGTCTTGGGGCAGCAAAGAGCTGCGACTTTAACAGCACCTGCCAGCACATGCTGAAGCCTTGAAACCACTTGGGAGCCACAAGCCTGGCTGCTCCCCC
>NC_048298.1:337375533-337434075 GCF_013100865.1 Trachemys scripta elegans
GCCCCCCCCCCAACAGCCCGGGGGTGCCCCCCCCAAGATCCCGCCCACTCCGCGCGCGCCGCCGCCTCAGGCCGCCCTCACCTCCTCCACGTCCCGCTCGACGGGGCCGCCAATCTCCACCTCCAGCACCGCCGCCATCTTACCCTGCCTACCTCCGAGCCGGCCAGCTACTTCCCCCCGGCCCGCCAATCACCGGCCACGCCGACCTAACGTCCGCCAATCAGCGAGCACGACGCCCCGCCAATCGCCAATCAGAGAATGGAGGGGCGGGACGGCTCCCGGGCCGCCGGCGAGCTGTCACAGAGTGAGAGGGACATCTGACATTTACAACCGCCAGAAAAAAATGCAAAATCCTTTAAAAAAAACCATACATTGCCCGGACACCTCCCGGATCAGAGAGCACAGTGGTTCTCTGATGTCACGCTGTAAAGATCAAGCGTCCTCTCCACTAAGTTCAATTTACGTTTTTTTCTGGGGTGATGAACTTGGGAGACGCTCCCTGCTCTTGTCCCGCCTCTAAGGCTGGGCCTTGGACGTGACGAGGCGCTCCCGAAAGACTACAATACCCGGCATGCCCTGTGCGGCTCCTGACCTTTAATCCCTCCGGCTGCTCCCCTCCGAGAGAGGAAAAAAGCATAATAATGATGGGAGCATCGTTATAATTAGCGTAATAATTGTGGGGTGAGAGAGAAATAAATAAAATATTTACAAATAGCCCCAGCGGGGGGGTCAAAGGTCAGGCGGGTTTTGGCGGGAGAGCGCGGCTTCGTTCCCCCGGCCCTTCGCTCCCGCCTCAGGTGCGACTCCTGGGTAAAGGGGGGCGGGGTCGGTGGGTACGGACCGGGGTGGGGGGATTGTGTGTTTGCGGGCAGCTGCCTGCCTCTGTGCCTCAGGCTGCCCTGGTGGGCCAGGGGTGGGCCCGTTGCACCAGTGGGGGGAGCCGAGGCCCCCCATGGTCTGTGAGGGGTGGGGCGGGGAGGGGGCTGTGGGGTGGCAGGTGCACCGGCCTGGGACAGGGAGCACAGTGGGGTGGGGGGGATTGGGGAGTGATGGGCGTCGGTCGGTCGCTGTGGGCTAGAGCGGGCACGGGTGTCTCAGGGGGGGAGAGGAGGCACAGCTGAGAGTGTGTGTGTGTGTCGTGCTGTGTGGGGGAGCGCGGTGCTGTTGCCTGCGCCATGCTCAGGGTGGCGTAGGTGTAGGGCAACTTTGGGGGCCGTGGTGGGCCCCTGTGGTCCATTTACCATTTTTAATTACAACACTGACCTTATCGTGTTACCATTAAGTGACACTTTAGAGCAGTGGTGTTCAACAAGGGGGTACATGTACCCCTGGGGGTACGCAGAGGTCTTCCAGGGGGTACATCAACTCATGTACAAATTTGCCTAGTTTTACAACAGTGTATATAAAAAGCACTAGTGAAGGCAGTATAAAGTACAGTTATTTCATACATACAATGAATGAAATGACTTGTTTATACTACTTCTCTATATACTATAGACTGAAAAGTGGGGTGCTGCAGCACGCAGGGAAAGAGTTCAGACAAAGGCCTCCCCAGACGGGTGGGGGAGGCAGATGCTGCTGCATGCAACAAGTTACACTCTTCCCCCCCCCATCCCCCTAAGGTCCTCACAGAGTCCTTGTAATGTGCATGGCTGGTGGGGGCCAAAATCGTGGACATTCTTGGCCTGGTCCACCCACTTGACACATTAATTCCCATCATGTTCCAGGCTAGCCTGTCTTGTCCGCAATTTTGAGGTTTATCCAATGCTAGAGGAAAGAGCTCAGTATGGAGCAGCAGCAGCCAAGCACAAGCAAATGGGCGAAGTATGGAAAGAAATACAGAAAGGAATGGGAAAAAGAAAACGAATTTAAAGACTGGCTGAAGCCTGCAACTGGCGACAACGCAAAAGCTTTTTGCAGATATTGCAAAGCCCTAATCCATGCACATTGTGCAGACCTTGTGCAAAATGCAGCAACTGAGAAATATAAATCAAATACAAAACCATTTTCTGTGATGCACCTGACAAATATTGATTTCACTGTCTCAAGACTTTCAGTCTCGACGATGCACCAAGCGGGGCTGAAACTGGCCTGCTACATTGCTTGTCACACAGCTTTGTGGATCACCTCGGTGAGCTTGCCAGGTCAGCTTTTGAAAAAGATATCCACCTTCTTCGCACAACATGCAGGGCTTGAATCAACAATGTTATTGCTCCCTGCATGTTCTACGACCTCATCAAAGACGTTGGTGAGTTCCAGTAATCAGTGGTGATAGATGAGAGCACAGACGTTGTTGCAGTACAGAAGCTTTGCATTGTAGAGCGGTACTTCAGGCCCTCCTTTGGCAAGAGTGTCTCCATATTTTTGGGACTAGTCAGTTTGGAAGGCGAAACAGCTGAAGCTATTGCCACAGCACTTTGGTCTAGATTTCATCAGGTGGATTGGGATTGGGACTGACGGCTGTAGCGTCATGGTTGGCCATAAAAATTCCGTGTACACGCATCTGCTCGAGAAGAATGACAGGCTCAGTCTCATCAAATGCCTATGTCACTCCATCCAGCTGTGTGCCAGTAAAGCGGTAGAATGCTGCCATAGCATCTAGAGTTTTTTTTTAGTCTCCCATTCCATACAGCTGGTTCTCTCACAGCCCCCAGAGACAGCGTGCATATGCACAGCTATTCCAGGTAATGAATCCTGGTAACATGCCACTGAAGCTTGTTCAGCTGTCAGCGATGACATGGCTTTCCATTCACGAGTGTTGTGTGCGCATACTGGATCAGTGGGATGCGTTGAAGCTACACTTCCAACTGAGCAAAGATAAGCAGTGATGCTATGAAGCAGAAGTTCTGTATTGCGACCCTGTGAATAAACTGTATTTACAGTTTCTAACACTGATTCTGCAGGAATTCTCCAGAATCAACAAACTGTTCCAACTGGAATCTGGTGGAAATGCCTTCAAGATGTTGGACGCCCTCCTGTCTTTCTTTTGGGGTCTTTTAGCTAGAATATTGTTTCCAAAGAGCATCCCTGTATCGGACGCTAAACTCTTGGAAGTCCATTTGAGTGATACAGCTAGCCACTGGTTGTTAATTTCAGCGTAATGTTCACCATAGCTCTAGGAGCCGCAAAGCTCGACAAAGCTGTTCAAGACTGTATAAAGAGTAGATGCCGAGACTTCATTCTTGAAGCAGCTAAACAAGTGCAGCGCAGACTACCAGCGAATATCGATCTGTGGAACTCTGTTGGTGTTCAGTCCATTGGTTATTCTGTCACTGGCAAAACCTCAAGTAGTGAAGATCTCAATGATAAACATTTTCAAAGGTGACTTGGGGGCCTTTGATAACCAGTATCAAGCCATCAGCTGACAGAAATGGAAGAACACAGTTGACAAACAAGCAGAGCAGTTCTGGGTGGAGGTCTACAACTTTGAGGACTGTAGTGGCGAACGGTGCTTTAAAGAGCTAGCCCTGTTTGCGCTCCCTCTACTTGCCATGCCTCTCAGTAATGCTGATGCAGAACAAGTGTTCTCGCAGATGAACATTAAGTCCAAGCACCGGAACAGGATGGGTCACCAGGCTCAGAGCAGTATACTGCATATTCGGTACGAGTTAAGATGAGGGGGGCTGTGCTGTAAGGATTTTATTCCAATCCAGGATATGCTTCAATGCTTTACCATGGGAATGTACCACACACAGGGAGCTGATCCCACCACAGATGATGTAGAGACCGAGGATGACGTTTAACTGAAGTTGGAGTCCCACCACTCTACTCATCCTTGCTGAGCTCCCGTAGCTTGTTCTTCTGTTCCCGGCTCAGGTCTTCATGATTCACCGGACCAAAGCGGTTCCTCACACCTTGAAAAAGTCCTGCTGTCTCAGAGGCTTGCCTGGCGGGGTGGCCAGGGGTGGCGACCGAACTGGCGGGAGGCACGTGCCTGGTGGGGCGGCCAGGGTATTTAAAACCAATGTTAAAGATTGGGACTCAGTAACGCCTTTGCTAAAATGGATTCCCAGTGCAAGGGGAAACAAAAGCAAATCAAGTACCTGGGTCAAACAACATGATGTCTTCCAATTTGCACACCAAGAAAAGACATTATGAAGTAATGTTATTTTGTTAAAATAACGACCCAGTTAGCCATCAAAGTTTGTCTAAATGTAAGCTTGTATAGGATTTTCTTTAGTAAACATGATTGTTTAGAGAGATTCTTTACTGAAACATTGAACAGATGTTATATTTATGGAATAGTGCACTGGAATTCAGCTATGGGTCAGTATTTTCACAAAATAGGCAAGGATTGCTGTTGGGTAAAGGCTTTTTTTGTATATTTAGTCTTGCCACTGGAAGAGCACCGATCATTTGGGCCTGAACACGCGATGCAGGGCTGAGTCATCATTGGATGAGACCGAGATTAAGGTTCTCCGCCGAGGGTCACCTGGCGGGGCGGCCTAGGACTGTCAATGCTGAATCTTGACCTGCCTTGCCACAAGAGCCGCTCCCCTGGAGATAGATACGTCATGAGAGTACAGTGCATGCCACAGTATGTTCTCAGGACTCTCCAGGAATCTTCTGCTGGGGCGGCCAGAGGGGCAGCGCTGCCGAGGGCTGGCCCCCGTGTTGTTGTTACTGTTCTGGGTCTTGATGGCACCGCCACGGGCTCCGGCCCGCTCATCCTACTGTAGTTTCTTCAGCTTCTTCAGGTAGACGGGGTGGCTGCTCTCGGTGACCAGCCCCAGGGGAGAAGATGAAGCACCTGAGCTCCAAGAACAGCTCCCCATCAGTGAGCTGCGTGGCCGCCGCCATGTTCCTCTGCTCCGCTACCACGGTGTTTCCTACATGCCCCGGCTAACAAAAAACCCAAGCATTGTTATCCGCACATCATGAAAAATATGTGATTCAAGTCCAGGCAGCAAAAGCAGGAGGGCTGTTGGGGATAAGGGATGATGTGAAAGCAAAGGAGGGTTTGTGTCTGTTCCAGGTTCCCATGGAAAAGAGATGCTGTAATTTGTACATGACTTTTTTTCCCCCCCCCTGAAGAAGTAACAGTTGAGATTTTTTTTTTTTTGTTACAATTATATTGAATTGGTTCCCACAACCCATAGAAGTAGAATTTGCTCTGGGAAATAGATTAAAATTGTCTTCTTTAACTATTTTCACAAGCTTTTTAACTGATCTGTGCATGGATGAATTTCTCATTAGTGGAAAAGCCTAGATGTCATTTTTTTCCTTGCTGAAGTTTCACTTGTTGTTTGTTTACACACCTGTAGCAGTGCGCAGACTCACCCCTGCGGCGTCTCCTGCTGGTCTCTCAGGGAATTAGCTCAATCCAGCCTCCGGCGCACCCTCTGCAGGCCGGTGATCCGCCTTGCCGCTTCGGGCCCCCGTGTCCTTCCCAGGACCCCGGTGCCCTTATCGTGGGTGCTGCCACCCTGGAGGTTTGTACTGAATTGATTAATCCAGTCATGACTGTGATGGAGCAGGGAGCGGGGCAGATTTGACCTGGGAATGTTGCAGGGGGGTTGCATTGGCCGGGGATGGGGGACTTCCCTTGAAGGAAGCTACCTGAGCTGTAATCTGAGCCAGGAGGGGGGTTGGGAGAACTGACACCTTCTGCCCAGGAGACTGAACAAAGGAGAGGAGGAGCAGAAGGGAGGGGGGAGAAAGCTGCTGGAGGAGTTTTGGTTTGGTTTCAGTTTGGGCTGGGTGGTGCAACGCAGGGAACCCCAAGCTGGGGTCTAAGCTCCCTGAACCCCCCAGAAGGACTTGATTGAGGGGTTCTGGTTGTACCTACACGCTCTGCTTGGGACAGTGTTCCTGTCATCTAATAAACCTTCTGTTTTATTGGCTGGCTGAGAGTCACAGTGAATCCCAGGAAGAGGGGTGCAGGGCCTTGAGTCCCCCACACTCGGTGACAATGACATTCACACCTGAAGTTAAACTGGGGTATCTTTCCCATATACACAAGGCCTCTGATCTGGTGGAAAGGAGGGCGCAGGGGATTCAAACAGGCATCTGACTGTGCGTTGTTGAGGCTTGGTCTGGCCAGCACAGAGTGTAATATACAATATCCATCTCCTTCAGTGAAAGCAGAGGGAGGATCATAAATGTTCAGTGAAATTCAAATCCACTTTTATTGCTGGCTGCAAAAACACAGCCCTTGGCAAATGTGCCCGAAGTGAGACCAAGTGGAAACGGCTCCAATCTCTGTAAAGAACCAGATTCTGTCTGTGTTTCTGCCAGACGCTGACGGACCAGATGGAGTGAGAGTGTGTTTCCGGGAAACCCAGAGGAACCTTGGAGCAGGCAGCTGGGAGTTTTCTGAAGAATCAGAAATGGCTCCAGTTAAAATCAACCATGTGGTGTCCTTCACCTCTCAGGTAATAATAATGCTTTTCATCTTCAATTGCAGTTCTTCAATTGGACACAAGGGGGTGCTACATTTCACTGCAGAACGCTGCATATCCTAGTACTGAGAGATCCTTGAATGGAATGCCTTATAGAAATTGAGGGTCTGATCCTCTGTTGGTATAAACTGACATAGATCCAGATTTCCCCACTTTACACCAGCTGAGGATCTGGCCTGGAAAGTGTTGTGAATTGGATACAGTATTCTTCCTGCCGTAAACTGTTGTCTAATGTTTCTGTGTGCTGGTAGGCATCTACCACACTTCACCCCAGCAGTGGCTGCATTTCAGCAGTAGGTAAGGTCTGATCCTTTTGTAAAATCTGTAATGTGCTTTCAGATCATTACTAGAGAACAGTAACTATTGCTGATCCCCCCCACTTCTATCCCCACCCCTCTACTAAGCACTGTGCTTCTGCTTTCTCCCCTCCCCACTGGTTTGGTGCAGGACCCCAGGTATCCAGTAGAGAATCTGCTGCGCGACGATGGCATTCACCCTTGGCTGAGCTGCCCCCAGGATCGGAGCAGGCAGCTGAAAGTGGAGCTGCAGCTGGAACGGGCGAGTCCTATTGGCTACATAGACGTAGGTATGAGAGAGGGAGAAACCGAGACCCCCGACCCCTTGGGGGCAGTCTAATCTGCAAATCTCTCTGGGGTCTCCTGCAATGCCACCGTGCTTGTTTCTACCCTTGAAGGGCTTGTCTTCTGAGGAATCCAGAGGTTTCTAGCTACTTCCCCATACTACCAAGGTAACACTGTGCACTTGTCTCTTGTCACAGCTGTCCCTGTTTTACTGATGGAGAAACTGAGGCACAGTGAGGGGAGGTGACTTGCCCAAGTGAGACAGTGGCAGGGCTGGGAAATCGCCTGACTGCTAGTCCCTTTTCTAACTAGCTGGCCACAAGGGGAAAGTCTCTCCCAGTTAGCAAAATGCTCACCCCATATTTCATGCCAATGGGTGAATTCCAGTCAGTCCCTGTCCCATGCCGGGATCCTGGGGTGCAGACTAGAACAACATCCCTCCTCAAAGCCGCCATTGCTGCTGGTGCCTGGCGAGCCTCTTGTGGGTGCTCCCCGCAGAGAATGAACAGGTCATGGAGACTGAACAGCCCCGCTCGCTTCCCATTGCGCCGGGTGGCTCCCCAGCCGGCTCTTTGGGGCTCCAGTATCAGTGCCCAGATCTGAGGGAGGTTCAGCTGCTCTGACTGGGCCTGACCTTTGCCCCTCCACCTGCAGGGAACTGCGGCTGTGCCTTCCTCCAGGTGGATGTGGGGCGCTCCTCCTGGCCGCTGGACCAGCCCTATGTTACCCTGGTGCCCAGCGCTACGCTGATGACGCCGGCTGACTCGAAGCTGGACAGGAACCGCTCCGGGGTCCGGATGTTTAAAGAGGGTAAAGGGGGCCCCGCTCGCAGGAGTGGCTGCGGGTCACTGGCTGAGTATCATTTTGATTAGGGCTCATGACTGGTGGTGCATCATGCCTGCCCTTCTAAGCCCTGTTCTAGCAAGTAATCACATTTCATGATGGGAGTTCATCCCATCTCCAGGGCTGCCTTCTCTCCAGGTATTCACTCGGGCCCCGCATGATAGGATCTGGGTACCTGAACTGGTCACCCCTGTGCCTGTACGTGTACAATTGCCCTGGGGCGTTATTTTTTCTTCCTCTGAATCAACAAGTATTGGCCACTGAGACAGGATTAGGTGGACCATTGGCGGGAGCTGGGGAAGTAGCCTGGATGGTCCTGATGCGTTGATCTGCTTTGTCATGCTGGGGGTGTCTCAGGGTGTTTCCAGGATGGATTAGGTGTGGTGGCGAGCTGGGGTCCCTGTGGTTGGATCTGGCGCTGTGAGGAGTGGAGGTCCCAGCGGTTAGAGCTGCGGTGGTGGAGTACCAGTTGGGACGGTCCCAGTGGTTGGATCTGTGGAGCTGGGGCCTCATGGTTGGATGTGGGGTGGCAGGGCCACGTTCCTGTGTTGACTGCAAGGCCGTTAGAAGGCGGCAGTGTCTCGCTCCAGGAGTGAAGCTGCCCATCTGCTCCTGCTCTGTCCGCAGGGGATTTCCTGGCGGCAGCACTGGGCGAGAAGTGGGATCGCGTGAGGATCACCTGCAGCCAGCCCTTCAACAAGCAGGTCCAATTTGGCCTCTCCTTCATCCACATCCGCACCCCGTTGGACCCCGATCACAGCCAGGCGACTCCAGTTCCGCCCCAGGTCAGGGCCTGCGAGGGATCCCCATGCTCCTTGGGCGAGGGGGTCTGGGGCGGCAGAAGGAGGTCTCTTGTTGCTGCTGAGGCTGGTGCTCTCGCCCCTTGGTCACAGTGGGGATAGGCCAGTGGCCTGCTCAGCCCGCCCGGCCCGGCTCCTGGGTGCTGCGTGGCCTATGCAGTCGAGTGTGCCAGGTTCAGAGGGGGAGGACGCCTGTCCATTCTCTAGCTGTCTGACGGGGACCAGTGCAGGATTGTTCCTGTGTTATGTGCTCTAGGGCACTGGCCATGGGGGTGGGCTGGATGGGACTTGGGGGTCTCTTCTCTCTCTACTGCTACTGGTTCTCTGCGTGCGCTGGCTCTGGTGGGGGGGGCTGGGGGATATCTCCCATGAGAGCAGGGCTCTGAGCTGTGTTTCCCTCTCCTCCAGACGGGTCTCGAGCCTGCAGCCAGCCCCTGGCTCGCCAGCCCCGCCTTTCGCAGGACGTTTTTCCCGGAGGTGCAGCCGTAAGTACCCTCGGGGGAGCAATCACCCTTCAGAGGGAGGGGCCGCGCCTCGGAGCTGTGGGGCTGGGCCAAAGGCAGTGGCATGCGCGGCTTCCCCTCCCTCCTGGGGCTGTCACGATGCCAGTGACACTCGCATGGGAGCTGCTACTATGGGTCCCAGATGGGGGCTTGCCAACCCCCTTCCAGTGGCTCAGGCTGGGAGGAACCCTCGGTCCTAGTGATTGCTTCCCTTCCCAGGATCCCTCTCCTCTCCCGGCACTGCCTCTCTCGGTGCGCTGTCCCCATCGACTGGGCAGGACGGCCAGGCTGCCACTCGGGGCTGCTCCAGGGGGCTGTTCTCCGCCAGCTGGATCTAGCCCTGTGCTGTGTCCTGAGCTGGACAGGAGCTGAGGGCCCGAAACACCTATGGAAGCTCATGGGCTCTGTGCCCACTTGTTCCGCTGCCACTGGGAGCAAGCCCCTAGGATGCCCTCCAGGCCAAAGCCGTCATGAATGGCAGCTCCTTCCAGCTGGAGTCTCCCACCCCTCCCCACGGACAAGACCCTCCTGCTACCATTGTATCCTAGCTCGGCGTCACCGCATGATAGACTGACCCGCACGCCCAGCTGTGGGGTGGGTGGGGGTCCGGGCCAAAGTCCTGATCACTCCCCTGAGCTGCTGCTGAAAGGGATGTGCTATTGGCCCTGGGGGAGATACCTTCCAGAGTTGGGAGCAGGGAGTGTCCGTCCCGTTCAGGGTGTTCCCTGGCCAGTTGGCAGGAATCACTGGGTCTCTGGCTCTCTCTGCCCAGGAGCAAGGGGGAGGAGGAGGAACTGAAGAGCCGATTGCAGCTGCCGGAGCCCAGCTGTGGGCCTCATCCCCGCAGCCCGACCTGTCTCAGCCGGACAGCCAGGATGGTGCTGTCAGCGGCCCAGTCGCGCAGCCGCACTCTCCAGCCGGGCCCCAGCGCCACCTCTTTGGCCGCTGAGAGATCGGGGAGCAGCCGGGGACAGCAGGGTGAAGATGCAGCCGTGAACCGTGAGTCGGTTGCAGCCATGTGGGGACTCGAGTGGGATCCCCCAAGCTCCTTCGCTGCCCAGCTGAGCTGGGGATACTGCAGCCCTCTCCAAAGCTGTCCCGCCCCCTCGGGTGGGATCAGCAGCTGCTGTTCTGGCGCGCGCTCCCGTAATGATCCAGAGAGCGATGGGCATCTGGGAGGACCTGGCATGGTGCCCTCTGCCCAGCTGGCGAAAAGCACTCACGGGGCCCCATTGCTGGAAGTGCTGCCTATGGACCACGAGGGGCCTGGTTGGATCCTGGGCTTCTGGAATATGCCCAGGCAGCTGATGGGGAATGTCCCCATCTGCCCCGGGTAAGGCCTGCTCTGTCAGTCCCCAGCCAACAGAGGGATGAGGTCTCACCGTTGCTGGGAAGATGAGCACTATTGGGTCCCATCCAGGCTGACCCTCCCCACAGCCAAGGCAGGACTGGCCCTATGCTCTCTGGCGGAGCCCCCAGCTGGCCCATCTCTTCCCTAGAGGCAGGCACCAAAGGCTGTGAAACCGCTCTGATCTCTGGGCTGGTGACAGCCCTCAGAAATGGGCTTTCCACTGGGAGACTGTCCCACAGGAGGAGCTCTCGCTGTCGGCAGCTTCTGTTCCATTTCCTCCCATTGCTCTTCGTTCCAGCCCCCTCCTGCTCTAGCCAGCTCCCCTCTTTCCTTGGGGTCTCAACCCTCCTAGCGCAGAGCCCATGCCCCCCTAAGATAGCTAAGCACCATCAGCCCCTGATCCCCTGGTGCAGACTCCATGGGCTGGGCTTACCTGGTGTCCATCTCAGCCAGTGAATCATGTCCCTCCTCCATGTGTTCGTGGCTCAGCATCGCCATTCAAAACTGCTGCTTGTTGATTCTGGAGCATGGGAAGCTCCCCGTCTCCAGTCCCGCCAAACCGCCTGCCAGAGGCACGACTGCATGTGTTGGTGCCAACTTGGCTTGGCTGTGTGGCCTGGTGGGTAGAGCCTTGGCCTGGGACTCAGGAGACCTAGGTTCTATTCTCAGAACTGCTGCTGGGTGACCTTGGGCAAGTCATTTTCCCTCCTATTGCCTCAGTTTCCCCATCTGTGAAATGGGGACAGCGATCCCGACCTCCTTTGTAAAGCTCTATCCAGGAGCTAGGTACAGTGCTGCTGCTGGTTATTCTCCAGGCCCTGTGCAGGATGTCCATGATGCTCCACCCCTGAGGAGGGTCCGGGTGAAGCCAAGCAGGAGACGAAGATCGCAAGGCACCGCAGGGAGGTAACGGATCAGCCCTGTTGTGTTCCCCTTAACCCTCCAAATGTCCCAGTTCCCCCTTCAGAGCCCAGCTGGCAGCTCCTTCTCTGAGCCAGTGTCCCAGCCCACGCAGAGCCTTCCTGGGGCTCTCCTCTGGGTCTCCATCACAGCCAGTGGGTGCGTAGGACGGGATAGCAGGAATGGGGCGATCCTGGTCCTTCCAGCTGCCGCCTCTGGTGTGTCTCAACAGGCAGGGCAGCGTCTCTGAGCCTGGGCTACCCTTTGGGGTGCGAGGGCCAAGGATGCTGCAAACCGGAGAAACAGCTGCTCCTGAAATCTCTCTCTGCAGGTCAATGCCCAGGCCTGGTACCCAGGGAGGAAGAGCCAGGAGCTGGGGAGGAAGGCCTGGCAAGCTGGATGATGGTGGAGAGGCAGGCGGGGAGATGGGCACATGCCCCATCTGTGCAGGTGAGTGTTCTGGGGTGCGGGCTAGAGCTGCTGTCAGCTATAACGAGTGCCTTAGAGCATGTCCTCCTGCCTAAATTGCTCTCTTTGGAAGGCCCTTTGGGTCTGTCGCACACATGCTGGATCTGTGTGGCTCAAAGGATCCACCCCTGAGATGCAGCCAGCTCTCGGGTCGAGCATGGGAGGCCCCTCCATTAACTCAGCTGGTCGTAAAAAAGAGTGATCTGATTCCTGCCCATCTGGTGGGTTTGCGATCAGTGGGGTGTTCAGCTTGGCGTCTCGCCTGATTCAGTCTCCAGAGCTGGACTCAAAGAAGAGGATGAGCATAGACTTCAAGGCGAGAGGGGACCATTGTATCTGTCTAGTTTGATATGCAAACTGGCCAAAGAACCTCACCCCAGGAGTCCGCCATCCAGCCCAGTAACTTGGTATTGACCTAGAGCAGGGTACTCAGACCTCAGTGGTTCAGGAGCCAAATTAGTGACCAACATTACCCAAAAGAGCCACCGTCTTGTGAATTCAGCTCTTCCTTTACTTCAGTACTATAGAGTCAGATTTAAACAGCGGGATGGGGAAATATTTAGCTTTTATCTCTATATATTATTCTCACAGCAAAATGACTGACCAAATGTTGTTATTTTAACAACTACAATTGGTTAATAACCTAATAAAAGCATCCTGATGGGTTAATAACGTAGATTGGTTAATAATTCAATCACAGTGTTTTAATATCGTGTGCTGCACAAAGCCGCAAGGGACACATTAAAGAGCCAGTTGTGGCTTGCGAGCCTCAGTGTGAGTATCTCTGAAGGAGCGTGTATCTCTAGGGTCTGTTCACACTGCCAGGGGAGGTGTGACGGTAGCGTGGGTAGGCAGACCCGTGCCATCTTTAATCCAGCTCACGTGAGTAACAATAGCAGTGAAGATCCAGCAGCACGGGCTAACGACTGGGGATGTACTCTCGCTGCTAGCCCCTGCTGCCGTGTCTTCACTACTGTTATTACTCGGGCTAGCTGGATGAAAGCTAGTGCAGCCTGCCTACCCGTGCTACAATCACACCTTCGCTTGCCGTGTAGATGGGCCATTAGAGAGACAGCCAGTCTGGGTTGTTACTCCTCTGACCACCATGGGGTGTCTCAAAGGCAGAGGCTCACACGCCGCCCTTAAAACACCAGTAACAGCTCAGTTCCACTTCCATCACCTTTTACTGCTGCGAGGGATTTCCTTTCGCGCTCTCTCTCCCATCTTAGTCGCAGCCTTGCTGCCTTTATTCACAACTTTGCAGAGATGTGGACTAGAAAGATGACCTCCTGAGGTCCCTTCCAGCCCTACGTTTCGATGATTCAAACTTGGGCCTGGTCTACACTGGAAGGGGGGGATCGATCTAAGTTACGCAGCTTCAGCTACGTGAATAACATAGCTGAAGTCGACATACTTATATCGACTTACCGTGGTGTCTTCACCGTGGTGAGTCGACTGCTGCCGCTCCCCTGTCAACTCTGCCTGCGCCTCTTGCCGAGCTGGAGTACAGGAGTTGATGGGAGATCGCTTGGGGGTCGATTTATCGCGTAGAGACTAGATGCAATAAATCAACCCCCGCTGGATTGATCATTGCCCACCGATCCGGCGTAGTGAAGACATACCCTTGCTTACCTAAAAAGTATCCACTTAAATCCATACTTGGGCGCCCCAGTGGCTTGATTTTCAGAGCAGCCAAGCGCCCAGCAATTCAGCCGGCTTCAGCCACACCTGCTTAAGGAGACCCAAAGGGGCGTAGGGAGGTGAGGTTGGTTTCAGTGCCCACGGTTTGTTTGCGGAGGTTGTCGAACACATGGAACCAGGGTTTGAGCTTGGAGGCAGGCTGCAACTACACTCCACTGGCCTGATTCTCCCCCAGCACTTTCAATTGGCTATGGGAGCCTTCGCTGCTGTTCAACAGCTGACGGGGTGCCACCCCAGAGGTGGTTGCATTTCAACGGCTGGTGAATGTGTACGGTGGCTTGGGCTCCTTCAGAATGAAAGCTCTGCTCTAGGAATTATTTTGGGACAGTTCGCTGGCCGGTGTTATACAGGAGGTCAGAGCAGGTGATCCCAATGGTCCCGTCTGGCCTTGGAATTTATGAGAAACACTGTATACATGTTGATTGTTGTAAAGTAATAAACTGCACTCTGTTCATGCTACTGCCCTCTCCTGGCTGGAATCAGAACTGCCCAGTTATGCGGTAGGCCCTATACTAGGAACAGCTGACAGAGATCGAGTGGCAAGGGCCTGGGGTCCCAAGTTCTAACCTTGCTCTCAGCCTGAAGCCCCAGGTGGCCCTGGGTTAGCTCTGCTGTCGTCTCTCCTCGCTGCAGGCTGCTTCAGCACAGATCTCCTTCCCGTTCACGCCTCCACCTGTGGGGAAGATGGCTCCCTTCCAGACACCGCCTGGCCATCCCCGCCACGGGAAGATCCCCGGCGCGAGGAGCCCCCCGAGGCTTGGGTGCCGTGTCCCATCTGTGAGTTCCGGTTCAGCACAGCAGAGGTGGAGAGGCATGCCAGCACCTGTGGGGAGCAGGCAGGAACCCTGGAGACCCCCCACTCCTGGCTGTGGGTGGAATAGGGCTGGCAGGGCCAAGCTGGGCCATAGAGGCACTACGCTGGCACACGCCCCCTATCGCCCCATCAGCCCCGTATTGAGGTATCCCTGTGTCTGAGCCTTCGGGTCACTCTGCTCAGCTGGGTTGGAGCCTCCTTTGGACTACAGGGCCGTCGCCGTCATGGTGACACTGGGACACAGGCCCCATGCCATGGGCATCCTGGAATGCGTTCAGCCCTGGGGCAAATCCATTGACTTCAGAAGGATCACAGCAGGGATGGTCTAAGAGCTTTACGGCACAGAACAAAACGATGGTCCTGCCCCAAATTGCTTACAACCTAAGCGTACGACAAGAGGCAACAGGCGGAGACAGACTAAAAGGGGAGCACAAGGAAACAAAGACTGTATTAGCCAGCACAGCAGGCGGGGGTCTCAGCATATCAGTAGCCTGACCACTGTCAAGTTTTTTGTCAGCCTCACAGCAAAGGAGAGTTGAGGGGGGATTGGAAGGAGGACAATGATGACTCAGCCAGAGCCAGGCAGACGGACACATTCACATACACCTGTGATGCAGGGATGGACTGTTTGCAGTGTTGGTGGAGCTATGTAGGTCCCATAGAGAGACAAGGTGCGGGAGGAGCTACCTTTTATAGGACCAACGTCTGGTTGGTCAGAGAGACAGGCTTTCGAGCCCCACAGAGTTCTTCTTCAGGTCTGGGAAAGGCACTTTGAGTGTCACAGCTAAATACAAGGTGCGACAGGTTGTTAAGCATAAGGAGTTAACACATGTTGGAAGAGACCATTCCAGGTGAAGTGGGCGGCTAACTCCTCTGCAGTCACATGCCAAAGGAGTCTTCGCGGGTTATGGATTGTTGTAATGAGCCATAAATCCAGTATCTTTATCAAATCTGTAATTTTTGGTGTCTAGCAAAGTTAAGAACATAAGAACGGCCAGACTGGGTCAGACCAATGGTCCATCTAGCCCAGTATCCTGTCTTCCGACAGTGGCCAATGCCAGGTGCCCAGAGGGAATGAACAGAACAGGGCAATTATCAAGTGATCCATCCCCTATTGCCCATTCCCAGTTTCTGGCAAACAGAGGCTAGGGACGCCATCCCTACCCATCCTAGCTAATAGCCATTGATGGACCTATGCTCCATGAATTTATCCATTTTTTTTTTTTTTTTACCCTCTTAGTCTTGGCCATCACAACATCCTCTGGCAAAGAGTTCCACAGGTTGACTGTGCGTTGTGTGAAGAAATACTTCCTTTTGTTTTAAACCTGCTGCATATTAATTTCATTTGGTGACCCCTGTTCTTGTGTCATGTGAAGGGGTAAATAATACT
This sequence comes from Trachemys scripta elegans, assembly GCF_013100865.1. Lineage (NCBI taxonomy): Eukaryota > Metazoa > Chordata > Testudines > Emydidae > Trachemys > Trachemys scripta. Next base: position 337,391,286 of record NC_048298.1, read on the forward strand.
TCCTTATCTACTTTCTCCGTGATTTTAAAGTCATGATTTTATAGATCTCAATCATATCCCCGCTTCATCATCTATTTTCCAAGCTGAAAAGTCCCAGTCTTATTAATCTCTCCTCATACGGAAGCTGTTCCATACTCCTAATCATTTTTGTTGCCCTCTTTTGAACCTTTTCCAATTCCAATATATCTTTTTTGAAATGGAATGACCATCTGCACTCAGTATTCAAGATGTTAGGAATTTAAGCTCCCAGGCTCGCCTTTGGAAGGTGTTGTGCAGGTTTCCTTGGAGGATGGGAATTGAGAGGTCAGATACAGAGTGAATGTTTTATGAAAAGTGTCTCATTTCCCCCATGTAGTTGTTATGGGGGACGAGCTTGGGTGGCTAGCCTGAAGCATCCACGCTGCTATTTGTCGTGTGCTGGCTCTGGTGAAGCTAGAGCGCGTCTGTCTACCTGTCTGTCTACCCTTAGATACCAAGGTGACAGGTAGGTAGGAACAGAAGCAGGGACCCCACTTAGAGGGAGGACAGCCTTGTGGTTAAGGCACTGGCCTAGGGCCCAGGTGCTCTGGGTTCTAGTGCCAGTGCTGCTGCCTTGGGTCTATCACGTTATCTCCCTGTGCCTCAATTCCCATCTGTGAAATGGGGATGACAATAAAGCTCTTCAGGGCAGGGCAATGCCTGTTAGCATGTGCAGTGCCTAGCACAGAGGGACCTTGATCTCAGTGGAGGCCTGTAAGTGCTACTTCAGTACAGGTAATAATGGCTCCCATTCCCTGCCTGTAACTCGTAGGACGCATGTAGCAGGTCACACTGAACTGAATTCCCAGGAATAGGGGATCTCCACCCCATGTTGTTACGGGTAGATCCGGAATGGTTCCCTGCTACTGCCCACCGTTCACTTGCAGAAGGGCGGTTGGTAATTTACAGGCAAACACACAGACACAGCTGCCTCCTGATTCTCTGGGGAGCCGACACGTCTTGTTGGCACTGGCAGAGAGGAGAGAAGGAAGCATTGAGAGACGTTCATCCTACACTGCGAAGTTGACGCGGTTCAGGAATGGCTGATTAGTGCTGATATTTACCAGAGCTAAAGCATTGTGTCTCTTGTCCTGTCCCATGCTAAGCCAATCCATGTTAGGACCTAGCTGGCCCCCAGACATTTAAGAGCCTTGCTTTACCTAACAGACTAGTTTTGAAAGATCTGGGGAGCACTGGGAGCTGCAGGGTCCTGCTAGGGCATCGGCAGCTGTGTCTGTGGCAGTGCAGTTGGTCTCCAAGCAGGGATGCTTTTTGTCAGCTCTTGGCCAGTCCACGGCTCTAAGATTCCAGAGGCTAAACTAAGAGAACCAAGCACCTCTCGGATTGCTGAGCAATTGCTTCACATCTGTCAGCTGTTCTTTGGCATCAGTCCAACCACGATCAAATTTCCAGATGATGCAAAATCAGGGGATGGGAGCAAACGTGCAGGTGGCCGGAACCCAAACTAAAGTGATCTGGAGAGATCAGAGCAGAGGGGTCTGCAGGCAGCGAGGGGACACTGGATCCTAGTAAGAATAAAGTCCTTCAATCAGGGAGGAGCTCACTGGGCCATTGATACTGATTTTCAATAAGTCTTGGAGCACTGGGGAAGTTCTAGGGGAACGCAAGAAAACTAATGTTGGACCAATATTTAAAAAGGGTAAATGGGATGACCTGGGTAATTATAGGCCTGTCAGCCTGACATCAGTCCTGGGAAAGAGAATGGAGCAGCTGATATGGGACTCAATTAATAAAGAATGAAAGGAGGGTAATGTAATTAATGCCCATCAAATGGGTGTATGGACAATAGATTTTAAACTAACTTGATATCTTTTTTTTTATGAGATTACAAATTTGGTTGATAAAGGTAATATAGTGTTAGGCGTTTGACATGGTACTTCATGACATTTTGATTGAAAACTAGAGTGCTATAAAATGAACTTGGCCCACATTAAATGGATTAATAGTTGGCTAGCTGCTAGGTCTGAAAATGTAATTGTAAATGGGGACTCATCGAACGGGTGTGTTCCTACTGGAAGCCCGCAGGTATTGGTTCTTGGCCCTATGCGATTTAAGATTTTTATCGATGACCTAGAAGAAAACATAAAATCATCACTGATAAAATTGCAGATGACCCACAAACTGGAGGCATGGTACATAATGAAGAGGACAGGTCACTCATACAGAGATATCTGGATCGCTTGGTAAACTGGGCACAAGCAAACAATCTGCATTTTAATAAAGCTAAATGTAAATGTCTCCATTTAGAAAGAAAGCATGCAGGCTGTACTTCCAGGCTGAGGGATGCTATCCTGGGAAGCAGTGACTCTGAAAAAGATTTGGGGGTCATAGTGGATAATCAGCTGAACATGAGGTCCCAGTGCGATGCTGTGGCCTGAAAGACTAATGCAATCCCTGGGATGTATTACCAGGGGAATCTCGAGTAGGAGAAGAGAGGTTATTTTACTTCTGGTGCGAGCACTGCTGGAATCCTGTGTCTGGTTCTGGTGCCCACAATTCAAGAAGAATGATACATTGGAGAGGGTGCAGAGAAGAGGCACGAGAATGATTAAAGGATTAGAAAACCTGCCTGATAGTGATAGACTCGAGGAGCCCAGTCTGTTTAGCTCAACAAAGAGAAGGTTAAGGGGTGACTTGATCACAATCTATAAGTACCTTCGTGGGGAACAAATATTGAATAATGGGCCCCTCACTCTGGCAGCAGCCTAAGGTCTAACAAGATCCAATGGCTGGAAGTGGAAGCTAGACAAATTCAGACCGAAAATAAGGCGTGAATTTTTAACAGTAAAAGTAATTAACCATTGGAACAATTTACCCAGGGTCATGGTGGATTCTCCATCACTGACGATTTTTAAATCAATAGTGGTTGTTTTTCTAAAAGCTCTGCTCTAGGAATTATTGCGAGGCAGTTTTCTGGCCTGTGCTATCCAGGTGGCAGGCAAGGTGATCACACTGATCCTATCTGGTCTTGGAATCTGAGATAAACCCGGATACTGAATGTGAGGGATGTACCCCAGCAGCCAAACCCATCCTCTTCATGCTCTCCGGAGAGGCCTGTTGGATCTAAGCAAGGAGTTCATTTGCTGCAGGGAAAGGATTAGGGTGTGAAAAGGGGAGAGAGAGAGAGAGACTGACAGACAGAGGAAAGAAAAACAACCAGAGAAAAACACCTGTAGTTTCCCCGCAGCAGCGTGGGAGGGCGGTTGCTGAGTTGCTGATGTCCTCGTTAATTTCGCCCTCTGTGTGCCTGGAGCGGCCCTGCTCTCTGGGGAAGGGGCAGGTGGGTCCTGCTGCTCTTATCTGGTCATACCCATGCCAGGGACAAACAAGACTTCATCTTGTCCTGGAACGGGTGAACGGGGGGAGGAAATAAGACGCCAGCTGCTGCCCAGGTGGAGGGAGAAGGGCTGGAATTGGAGCTGCCGTGGCACAGTTTGGGACTTCATCTTGTGGATGTGAATGGCCTTGGGCAATGGCTCTGAGCCAAAGCTTCTCCCATGGGTGACCAGGGCCCTGAGCATTCTCCAGCCCTCTCTCCAGCTGGCTGCTTCTCGGCAAGGAGCGACCGGCACAGCGGAGTGATCTGCTGACCAGGGCTGGCCATGGAGAGCGTCATGGTGAGTAACAGAGTTCTCTTTGGAGTAACAGCCCTGCCATGGTGAGACCCGCCTTGCTTGCCCTGTACCAGCATTGGGCCCACACGGTGCCCCATGAGGTAATGCTCCGAGGAGGAGCAGGGAAAATTGGTAGGAAGGTTGAACAGCATGGTGCTGGCCACTTAAGACGGGCTGCTCCTCAGAGAGAGGGTCCTTGGCTCAGGTCTCACCCGGTCTATGGCATGTGGGTGGCACACGGAGATCATGCGCTAAGGGGCGTCTCAGCCACTGTGATCTTCAGAGCGCTTTGTGAGAGGCCCTCTCCTGGGTCCCTCTGCTTTCCCCACAACCCCACAGCTGGCTGTAGAGCTCCGTGAAGGGTTCCATGGAGCGGCCAGTGACCTATGAACCGGAGCAGGAGAACCCTGGGGCAAAGAGTTGGTAGAAGCTGATGGTCTGTTCAGAGCTGCGCAGGGAGGGCACGCAGGAGAGTTTGGGAAGCACAAAGCAATCTGTCAGACTGGGCATGAGGGGAATGCAGTTGGCTGGGCAGCCAGGATCACCTCTCCTCCCCATTATATCCTGGGTTCCCCTGCCCTGTTCTCCCACCTTCCCCGGGGGTTCATTTAAAGAAGCGCGCTTGGGCATTTAAAAGATGGAGTGGGGCAAGAGAGAGGCATGGATGATTCCGGGATGGGCGATGGTTTCTGCACCGAGTCTGAGACTGCACGGGACCAAGCCATCATTGGAGTTGCAGCAGGCGTGGTCTGGCCCCTCAAATCCCTGGCTTGAATCATATCACAGCTGGCTCAGCCCTTGAGGGGGGCCATTTAGGGATCTGGGGTGAAAATCTGTCTGGGGATTGGTCCTGCTTTGAGCAGGGGGTTGGACTAGATGACCTCCTGAGGTCCCTTCCAACTCTGATATTCTATGATTCATCCTTCCAAGGGGCTGCAGAGGTACTGACTTCCAGGCAGTGTGTGGCTGGTTCTGCCTGGGTTTTAAGGACCTAGGGGGAGGGAGGTACAGTCTGTTGATCTGGGAGCTAGGAACTCCTGCCTTCTAATCCCATCTCTGCTCTGAATCATTTGCCTCTCTTGCACCTCAATCTCCACATCTCTAAAATGGGGCCAAAGAACTAATGTCCAGGCCTGGGGTGAATTTTAAGGATTTGATATTGGTAATATGCTTTGAATTCATGCTTGTAAGTGGTGGGGCTTTGCTCAGGAACCCTTATCCAAAATATCCCCCACCTCCTAATGCACACAGTTGTACGGTGCTCTGCTCAGCTGCTTCCCTCCACCCCAGAGGTGGCTGCATTTTAGTGGTGCTGTATGTTACACATCGAGGTGCTTTGGAGTCCATCTGGACAGGAGCATCTAGAAATATAAAATGAATATGTTGTCCTGTGTATTTAGTTACTGTTAATAACCCAACCTCGGAGGTGAAAATATTAATCAGTCACACTCGAAAGAAGCGGAGGACACTGCAGAAGTTCTGGGGTTAACAGGAAAGCTACTTCTCTCTCTCTCTCTCTCTCTCTCTCTCTCTCTGTTTGTGCAACAGGTAATGATGCAACAGCTTAGCCATCTGAGCAGCTGCCCCCTTGAACATGGGACATTCTTTTTGCAATCCCAGACTGTACCGCTGTCCTTCCCCACAGACCTGCTTCTATGTCATTTGCAAGTGACTGAGATTAGGTATACTGAGGTTCTGGACGGTGAGAAGTCTATGGAGGGCTGGTCTGATGAGATGGCTCATGCCACTGTAGGCAATCTTGACAGGTTTCAGAGTAGCAGCCGTGTTAGTCTGTATCCGCAAAAAGAACAGGAGTACTTGTGACACCTTAGAGACTAACAAATTTATTGGAGCATAAGCTTTAGTGGACTACAGCCCACTTCTTCGGATGCATACAGAGTGGAATAAATATTGTAGGCAATCTGTGACTGCTAGTAGCAAATGTCCCCAGCGGTTGCTGATGGGATGCTATACGGGGAGGGCTCTGAGTTACTACAGAGAATTCTTTCCCTGGTGTCTGGCTGGTGAGTCTTGCCCATATGCTCAGGGTCTAACTGATCCCCCTATTTGGGGTCAGGAAGGAATTTCCCCCAGGTCAGATTGGCAGAGACCCTGGAGGGGTTTCACCTTCCTCTGCAGCGTGGGGCATGGGTCACTTGCTGGTTTGAATTAGTGTAAATGGTGGATTGTCTGTAACTTGAAGTCTTTAAACCATGATTTGAGAACGTCAGTAACTAAGCCAGAGGTTCGGGGTCTATTCCAGGAGTGGGTGGGTGAGGTTCTGTGGCCTGTGATGTGCAGGAGGTCAGACTAGATGATCATGCTGGTTCCTTCTGGCCTTAAAGGCTGCGTTAATTACAGTGATCTCCCCATGCCACATTTCTGTGTAGTGTTACTATAGCCCATTTAGATCTCTGACATTCTCTGAGTTTAATTCCCCCCTTTTTACAGATGGGAAAACTGAGGCACAGAGCAGGGACGTGACTTGCCCCACAACACCTAGTGAGTCAATTGCAGAGCCGGGAACTGAATCTAGCTCTCCTGACTTCTCCGATCTCTGAGATCACTTAGCCAATGTGACAGGCTGAATTATTCTCCAGCCAGAGCTCCTTTGCAACTAGTTCCTTGCAAATGGTCGAGTACCAAACTGAGTTAGTTGGTTCCAGTTGGGTGCTGAAGTCACATGGCATTGTTTCTCTTGCCTGATTGGATGAGCATCACTCTCACAATCAGGTGCCTGGTGCAGATAGTCCCGTGGAATTCACTCCTTCACCTCTTCTGTTCCTTGTACATATTTTTAGGATGTGAGCACGACAGGGATTTAGATATGAACCAAATGATACAGCCTGGTCCCATCCTCCCAGCAGGGTTTGAACCTCAGAATACCAGTGCCACAGCACATCACAGCCCCCCTACCACTTGAGCTAAAGGAGTGACTCCATTTGCTGGCAGTGGTGGTAGGTTGTTATCCTTCAGGTGAACCAGCCTCTAGAGGGGCTGTACCCAACTCTGCCACTGTGAATGCTCTCTGAACTGTTCTCCCCACCGCAGGCTGTTGCTGTATCTGGCAGGGCCCTTCTGAGCACCTGTTCCTGAGCCCGGCACCCAGCCCCCACCTTGTTTTTTGTTCTTTAAAGAGCATCACTGGCTGGTTTCCAGCCCCATTTGTCTCTAATGCAGTCGAGGTGCTGTGAAATATCCAAGCTGTGAATTCAATCAGGCATGCTTAATGAAGCCTGGGGAGCTAATTAGCCAGCAGGTAACTAGTCGGTGCCACCACGTTTCTCCCCGGGCAGCGTGTGTTATGTTAAGCAGGGAGCTGCAGTCTGAGCCTGGAAGGGGAGGATAAATGGAAAGAGGGGTTCCCAGCCAGCAGCAGGTCCCTCTCATCCCCCCTTCCAACATACTTCTGCTTCCCGCCACTGCTGCTGCTCGGCGGCTAGAGTGGCAGCGAGGAGCGAGGCTGGGTCTGAAAAGAGCTGCTGGATCCAAAATGAGAGAGCGCGGTGGGTGAGGAGGTGGCCTGGGATGGCCTGGCTAGCTGCGGGAATTTCAGTTCCCTGACTCGGGTTCTGATATCTTGTGTGCAAGGCCCTGGACAGGGGTTTGCCTCGGCTGCAGACTCCGGGGGCAAGACCTCGTGCACGTCCCTTAATCTCTCTCCCCATCTGTAAAGGGGAAGAATAAAACGTCAGCTTCCTCTCTCTGTCTTGTCCCTTTAAGCTGCAAACTCTTGGATGCAGGGACTGGCTGTGGGTATGTATAGCACCTGGGGGGGGGGGAATCTCACCGGGGGCCTCTTAGCACTGAGGTAAAAAACAACAACAATCCAATGGTGGCAAGGGCTGACGGTATGGGGGACAGAAGGGAAAGTTCAAGCCAGCCCAGTCTCCCCCCCGCCAGCAGCAGCCCGGCCCTCCTAAATGGGAAAGAACCAGTGGGTGCCAGAAGCTCCAGCTCGTATCCTTGAGCCGAATTCATGGTTGGGTCGCTCCAACCAAGTGACAGGGAGGGGCTGGGTTCTGCTCTCAGGTACGTCCCTGGAGTAATTCCACAGACCTCAGTGGAGCGACTTTGGCTTCGCTCCAGCATAACTGAGAGCCAGATACATCCAGGTTACCTCGGTTTGCGAGTTCTCCAGGCATAGCCGCCCTGCAGACCTCAGGATGCTACTAGCTACTCCTAGGAGGGACGAGATCTGATGGCTAAATCGGGACTGAGATTCAGGACGTCTGGGCTCCTCTCTGGGAGGAAAAGTGCTCTAGTGGCTAGAGCAGGAGGTGGAATTCAGAACGCCTGGGTGCAGCTGGCCACGCTCCAGGGATTTGGGTTCACCGGGGATTTGGGTTTTTGTTCCAATTTGGAATGAAAGCAAATTTCCTGACAAACTGGAGAGCCCTAAAAATGCCATTTCCAAACCCCCACACTACGGCGTTTGTGAAAGACTCATGTGAAATTGACTGTCTGTGACTGCTATTGCCTAACACGCGTGAAACTGGGGAGAGCATCAATTTTGCTCAGCAGAAAGGAGCCTGCCATTCTCAGGCAGCCCAATCCCCAGCTCTAGCCAGGGCTCCAGCAGCTTGTGGGCTCCTTTCCAAGGAGCTGGTGCTGTGAGCCTGCCAGCGGCAGAGCCCTGGCTCCAGGTGGGGGTTACATAGAGGCATGCCCACCACTGTGCCACTCTCTGCCCTTCGCAGCATCCCAGCTGGAGGGAGATAGTCAACAAGAAGCTGAAGTTCCCCAGCGAGCTCCTCGACGCCATCCAGGAGGGGGACCTGTTGCGGGTGCAGCAGCTGCTGCAGGGAAGCGACGGGATCCTGCAGCAGCAGGCCGACAGTGAGGACCGTGCGTGGCGGGAAGCCCTCAACCTGGCCATCCGCATGGGCGGTGGGGAGATCACTGGGACCCTGCTGCGCTACGTCAAGTTCGACTTCCGCCAGATCCACGAGGCCCTGCTGGTCGCCGTGGACACCAACCAGCCCCAGGTGGTGAAGCTGCTGCTGGACAGGCTGGACCAGGAAAAGAGCATCAAGATGGACATCAAGTCCTTCTCCTTGGCCTTCTTCGACCGCTCCATTGATAACGCCCGCTTCGCCCCCGGCGTGACGCCGCTCACCCTGGCCTGCGAGAAGGACCTCTACGAGATCGTAGACATGCTGGTGCAGAAAGGCCACGCCATCCCCCGGCCCCACAAGATCTCCTGCACCTGCCTGGAGTGCAGCAACGGCCGCAAGTACGACCTGCTCAAGTTTTCCCTCTTCCGCATCAACACCTACAAGGGCATCGCCAGCCGGGCCTACCTCTCCATCGCCAGTGAGGATGCCATGCTGACCGCCTTCAAGCTCAGCCGGGAGCTGCAGCGCCTCTCCTGCAAGGAGCCGGAGTTCAAGGTGAGGCTCTCTGCGGTCTCCATGCCGAGGCTGGGATCTCGGTTCCACTCTCCGTCCATCCTTGTTCTGTGGGTAGCCGTGGTTCTGTGCTCAGAATACAGGGTTCCATCTCCCCTGGGGTGATGGGTCTGCAGGACCCAGGGAGCGAAGAGAGGCAGGTGCAACATGCTAGATTTCAGTGGAGTTACACCAGCTCTGAATTTGGACCCTGGGGGTTTAACCCAGTCATCGTCCCTCCCCAGTGTGAGCCAGGGGGAGGGGAAGGGAGAGAACGAATTTTGCCTCCCCCGTAGGTGTGCAGGACTCCGCTGTGGCGCCTCCTGCTGGTCATCTTGGGAATTAGCTGTTCCAGCCTCTGGAGCGCCCTCTGCAGGCTGGTGTCCCGCTGCCGCTGGCCCCCGTGTCCCTCCCAGGACCCGGTGCCCCTTTACCCTGGGGCTGCCCTCTGGCAATACCCCCACCAGTTTTTATGGGTCTCCCCTCTCTGGGAAACCCCCAACCCTCTACCTTCACCTTGCCTTAGTCTGGGCTACTGCCAGTCATCACCAAGCCCCTGGTCCCTGGGGCAGACTACAGTGTAAAAGCCACTCATCATAGGCAAGGGGGTTCGGACCTGCTGCCTTCCTCTGCCTCCCAGTGTCTCTATGGGGCCTTGGACCAGGCCCTGCAGCCTGGGGAGTTGCCAACCTGGAGCTCCCCTGTTCCTCTGGCTCTCCCCAGCCCTGCCTCACTCCCAGTCCCCTTTCTGCAGGCAGCCAGGCCCTGCTCTCTCCCTGCCTGGAGAGAGACTCCTCTTGGGCCTCCGGCTCACGGCCTTTTTATACAGGCCAGCTGGGCCTGATCGGGGTGTGGCCCAGCTGCGGCTGCTTCCCCAATCAGCCCAGCTTTTCCCCTGCCACAGCCCTCTCCCAGGGCTGTTTTAAGCCTTTCAGGGCAGGAGCGGGGTAACCACCCCGCTACACCCCTGATTCCACTCCAGGGAGATGTTCAAACATGTGCATCCTGGAACCCAAGGGAGCCGAATCCTCTATTGAACCTGGCTGAGATATTTGCCGCTCTCCCACCCTGCAGCAGGGAGTTCCATGGGTTAATTGTACAGATGTAAATTTGCAGCCCTCTCATTCTGAGCACCCCTTGTTGCCCTGTTATGAGAGGGGCCCCACAGAAATGGCCCCTCTTGACTACGGTCATACAGTCATAGAAATGTAGGCCTGGAAGGGAGCTTGAGAGGTCAGCAAGTCCAGCCCCCTGCGCAAATAAAGGAGGCAAAGCCGTGACCGACCAGAGACCAAGAGCACAAGGAAAACCCTTGCAGCAGTAGAAGGTGATGGGGCCTGTGCTCAGGTACTGTCCCCTTGCCCTACCCGCCTGTCCCCCTCCTGCAGCCAGAGTACCTTAGTCTGGAGCTCCTGAGTCAGGAGTTTGCCTTTGAGCTGCTGGGGATGTGCCGTAACCAGAGCGAGGTGACAGCCGTGCTGAATGACCTGGGGGACAGCGAGGAGGAGGAGGAGGAGCTGGATAGCCAGGCCTTCGAGGAGGGCATCCCCAACCTCGCCCGGCTCCGGCTGGCCGTCAACTACAACCAGAAGAAGGTGAGTCCAGGGAGGAGACTGGGAGGCTTTAGCGTCCCTAGGCGGCACTCAGCACTGAGCCAATACCTCAGCATAAGACTAGGGGGCGCCGCAGGCACAGTCTTTCAGATGAGATGTCACTAACGATCCCTGGGAGTCAGGGTGTGCACCCCGGAGTCCTGGTTCCAGGGTGCACCATTCCTCTCTAAATTCCCCCTCGGATATCACTTGGATGTGGGATCATTCTTCACCCCATGCCCATAGCCCTTGTGCAGTGCAGCTATGCAGCGGCTAAACCATGTGCCACCCAAGAGGTGGCTGCATGTCACTGGTAGGTCAGGGCTCCTTAGAAACAGAGTGCCTGCGTACGGCTTTGGGACCTTTTGGGCTGAAAGAGCTGGGGCAACAGAAAGCTACCGGTGGCTATAAATATTTTTGTTCCGAACCACCTGACCTCCTCCCCTCTTGTCCTTCTGGATCAGTTTGTTGCCCATCCCATCTGCCAACAAGTGCTCTCGTCCATCTGGTGCGGGAACCTGTCGGGCTGGCGCGGGAGCAACACGCTCTGGAAGTTCTTTGTCTCCTGTTCCATCTTCCTGACCATGCCCCTCCTGTGCCTGGTGTACTGGATTGCCCCGAAGTCACGGGTGAGCAGCCTGCCAGGCCACGATGGGACCCAACAAGGGGGCAGATTCTCCCACATCTGCTACTGCAGGGTTCTTGCACCTCCTTCTGGTGCAGCCGGTGCTGGGCCCTCAGAGACCGGAGACTAGCTAGAGAGACTTCGGGTCTCATCCGAGCTGGCAATCCCTACGTGCCCATGGAAACTTGATTGCAATTCGGCTGATTTCTCTCCCTAGAACTGAGCCAACAGTGTGGGGGTGGGAATTATCCACCCATATCCCATGAATTTGAACTCCACCGTATCTTTGCCCCTTCTGAGTTCATTCTCCATTGTTCCAGCACTTCAGATTTGCTGCTGCAAATGCTCACGTAGGGGGAGTTTTATGCTTAAATATCCCCCCTTGCTCAACTGTATGTTGCATATTGGGCCCCAATCTGCTCGGGGAGATCCTTGCACAACACACTGGCTAAGAGTGTGTCATGGCCTCCACTAGCGTCTGCTTCACTGTAGGGTAACAGCCTACTATTGCTGTCTGCTAATAGAGTCCCTCTGCTAGCTCTACGTGGTGGTGCTGATGACCCAAGGAGAGGGGGTCACTGCGTCTGTGCAGCCCCCCTCAGTGAGTTCAATGGGTCCCTGTGCAGGCCAGGATGAGCGTGGGGCTGTGGGTCTCTGCCCTCCGGAGGGGGAATTGGCAGCTGTGGGACTCTTTGCAGCCCTAAGGCGTGCTGCTGCCTGTGCATAGAATATCAGGGTTGGAAGGGACCTCAGGAGGTCATCTAGTCCAACCTCCTGCTCAAAGCAGGACCAATCCTCAACTATTTTTTTGCCCCAGATCCCTAAATGGCCCCCTCAAGGATTGAATTCAGAACCCTGGGTTTAGCAGGCCAATGCTCAAACCACTGAGCTATCCCTCCCCCCATCCATCCCTGGGCAGGTTGGCAAAATGCTGAAGATCCCAGTGATCAAGTTTCTCCTCCATTCAGCCTCGTATTTCTGGTTTCTGATCTTTCTGCTGGTGGAGTCCTTGTTCCTGGAGCACAAGAATCACATCTTCTTGGGACGCAATCAGACCGTGTGGGAGAACTCCCTGCACATGGTCTGGGTGGCCGGTAGGTCGCGGGAAGAGCTGCCAGCCAGAGTCCAGCCATCCCTGTCGCCTGACTGCATAAGCACAGGATTCAAGGAGAAGCAGGTGGCTGCTGCTGTCTCAAGTAGGATGCCTAGGCCCTGTGTCAACTGTCTGCACCCCAGGGAATCCCACCCTCTGGGCACAGTCCCCCCTGCCCCGCAATCCCTCTGGGCACAGTCCCCCCTGCCTCCCCAAATCCCTCTGGGCACAGTCCCCCCTACCCCCCATCCCTCTGGGCACAGCCCCGCTGCCTCTCCTGATCCCTCTGGGCACAGTCCCCCCTGCCCCCGATCCCTCTGGGCACAGCCCCCCTGCCTCCCCGAATCCCTCTGGGCACAGCCCCCTGCCTCTGAATCCCTCTGGGAACAGTCCCCCCCATCCCTCTGGGCGCAGCCCCCCGCCTCTGAATCCCTCTGGGTGCCACCCCCTACCCCCCAATCCCTCTGGGCGCAGCAGCCCCCCTGACCTCCGAATCCCTCTGGGAACAGCCCCCCCATCTCTCTGGGCGCAGCCCCCCTTCCTTCCTAAATCCCTCTGGGCGCAGCCCCTCCACCTCTGAATCCCCTCTGGGCACAGTCTCCCCCCCCCCAATCCCAATGCGTAGCAGCGGGGGCCGGGTCAAGAGGCGTGAAGGGGGGGGTTCCCTCTCCAGGGCTGATTGAATTCTTGCCGCCTCTGCTGATACGGCCAGCACGGGGCCTGGTGGCGGTTCCTAGAGGGGCACGTGCCCGTCTGGAGCTGGACCGAGACTTCACTGCCTGCGCTGAAGCCAGCACAGAGGCAGCAGCTGTTAATAATCTGCAGTCCCAAATCCAGTCCCCGGAAGGGCTTTGTGTCCCTAAGTCTTCCCAGCTCCAGACAGACGTGGGGAGAGAAATTAGCCTCCAGCAGGCAACACTGTCTGACCATGCCGGGCTCTGCAGGAGTGAGTTGGGTGATGGTTTTCCTGGCTCTGGTACGATGCGATAATCAATTAGCTCCGAGGGGAGCCGCACTCTCCCATTGGAATCAGCTGAGCTGAGCCCCTAGGGTTGGACTCCTCCCGTGAGCACCAGCAGCGATCGCCTGCCGCAGGCTCCGTGCTCCTGGGGTTGTTTCTGTTTAAGCCCGGTGCCCAAGGGGCTGCTGGATGCAGGCGGTGGAAGGGGATCCCGAGAAGATCAGCGATGGGGATGAAAGGGCTGGAGGCCCCGATCCGTGGGGAAGGGGTAAGAGAACTAAGGGCCGGATGTTGCATCAGTTGCAGTCAATGGTGAAACCCATCCCATGGGGGCAAGGCTGGGCGTTGGGTCAGTCTAGGGCCTGCAGATCTCTCCAGGGTGCGAATCCCCAGGGGCGGGGAGAGAATTTAGGGGGGCATATGAGGGTATCGCTAGGAGTCGTTGTGACTTTTTTGGCAGGAGGCCCCAGCTGCGATCAGGACCCCGCTGTGCCGGGTGCTGTACGAACACCCTGCCCGGGGGAGCTGATGGGGCAGAGAGGCAAGGCCGACAAGAGGGGGAAGAAGGACGGATGAAGGTATCTAAAAGGGTGTCATAAGGAGGAGGGAGAAAACTTGTTCACCTTAGCCTCTAAGGTTAGAACAAGAAGCAATGGGCTTAAACTGCAGCAAGGGAGGTTTAAGTTGGACATTAGGAAAAAGTTCCTAACTGTCAGGGTGGTTAAACACTGGAATAAATTGCCTAGGGAGGTTGTGGAATCTCCATCTCTGGAGATATTTAAGAGTAGGTTAGATAAAGGTCTATCAGGGATGGTCTAGACAGTATTTGGTCCTGCCATGCGGGCAGGGGACTGGACTCGATGACCTCTCGAGGTCCCTTCCAGTCCTAGAATCTATGAATCTATGATTCCCCCCGCCCCCCGATTTGCAGAGCGGGAAGCTCTGCCCAGAGGCTGAATCCAACCCGCCCCCTGGGGAGGTGTCAGCCCGAGGGGGCTTGGTGCTCATGCTTCGCCCCGCCCCGGCAGGCTTCTTCTGGTACGAGTGCAAGGAGGTGTGGATCGAGGGGCTGCATAGCTACCTCCTGGATTTGTGGAACTGCCTGGACATCGTCATCCTCAGCCTGTACCTGGCCTCGTTCACACTGCGGGTACTGGTCGCCGGGAGGGGCCACCTGCACTGCCTGGACGCCCCTTCCTCGCCGGAGTGCTACTACTTCACCAGAGCCGGTGAGCAGCCGTGGTTGGGACGCCCCGGTTTTGATCTCGGCCTCCTTCCGCCCCCTCCAGCCGCTGGCCTGGCCCCGCTCCTTCTGCTCGGCGTGTCTAGTGCTACACGTTCATCCCCAGAATGGGTACTGCATGGCCCCACCCTGCCCCACTGATGGGCCTCGGCCTTGCCCTGCAGAGACACCTCTCTCCGGGGCAGAGGAGCGCTCTCTGGCCTATTTGCTCCTTGGCCTCTTACTAACAAGGAGGCCTGTCAGTGCTGGCAGGGACAGTGGCTTTGTGACCGCCTTTGGATCATTTCCCCAGCCCCCCTGAGCCATCCCATCCCCTCTGTGCAACCTTTGCACACCCTGCTTTGAAAGATTTCCCTTTCCAGCTCACGGATGGACCTTTTCCTCCCTCCGGAACCTTCCATGGAGCACGTTCAGCCACAAGTCACTGGCTGGATGTGAAGGGATCAGTAGGTGAGAGTCTCTGGCCTGTGGTAGCTGGGTGATCAGACTCGGATCTCTCTGGCCTCACAAGCTGGGAATCCGTCAATTCCCTGCCCAAGCGGAGCTCTGAGAACACATCACCTCCCCATATTTTCTGACGTTAGCAGAGAAGCAACATTAATGAAAGAAAACATGATTGTTATAATACAGGAAATTAAAATACCGGCCGCTCAAATGAACCAGGAAATTCTCCCCTGCCACCATCAGGGGTCAGCGTCAGGCTGTTCTGCAGGGAGTGAATTTGCTCTGGTTGTGGGAATCCGGCATAAAGTGGTAAGAGCTGGGCCTTGCTAGTTGTGATTGTTTCTTGTTGGCGAAGCACTGATGGAGGAGGGGGGTTGAGGAGCCTGCCCTGGGGGCAGCGTTTGCTTTTTGGGAGCTAACTGGAGCATGGCTGTGACTCTGGAATGACAATTATAGGCACTTTTATATGGCAAGTCTGTGTCATTATCCTCATTTTACCGATGGGGAAACTGAGGCGCAGGACAGGGACTCACTCAGCAGGCCAGTGACGGAGCCAGGAATAGCCCTCAGTCCCAGCGCCCTATCCAGTAGGCCACACGACGAAGGCCTCCCCGCCCCCGCTTTCCGGCCCTGTGTCTCTGAGGTTCCTCTCCCCGTGTGCAGGACGGCACGAGTGGCAGCCCGAAGACCCCCAGTTCGTCGCTGAGGTGCTGTTTGCGGTGACCAGCATGCTGAGCTTCACCCGCCTGGCCTACATCCTCCCCGCCCATGAGTCCCTGGGCACCCTGCAGATCTCCATCGGGAAGATGATCGACGACATGATCCGGTAGGGGCTGAATCCCTTCTACCCTCCCCCCCACCTTGGGGAATGAGCTGCTGGGCGGCCTGGGGGGCTGGCACCCCGTATTATCCACTGGCAGCTACCTTGCATGTTGCCCCATGTTGCCCTGGCAGGATGCCTTAGCCCCATCCTTGTGGATCCACATCCATGGCTTGGTCTAGACTTAGGTTGCTGTAGCTACATCAGAGCCAGGGTGTGAAAAAACTACCCCCCTGACCGAGACCCCTGTGCCAGCCTACCCCCAGGCACAAGTCCTGCTAGGTCCAGGGAAGAACGCTCGGGGCAGCAGTGTTCCTACGGCGAGGGAAAACCCCTTCCGTGGCTGACAGCCTCATCTCACGATGGGGTTATGCGGGCAGAGCCGCGGTGGCGTAGGGGTCTAACTTACCTGTTCCCACTCAAGAGAGAGATCTTGGAGTCATTGTGAACAGTTCTCTGAAAACAACCGCTCAGTGTGCGGCGGCAGTCAAAAATGCAAACAGAATGTTGGGAATCGTTAAGAAAGGGATAGATAATAGGACAGAAAATATCATAGTATCGCTATATAAATTAGGGCTGTCAATCAATCGCAGTTAAATCACGCGATTAACTCAAAAAACTTAATCGCGATTAATCGCACCGTTAAACAATAGAATACCGATTGAAATTTATTAGGTTTCAGAGTAGCCGTGTTAGTCTGTATCCGCAAAAAGAACAGGAGTACTTGTGGCACCTTAGAGACTAACACATTTATTTGAGCATAAGCTTTCATGGGCTACAGCCCACTTCATCAGATGCATAGACTGGAACATACAGTAAGATATATATATATACATACAGAGAACATGAAAAGGTGGAAGTACGCATACCAACTGTAAGAGGCCAATCAATTGAGATGAGCTACTATCAGCAGGAGGGAAAACAAACAAACAAACAAACAAAACCACCTTTGAAGTGATAATTGAGATGACCCATAGAAGATGTGAGGATACTTAACATGGGAAATAGATTCAATTAGTGTAATGACCCAACTATTCCCAGTCTCTGTTCAAACCTAAGTTAATTGTATCTAATTTACATATTAATTCAAGTTCAGCAGTCTCTCTTTGGAGTCTGTTTTTGAAGTTTTTTTGTTGCAAAATTGCCACCATCAAGTCTGTCACTGAGTGGTTAGAGAGGTTGAAGTGTTCTCCCACTGGTTATTGAATGTTATGATTCCTGATGTCAGATTTGTGTCCATTTATTCTTTTGCGCAGAGACTGTCCGATTTGGCCAATGTACATGGCAGAGGGGCATTGCTGGCACATGATGGCATATATCACATTGGTAGATGTGCAGGTGAACGAGCCCCTGATGGTATGGCTGATGTGATTAGGTCCTATGATGATGTCACTTGAATAGATATGTGGACAGAGTTGGCATTGGGCTTTGTTGCAAGGATAGGTTCCTGAGTTAGTGTTTATGTTGTATGGTGTGCGGTTGCTGGTGAGTATTTGCTTCAGGTTGAGGGGTTGTCTGTAAGCAAGGACTCGTCTGTCTCCCAAGATCTGTGAGAGTGAGGGATCATCTTTCAGGATAGGTTGTAGATCTTTGATGATGCGCTGGAATGGTTTTAGTTGGGGGCTGAAGGTGACGGCTAGTGGCGTTCTGTTATTTTCTTTATTGGGCCTGTCTTGTAGTAGGTGACTTCTGGGTACTCTTCTGGCTTGACAGATTGACAGAGCCAGTATCCTCACACCTTCTATGGGTCATCTCGATTATCACTTCAAAGGTTTTGTTTTTTTTTTTCTCCTGCTGATGATAGCTCATCTCAATTGATTGGCCTCTTAGAGTTGGTAGGGCTACTCCCACCTTTTCATGTTCTCTGTATGTATAAATATCTTCTGTCTGTGTGTTCCATTCTATGCATCCGAAGAAGTGGGCTGTAGCCCACAAAAGCTTATGCTCAAATAAATTTGTTAGCCTCTAAGGTGCCACAAGTACTCCTGTTCTTTTTGAAATTTATTAAATATTTGTGAATGTTTTTCTACATTTGCAAATATATCGATTTCAATTACAACACAGAATACAAAATGTACACTGCTCACTTTATATTATTTTTATTACAAATATTTGCACTATAAAAAACAAAAGAAATAGTATTTTTCAATTCACCTCATACGAGTACTGTCATGCAATCTCTTTATCGTGAAAGTGCAAGTTACAAATGTAGGGTTTTTTGTTAAATAACTGCACTCAAAAACAAACCAAGGTAAAACTTAAGAGCCTACAAGTCCACTCAGTCCTACTTCTTGTTCAGTCAATCGCTCAGATAAACAAGTTTGTTTACATTTGCAGAAGATAATGCTGCCTGCTTCTTTTACATTGTTTTATTTTTGAATGCAGGTTTTTTTTGTACATAATTCTACATTTGTAAGTTCAACTGTTCTGATAAAGAGATTGCACTACAGTACTTGTATTAGGTGAATTGAAAAATACTATTTCTTTTGTTTATTACAGTGCAAATATTTGCAATAAAAATAAATATAAAGTGAACACTGTACACTTTGTATTCTGTGTTATAATTGAAATCAGTATATTTGAAAATGTAGAAAACATCCAAAATATTTAAATAAATGGTATTCTATTATTGTTTAACTGCGCAATTAATAGTATGATTAATTGCGATTTATTTTTTTAATCGCTTGACAGCCCTAATATAAATCCATGGTACACCCACATCTTGAATACTGCGTGCAGATGTGGTCACCCCATCTTAAAAAAGCAATATTGGAATTGGAAATGGTTCAGAAAGGGGCAACAAAAATGATTAGGGGTATGGAACAGCTGCCGTATGAGGAGAGATTAATAAGACTGGGACTTTTCGGCTTGGAAAAAGAGGACTAGAGGGTGGGATATGATAGCGGTCTATAAAATTATGACTGGTGTGGATCAAGTAAATAAGGAAGTGTTATTTACTCCTTCTTATAACACAAATACTAGGGGTCACCACATGAAATTAATAGGCAGCACGTTTAAAACAAATAGAAGGAAGTATTTCTTCACACAACGCAGTCAACCTTTGGAACTCCTTGCCAGAGGATGTTGTTGTTAGTATATAGGTCGGTTTGTTAGCCGGGGATAGAATTTTGGGTTTGACTTTTTGATACTCTTAAACTAAAATGTGTAAACAAGGGACAAAGACACTCTGGTGTTACTTCTGCCTAGTCAGCTGGATTTGTTAGTACAACGGGAACAGATACGAGCAGTTAAAGTGTTACTTGAGAGCACACTTTAAGATTGCCTCAACCCCTATCTCAAGACAAAGTCAAGCAACCAGTCGGGAGGGGCAAAGGGGTTTTGGGGCGGGGAGGTATAAAACACTAGAAGACCAAAGAAATGCCCACCCCTGACCACAGCACAACCTCACTCCTTACCCGTCCCATGGGATACAAAAGGGGTGGGACAAAGACCCCAGACCCAAAATGGAACATGACCCTGAGTTGTAAGGGGTGGGACTGTGGGTGTGCATTGCAGGTATAGTTGGGCCTGCTAAGAAGGAGGAGGTGGGAACAGGGGAATGGGGAACAGGAAATGAGAATGGGAATGGGGCAAATGGGAACCGGGGACACAGACAAGGTTCTCTGGCATCAGAGCTTGGAAGGAGGACACTGGGTAAATGCTCTGCAGTATCAGAGCTGGGAAGGAGGACACTGGGTAAATGCTCTGCGGTGTCAGAGCTGGGAAGCGGGATATTGGGAAAACGCTCTGCGGGGTCGGAACTGGGAACGGAACACTGGGGAACAGACTCTGCCGGTGTGTAGAGCTGTGGACATGTTTGCTTGGAACTAACCCCAATAAACATCACATTGCCTGCACTTCGGACTTCTGGTCTTCTGCTTTCTGTCTGCGTGACAAGAACCAGGGGAGGGGGTGAAGGGAAAGCCCTCTAACAATTGTGAAGGCCCAGACTATAACAGGGTTCAAAAAAGAACTAGATAAATTTACGGAGGATAGGTCCATCAATGTCTATTAGCCAGGATGGGCAGGGATGGTGTCCCTAGCCTCTGTTTGCTAGAAGCTGGGAATGGGCGGCAGGGGATGATCACTTGATGATGACCTGTTCTGTTCATTCCCTCTGGGGCACCTGGCATTGGCCACTGTCAGAAGACAGGATACTGGGCTAGAATAGGGCCGTTCTTATATATGCTAGCACAGTCTCTATATAGTGTCAACGTACCAAAGGAGGAGAGGGGTAATTGGCTGGCTGAGACTGTGCCAGTGCTGGGAGGAGGCAGTGGTGGGTTTGTGCGCTGGGCACATCTCCACTTTGAACAGGGCTTATCAGACTAGGGTCCTCCAGGTCAGGCCCCGCGACTCCCTGCCTCTGTGATCTCCTCTCTGCGCTTCCCCCCCCCACAGGTTCATGTTCATCCTCATGATCATTCTCACCGCGTTCCTGTGCGGACTCAACAACACCTACGTTTACTACCAGGAGTCCCAGCGACTGGGGAAGTACGTCCTTGCGCCAACCAGGGCTCTCCCAGGGCCTCCCGGCTCAGGGCAGGGCTGAGCTGGGCCCGATGCTTTGCGTAGCGATGCCTGAGGCTGAGAGAAAGGGTCAAAGGCCCCTGCCTGATCCAGGCGATCCCTGGCCTCTGGGCACGTGCCAGCGTGAGCGGGGAGCCAAGGGGCAGCACTTTGGGGTGCTCTGCGGATGGAGCCTGTGGTGGAATTGGGAGGCCTGTGGGGAGAATGAAAGGAGTTGAAGACAGCGATGAGGACTCCGAGGGGATGTGATCAAGTGTTTGGGATGTCCGGGCACTTCAGGAGGGAGCGGCATTGCGTGGGGTGCTGGTGGGGATTTAATGAGGAATAATGGGGTGAAAATATAGGTTGCATCTCAAGCAAACCTTGCTAGGGGCCCAGGTGGGTGCTGGCAGGTGCCTCCGAAGGGTCCTGTAGGAGTCAGGACTCGCCCAGGAAGATCTAGTGGACCCACAGGCCAATCCTGCCTCACCTGGGGAGCGGCTGCTGCTGTCAGTGGGGTCAGGATCGGGGCTGTCTCGCACACTTGCACACTCGCACCCGGCTTGTAACCAGGCCCCGCTCTTTGCCGCCCCCTCTGTGTCAGCTTCAACGAGACATTCCAGTTCCTGTTCTGGACCATGTTCGGGATGGAGGAGTACAGTGTGGTGGACATGCCCCAGTACGGCCTGGCGGAGTTCGTGGGGCGGGCGCTCTACGGGATCTTCACCATCGTTATGGTCATCGTCCTTCTCAACATGCTCATCGCCATGATCACCAACTCCTTCCAGAAAATTGAGGTGAGGGCCGCTGGGAGCCCCGCTGGAGTGCCGCTGGGCCCCAGGCCCTGCCCTGGAGCAGAGTGACCCCGTGGTGAATGGGCCTTCTCTTCCACAGCTTCTCTTCTCACTGGCACTCCCCGCCCTGTTAAAATAGCCAGCAATTCCACTCTGCTTCCCCTAAATCTCCCTCCTTCGTCCTCTCCCAAGCCCCCATCAAAATACAATCCCTGTTGTTTGTCGTATTGCTGTGCGCTGTCGAGAGGGCTGTGGTGCCCCACCCCAGAAGTGGCTGCATTTAATCCTGTTGTGTATAGTATTGCTGTGCCCTGTCTGGTACCCCACCCCAGAAGTGGCTGCATATCTCCCTCACACATGCACTGGGGACCCTTCGTGTACAAGGGTGAAATTCACCTCTGTGCAGCAGGTCAGTACGAGTCCCTCTGCTGACGACCCTGCACTGGGCACAGCTCTTGCAGGAGAGCCAGTTTCCCCTCTGGGCCTAGCATGTGTCCTTTGGCTTGAGAGTACTTTCCTGTCACCGTCACCGAGTAAGCCCACTGCTGCCCAGCCCGGTTGCAGAACAATGGCTGGCGCATGCTGGGGAAGGGTCCCTGGGTGCATCCTTAAGCGGATCAGGCCCCACCCACCAGCTGGGGGTGCCCAGGCGTTGCACCAGCTAGTGCCATACCTATGATCTCGATGAGTTTCGCAGCCAGTGCCCAGGAACCGAGCCGGCTCCATCCCAGAGCCTCAGCCCCACAGCTCTCCCCGGTGATAGAATTGTCCCTCTCCCCTGCATGTGCCGATGCCCTTCAAAACCATTTCACCCATTATATGGCACCAAAGTGCGGGGGGAGGGGGCAGGTCGTGAGACCAGCTGACCATGCTCTGAGGGAATGGGGGCGACCGTGGGGTTTCTAGAGGGCGGGTGGGACGATCACAAATGGCCTCAAAGGTCTCTGATGGCCGCCCAACGCAGGAGGCGGGATTGGTCCCAGCGTAGATCACAACCTGCTTCCCCTCCCTTTGCTTTGCAGGACGATGCGGACGTGGAGTGGAAGTTCGCCCGCTCCAAACTCTACCTGTCCTACTTCAGGGAGGGCCTGACGCTGCCTGTGCCGTTTAACGTCATTCCCACACCGAAGTCCCTCTTCTACTCAGTCAGGTGATGTCCGCTCCACAGCCCGCGCCATGCGCATTGGCAACGAGTCACCCTAGTACATGAGCACGTCAGAGATGTTAGTCAGCTCAGCCTCACAAGCCAGGATAACCCCATTGTACGGGTGGGAAACTGAGGCACAAAGTAACTTGACCAAGGTCACACAGGGAGTCTATGTCGGAGTAGGGAATTGACTCCACATCTTTTGAGTCCTCATCCAGGGCCTTAGCCACCAGGCCATCCAGCCACTGGCCTTTCCCAGCCTGGGGATCAGCTACTTTGCAAAGCAAATCACCGGGAGGGAGGGATAGCTCAGTGGTTTGAGCATTGGCTTCCTAAACCCAGGGTTGTGAGTTCAATCCTTGAGGGGGGCCTTTTAAGGAATGGGGGTAAAAATCTCTGGGGATTGGTCCTGCTTTGAGCAGGGGGTGGGACTAGATGATCTCCTGAGGTCCCTTCAAACCCTGATATTCTATGACTTCTGAGCCAAGCTGGCTGAACTGGTTTTGTTCAAATCTATTTTCAACCCAAAATACCCTTTTTTCAACTATGAAAAGTTGTGAGGAAAATATTACGGTGGGTTATTTTTTTTAGAAGTTTTTCAGATTTTTTTTTTTTGACCAAAAAAACTCTGAAAACCAGAAAACTGAAAATGTTTTTTGTTTTTTTTTTTTGTTTTTGTTTTTTTGTTTTGTTTTTTTGCTGACTGGCTTTTCCCTGTTTCTCTCCCTTTCCCCTCATTTCAATGGCAAAAAGGTGGGGGAAAAGAGTGAAAAAAGTTAAAAAAATTGGAACATTTGGGAAGTTTTCATGAACCATTTCAAGTAAATAATTGTTTTTCTTCGGAAATGTTTCTCCAAAAGTACCTAGTCGTTTGTCGACCAGTTCTCCTGAGGAGACCGAGACAGGTTTGGAGAAGGGAACTAATGCAGGGAATGCTGGAGTGTTCCACAAAGGAAAAGTTGCTCCCTTGGTGCAGCAGGTTAAGGAAGATGATTAATGTATTACTAGATTTGAAGGCCAGAAGGGATCATTAGATCATCTAGTCTGACTCCAGTGGGGCAGTTTCTCTTGACCTTTTTGATACCCGGGACCGGCTTGCTGCTGTGTGTCAGGGAAATCTCAGGGACTGGAGCCTGGGCACGGACCGGTCGTTGACACTGCTGTATGGCATAGGGCAGAGGCTTTAGAATCATAGAAGATTAGGGTTGGAAGAGACCTTAGGAGGTCATTTAGTCCAACCCCCTGCTCAAAGCAGGACCAACCCCAACTAAATCATCACAGCCAGGGCTTTGTCAAGCTGGGCCTTAAAAACCTCTAAGGAAGGAGATTCCACCACCTCCCTAGGTAACCCATTCCAGTGCTTCACCACCCTCCTAGTGAAATAGTGTTTCCTAATATCCAACCTACACCTCCCCCACTGCAACTTGAGACCATTGCACTGTTAAACATTTGGGCCTTATTGCTACTTTGATTTGACCCTGTCTGTCTGTGCTCTAGAGAGTGTGCCGGTTCTGTCCCCACGCAGCCAGAGGGGAAAGCGTTGGCTGCATCGATAACGGAAAACACTGCTGCCACCCACTGACTCTTGCCTACGTTAGAGACACAGAGTAGGGCTGCCACCTGTCCGAGTTTTACCTGGCCAATCCAGTTTTGGGCTTCTGGGTCCGGGTGCCGTTTAGGGTTGCTAGGTGCTCGGTGGAAAGTCCGCTCCAAAAGGGGACCTGGCAACCCTAAATGGCACCGAACCAAAAGTCCGGTTACCGCAGGGTGGGGGGAGGCACCAGATTGTTAACCCGTGCCAACCCTTGCTCAGCTGGGGCTGTCTCCTACCTGCAGGCAGCTCCTTGAGATGATCCAGTGATTGCCTCGGATGTGGGGGGGTGGGAGAGGAGTGAGCGATGGGGCGGGGCCTTGGGGGAAGAGGCGGGACTGGGGTGGGACCTTGGGGGAAGAGGTGGAGAAGGGGTGGGGCATCAAGGGATGAGGTGGGCAGGGCCTTGGGGGGAAGAGGCGGGGCAGGGCCTCGGGGGGCTGGTTACCAGCAATTAGAAAGGTGACAACCCTAATACAGAGGCAGTGGCTAAAAGGCTCCTATTTGCAGCCCAGCGCCCAGCACTCTCGCTGAGAAGATCCCTGTGGAGTGCAGCGTGTCCCCCTGGGCTCTGGCTCTCAGAGCGTGTTGGCTGCAGGGCAGCCGGGGCTAGCAGACCGTCTCAGATCTGCGGCTTGGGAGCTGTCAAGGTTAAAACTTAGGGGATAAAATCTCTTCTGAAGGGTGTCAAGTATCAGAGGGGTAGCCGTGTTAGTCTGAATCTGTAAAAAGCAACAGAGGGTCCTGTGGCACCTTTAAGACTAACAGAAGTATTGGGAGCATAAGCTTTCGTGGGTAAGAACCTCACTTCTTCAGATGCAACCTTCTTGCATCTGAAGAAGTGAGGTTCTTACCCACGAAAGCTTATGCTCCCAGTACCTCTGTTAGTCTCAAAGGTGCCACAGGACCCTCTGTTGCTTTCTGAAGGGTGATGGGCCTGAACTTGAATCCCGGAACGGTTCGGATCTGAACATGGTGCCTGGGGCTCATCTCTCCATTGGGCCAGAACCAGAAACCGGCTCCAGACTCCCCCCGATTTTGGATCCCTTTGGATCTGGATTCAGATTTGAACGTAGCGTCCCCAGGGCTGGCTGTACTTGAGTGACACCCCTCTCCCCCAATAACACATGTCCTTCTGCATTCCCCAGGGGCATCGTCAGGTTCGTTTGCTGCTCCAAACCCAAGAGGCAACAGGATTACCCCCCAATTCCAACCATCGTAAGTTCCCTGTCTGTCTGTCTGTCTGTCTGCAGACCGAGCCCTGGGGAAAGCTACCTTGGCAGTGAGACTGCTTTATCCTCAGGCTTATGCTCCCCTGGAGTCCGTTGCAAACAACTTCTTTTCCAGTCGTGTCCTGGGATATCTAGGGGACAGGGGCTTCCCAGAATTCCATCTGCCTGACTAGATCCTGTCTGGGTGAATTTCACCCACACGGACTGTAAAATGGCTTCATGAAGAGGGTGAGCGAGCCCCCTGGCGCCAGGTAAATGCTAAGCCGTGCTGGTACCTGGCGCCCGCATAACCCTGTTTCCCACCCTCTTCAGGCTAACGCCATCCTGGAGGACGTTGGCCTGGGCGGGGAGAGCTGCCGTTCCTATCGGCTGCAGGTCGTCAAGGCTCTGGTGCAGCGCTACATCGACACGGCCAGGCGGGAGTTTGAGGAGAGCAGGAGGAAAGGTAACCCTGGCACTGCGCAGGGTCTTGGGCACTGGTGAACCTCAGGGCCTCCTGTTCGCTGCCTGTGGCACGTCTAGCCAAGTTTGCTGTGGGCTGGGATACTCCGGTCTCATTCGGTTGCCGGGCTTAACGTCTGGCTGGTGGCCTGTGATCCATGGCAGCTCACACTGGATGCTCTAGGGTCCTTTCCGGCCTTAAATTCTGTGACTCTAACTGGCAGCTCTGGAAAGCCCCCTCCACCCTAGCAAACAAGGAGGGCCTGACTGGGACTCCATAATACAGTGGGGAGGAGAGGGGAGGGAAGGAGAAATAGAGGGAAGAAGGGGGCAGGATGAGGGTCAGGAAGAAGCAGGTGTCACACCCCGGCAAAGTGTGGGCCACATCCCCGTCTAGTGGCCATTTCCCAGAAGGATAACTGCCTACTACTGCTGCCATTCAGTGGAGTTACTCCTTTAGCTCAGGCAGTAATGGTCTGTGCTACGCTGCAGAAGGTCCATGCGGACGCCCCATGTGGTAGAAGGACAGTGGCACCTGGAAGTTGCAGCCCAATGTGCCCACGCTGCTCGCCCACCCCAAGAACCGGCTCCACATGTGGGTGTGTCTAAGGGCAGAGATGGGGATCCTCGAATCTCATGAATGCTCTTGAGCCCTAAGAGAGGTGATGGTTACCAGTGGGCTGCTGTGGGCGCAAGGTGGGCTGGCTCTCCCCATAGCCCTGCCCTCACCTGGCCGTGCCTGCGCTTTGTTTGCAGACCTGGGGAACCGTATCACCGAGCTGAACAAGTCAGTGTCGCGCCTGCACACGGAGGTGAAGCATCTGCATCACAGCCTGCCCGCCCACCCTGCTCCCGCCAGCCCTCTGGATGGGGCCAGTGTGCTGCACAGATACATCCTGCGGGTCCAGGACAACTTCCAGAACTTCAGCCAGGCCGCGGGCAGCTCCGGGCCGGGCTCCCCTGCCCAGGTGATGGTGCATCAGGATGGGGCTGCCGGGAACGACCCCCAGCCCTACCCCAAGGCGCTCTCCCTTGGCCCCCAGCACGCGATGTCTCCTGGGGACGGCGCCGGGGAAGGAGACCAAGCAGTAGAGCCGAGTTCCCATCCAGCAGAGGAAGCCAACTCCGGCCCCAGCCTCTAGTGGCTCAGGGCAGCGTTTCCACGGCGATGCAGAGCCAAGCAATAATAGCAACGCTCATCACGTCTAGGGCAGCCGAAGGATCTCAAAGCATGTCGTATGCTGCTCCTGCTGGCTTGTGCCCCACCCCAAGCAAGTAGGGAGCTCGCTGCCTCTCCCACACGGGGTCGGGCGCTGACGGCCCAGTCAGGCTCTCTGTCCAGGGGCAGCTGCTTTGATAGAGAGCAGTCTGAGTAGCGGAGCTCCCCGTCCAGTCATTAGGCAGATGGGCTGTAGCACCAGCTGAGTTTCTTTTGCTTTGATTCAATGTTTATGTCAAGTCCTTGGGTGTTACCGACTGGGCCCCTGCAATTTAAATATAAAACCCCGGAGAAAATACGTCCAACCACTGTGCCCACCACTGACATGCTTCCCCCTCTGGGGCGCCACGAGGCAGCTGATTGACAGCGATTGTTTGATCTGAGAGCTGCCTGGGTCACGGTGGAAAGAGAGGGAGAGCAGGGGCCAGGAGATCTATTTGAAGTGTGTCTGAGCAAGGGGCTGGCCCAGTGGCACAGGACTAGCACAAGGCACTGTCATGCTGGGGATCCTGCCTCAGGGCCAGGCTGGGAGTGCTGCAGGGTGCTCGGAGCCGGGGGTTGACTCGTCCTCTAGGGCCCAGCTCCATGTGATGCTGGAGTGGGACAGACAAGCTGCGCAGTGAGCTGTGTGCAGCCATTGTATAGACTGTCCCATGTATCCATCTGGGAGGGAAATCAAGGGGACTCCTAGAGACAGTGAAGCCAGTCTCTGCCTTCCTGGCCTGCCAGCTGAGGTCTTGCTCATAGTCTGTTGTAGGTGCAATTCTGCGATCAGGAGGTAGCCAGTTAATGAACCCAGACAGCTGCTTCCCTGAAGTGTGGTTCTGCTCTGATACGTGACTGGCCGTGTGTGTTGGGGGGCGGGGGGATCTGTGCTTGTTGTGGCTCAATGACTCCTGCTCAAACCGTTCCATTTGCGATAAGAAGAATATTTTGCTTTGGGTTTTTTTCCCCCCTCTCCTCTAATCACCAGCTCCACAAATTCCCACTGCGATCTGAGTGTCAAGCTGGGTTCTCTTCTGCTCCCGGGAACATTTCCATGGAGGTCAGTGGGCGTAGGATCAAAGCCTTCAGCACATTTCTCATGCCAGTTTAGTTAGTGCCCAGCTGTGTCTGCTATAGAAGATTGACTAGCTAGATTCCTGAAGCCTGGGAGCTGTCGGGAAGTTTCAAAGATGTAATATTCAGACAGGCTCTGTCCTGGCTTCCGATCTGTATCTTAGTATTTGCAGCCCAGAAAGTGTAGTAGATTCTGCCTGGGTCTTTAAAACAATGCACAATGGAAAAGGGTCTAATAAATATCCTATCTCACGGTGGAAATAGGAGTGAATCAAGCCCAGCTTTGTATCTTTAACGCCTTGTATTCACATTGTAGAATAAACGATTATTTCGTCCCAATAAATACAGCAACCCTGTCTTCCGCTGCTGTGTCATTCATCGCTGGGGAAGATTCTAACATTGCAGAAGTGGATTCTGCAGTCCTAAAGTGAGATCTCCACTGGGCGTGGAGGCTGGGGCGTAAGGCGGGGGCTTGGTTTGGAACACCATCTCCCAACCCTTCGAGCTCAGCTAGGACCCACTGTGAGCAGATTGATGCAGGATCAGTGAGAGTGACAAGTTAGGCCCAGTGGTGAGGGTCCTGGGCTGGGAATCAGGAGACCTGTGTGATTTTCTCGGCTCTTCCATTCGCCTGCTGGGTGACTGGGGCAAGTCCCATCAGTTCTGTGGCTATTCCCTCATTACTACTTGCCTTCCTCTGTAAAGAGCTTTAAGAGCCGCAAAGAACATTGTATGTAAGCACTAGGGCTGTCAAACGATTTAAAAAAATAATCACAGTTAATTGTGAGATTAAAAACATATAGTTGCGATTAATCACAGCTTTAATTGCACTGTTAAACGAGAATAGAATACCAATTTACAATTATTATAAATATTTTTGGATTTTTTTTTACATTTTCAAATACATTGATTTAATTACAACACAGAATATAAAGTGTACACTGCTCACTTTATATTATTTTTTATTACAAATATTTGCACTGTAAAAAAAAAAAAAAGAAATAGTAGGAGGGGAATTGAAAAATACAAGTACTGTTGTGCAATCTCTTTATCGTGAAAGTGCGACTTACAAATGTAGATTTTTTTTTTTTTACATAACTGCACTCAAAACCAAAGCAATGTAAAACTTTAGAGCCTACAAGTCGAAGCATGAAAGGGGATATGAATGTTTAGCATCCCTGGCACATAAATACCTTGCAACACCAGCTACAACAATGCCATGCGAACGCCTGTTCTCACTTTCAGGTGCCATTGTAAATAAGAAGTGGGCAGGATTATTTCCTGTAAATATAAACAAATTTGTTGTCTTAGCAACTGGCTGACCAAGAAGTAGGACTGAGTGGACTTGTATGAGGTGAACTGAAAACTACTCGTTCTTTTGTTTATCTTTTTTACAGTGCGATTAATTGTGACTATTCTTTTTAATCTAGTTAATTTGTTTTGCATTAATTGCTTGCATTAACTGTGATTAATTTACAGCCCTAATAAGAACTAAGTGTAACTACAACAACTGGTGCAATACTCCAAACCCATTTGAATAAAGCCCCGAGTTACACAGGAAGAAAGATTAAATCCAATCCAGCTGAGCTCTTCATAGAACTGTAGGACTGGAAGGGACCTTGAGAGGTCTTCTAGTCCAGTCGCCTGCACTCAAGGCAGGACCAAGCATTATCTAGTCCGGGGCGATTGGAAGCTCCCTAAAAGTGGGGGGGAGCACCAGCGGCTGAACCGTGGCCCCGGCCCTGTCCTTCCTCTTCTCCCCAAGACCCCACCCCCTTGCTCCTCTCTGCCCACTTCCCCCTGTCGCTCGCCCTTAAGCAACCTAAACCACCACTGCTTCTTGTCCTGACCTCAGACGTTAAGGAGAACAATTCTTCTCCCTCCTCCTTGTAACAACCTTTTATGTACTTGAAAACTGTTATCATGTCCCCCCTCAGTCTTCTCTTCTCCAGACTAAACAAACCCAATTTTTTCAATCTTCCCTCCTAGGTCATGTTTTCTAGACCTTGAATCATTTTTGTTGATCTTCTCTGGCCTTCCTCCAGTTTGTTCACATCTTTCTTGAAATGTGGTGCCCAGAACTGGACACAATACTCCAGCTGAGGCCTTATCAGCGCGGAGCAGAGCGGAAGAATTACTTCTCGTGTCTTGCTTACAACACTCCTGCTAATACATTCCAGAATTATGTTTGCTTTTTTTGCTAGTGTTACACTGTTGACTCATGTTTAGTTTATGCTCCATTATGCTCCACTATGACCCCCAGATCCCTTTCCGCAGTACTCCTTCCTAGGCAGTCATTTCCCATTTTGTATGTGTGCAACTGATTGTTCCTTCCTAACTTGAGTACTTTCCATTAGTCCTTATTGAATTTCGTCCTATTTACTTCAGACCATTTCTCCAGTTTGTCCAGATCATTTTGAATTTTAATCCTATCCTCCAAAGCACTTGCAACTCCTTGGTATTGTCCTCAAACTTTGTAAGTGCACTCTCTATGCAATTATCTAAATCACTTATGAAGATATTGAACAGACCAGGACCCAAAACTGATCCCTGCAAGACCCCACTCATTATGCTCTTCCAGTATGACTGTGAACCACTGATATTTACTCTCTGGGAACGGTTTTCCAACCAGTTATGCCCCCACCTTATGGTAGCTCCATCTAGGTTGTATTTCCCTAGTTTGATTATGAGAAGGTCATGCCAGACAGTATCAAAAGCCTTACTCAAGTCATGGTATACCACATCTACACTTCTCTCCCATCCACAAGGTTTGTTACCCTGTCAAAGAAAGCTATCAGGTTGGTTTGACACGATTTGTTTTGGACGAATCCATGCTGACTGTTACTTATCACTTTATTATCTTCTAGGTGTTCGCAAATTGATTGCTTAATTATTCTACTGATCAGTGAAGGCTGAGTGTGCAGAGCGATAGACCAACCCCAGCGTCCATCTCCAGCAACAACAAAAAATAAGTTAGGAGCAGAGCATTTAAGTTCCAAAAGAGAGCCAGGGAGTGACAGGGGTCTGGTAGAGATTGAGCTCCGCATTATTCCTATTTAAAAAAACAAACAAGGGAATTCCCAGAGAAAAAATACTTTGGCCCAGACCCTCAAAAGTATTTTGGTTCCTAATTTCCACTGATTCCAATTGCAGTTAGGAGCCTAAATAAGTTTGAGGCTCTGGGCCTTTGTTACCAAGCGATGTCAGATCTAAAGTCTCTTTAAACGTTTAAAAGTAACGGACCTCAGCTGAGTGTCTGTGTCACTGCCTTGTGAGCAGTAGCTGGCCTCAGAGGTTAGCTCCTCCTGTAGGTCTGTGGCTAACGCTGTCTTGTCATCCCACTCTGATCATTCTCATTTCCACTGCATTGAGAAGGATGTGGCTACTTGGGGGAAGTGGGGGCTACTGGTTTCACACCTCCCTGAAGATGAGAGGAGTGAGCAGGAACTGAGTTCACACCTTTGCTGCTGCTGTTGAGTTTAAGGTGACTTGCAAAGGGGGACAACAAACTGTGTTTGTATTTTGTTTGTCTTTCGCTTCTTTAAGATGGACAAAGGAGACCTGAATCTTTTAAAATTCTGCTTGGTTCTTTTTGTACTTCAGAAACATGGAGAATATGAAGATTTTTTGTTGTTGTTGCTAGAGAACTCCTTGGAGGAGGGAAGAACTAGATTGGGAGTATTTTTATCCCTCAGTGAAAGGGCATCAGGATTTTCACACGCAGAGTTTTTCTCCCAAGTGTCTGTCAGGCATTTGAGTTAAGTAGGTTGTCATAAACGTATAGCTAAGGGTAGCATAAAATCCCTCCTTTGCCTGTAAAGGATTAAGAAGCTCAGATTACCTAGTTGCCACCTGTCCAAAAGGACCAATAAGGGGAGAAGATACTTTCAAATCTGTGGGGGAAGGTTGTTTGTTTTTGTCTCTTTGTGTGTTCTCTCCGGGTCAGCGAGGAACCAGGGCAGGGAAAATACATCTCCCTGAGCCATATCTGAACTAAGCATCCAATATTACAGAAATAGTAAGTAATAGCAAGGAAATGCTCTGTGTTTTGAATCTGATTACCCTGTAAATCACCTTCCATCCTGATTTTTACAGAGGTGCTTCTTTTACTTTTTCTTTATAATAAAGTTCTGTTTTTTAAGAATCTGATTGGGTTTTTAGTGTCCTAAAAACCCAAGGGGCTGGTCTGTGCTCACCTTGATTACTCTCAAGCCTCCCCAGGAAAGGGGATGAAGGGGCTTGAGGGGATATTTTGGGGAAACAGGAACTCCAAGTGGTTCTTTTCCTGAATCTTTGTCTAACTCACTTGGTGGTGGCAGCAGTACTCATCCAAGGACAAGGAAGGATTTGTGCCTTGGGGAAGTTTTTAACCTAAGCTGGTAGAAATAAGCTTAGGGGGTCTTTCATGCAGGTCCCCACATTTGTACCCCAGAGTTCAGAGTGGTGAGGGAACTCTGACATAGGTGTAGAAAAATCAGGCTTTTGGGCTTTTATATTAAGTCCCCCAATGACTTCAGATGGAGTTGGGGGCACCCAGCTCCAAAATTAGGCTAAAGAAGTTTCAAACCGTCTCTATCAGATTTCACTTCCTTGGTTCATGTGTTGTCAGAAATCTCTCAATTCTCCTGTGGCCAAGACCTGAATTTCCAACGTAAAACTAAAATAGGAAAAACCTTTGCTAATGAGGGCGTGAAGGATAACCCCCTTTTTTTCCTCCATGATAAAGGGTTTGTTCTGCTGCTTATTTTCCTTTTGAAAGTCACTTTCAAAGTTTATTTGGAATGGTTTTTTTTCTCCCTTCCACGTTCCAATTTGGTCAATGTTTTCATAAATACAATCCATCAAACAACCAGATTTAATCTCGCAGACAAAGGTGTGACGAGACCCACTGGCTGGAAGCTGAAGTTAGCAAAGGTCCAACAGAAAAGAAGACACATTTTAATAGGGAGAGCAATTAACCTTTGCAACAGTTTGCCACAGGCCATGGCGGATTCTCCATTTAAATGGAGCCTGGATGTGTCTCTAAAAGACATGCTATAGCTCAAAGAGAGGCGATTGATCTCAATGCAGGAATCACCGGGTGAGACTCTGTATGTAGCGTCACAGGTCAGAGTCTGATCAAATGCTCCCGTCTGGCCTTCAAATCTGTGAAGATGTGAGCTAGAGCAACAGATGAAGAGACAGAGCCTCCATGAAAGCCACTAGGGACTTCACTATTACCTCACTTTTATGAGGGATGCGCTCACGCGATGAGCAGAATCTGGCCCTGTCATTCTGAGTGGGCTCTGTTGCATTGATAACAGGGGCTGATACGTGTTGTGATACTTGGGCTTAGAAATTTACCTAGACCGTGAGCTCAACTTTGAGAAAGGTCAAGAGATGTAAGAACAACTGAGAGCAACAAATGTCAATGGGAAAAGGTGCCAAAGGGACACACGCTGAATTAGTCTAAACAAAAAGGTCTCCTGATATGATTCAAAGGCTGTGTGAAGATCATGCCTGGTAAACAAGAAAAGTGTGCGACCGATGAACCAGAATCGGTGTGTTGTAAATTAGGCTTAGTTCATGGACCAAACAATGATGGATGGGCTATTCCACCCACCAGTTCCCTTTTGGGGCCTGCCACAAGATACTGTGGGGGAAAGACTGTGGTGGCTACCGTGACACTGGCTGACTGAAAGAAGGGGCTGGAGCGAACTTCACCATCACAGCTGCCACCCCTATGATCTCCTGGGATCCCGTGTGCCTCTTTAAATTTAAACCTTGCAAGGAAAAACGTATGTACATGTAACCCAGGCCCGCTTGGTGGGCGCTCTGTCTCCCTCTAGTGGCAGCTAGACCAACTAGTGATTGATGAGCCTGCTACTGCGTTGGCTAAATGACATGGGTCGTTAGATCGTGCCGTAAAGGCACCTGCATTAAGCTCCAGAGATCCCACGTTTGATCCTCGCTGATGACGACCGGGGTCTGCCAGTGTTACACGCACACTTGCCTTCCTCTTCACTGGGGTCATCCGTGCTCAGCTGGCTAGACTGTGACAGTCTCAGACAGGTCTGGTGGAACCTCCTGCTGCATCTCTCGCCCTCCTCTTTGCTGTTCAGGAATAGGTGGCTGCACTGCACCTTACGTTGACCCAACTGCGTAGTGTCAAGCAGGCCTGAGTGGGCAGGGCTTGGCTATCTAGGGGCAGAGGTAGGACTTGTAAATATTGAAACTGTTACACTGAAAGATGCGAATGGCTGCCATCAACTGGGTCTCGGATCAGAGACAACCACGGACCTCGTTAAAGCCAATGGGTGCTGAGCACCCCCACGCTGACAGCAAGAGCAGGCAGACCTCTTTAGGGAGGAGAAACAGCTGAGGATGATGGGGGAACCGCCCAAGGCATGAAGCCGTGTGGCAGGTGGCAGCTAACCCATATGGACTGAGGGGGTCTCCCTGCCTGCCAATCCAAGGACTAGGAGACCTGGGGTCAGCTGTGTGTGCAGGAGGCAGGAGGGCAAGAAACTGAGAGCAGACAAGAAGACTGGAAGAGGGACAGTCTAAAGGAGCAGCTGAAAGCCGGTAGCAGACCCTGGTAGAAACCCAGAGAGAGGAGTTTGGGTGTGGGCTGCAAGGAGCATTTTTGGTGCTGCAAGCCAAAGAAATTGTTTCGTGCTGTTTGATTCCTTGTGCGTTCGCAGACACAGGACTTGGGACAGTCTTTGGAAATCAACAGACCTGACTGCCAGCAATTGCTACTCCCAGCTGGAATGCCCTGGGGGGCCCCAAACTTTAAATCAATGGGAAGGCTCCCAGGGGCTGCAATGGGTGTCTGTCGGATCTGCCCCCTGGAGCAGGAGGATCTGAGTTCTGTCCCCGGTGTTGCCATGAAGTTCTGAGGGGCCGGGCTGCTGGGCAGCGCCGGGACGCTGGCATGTCCTGGGTAGTGCTGCCTGGGCTCCCAGGTGTACTGGAATCTGGGTAATGTGATCTCTCTCCCCCATGACAAACAGAAGACTGTAAAAGGCAGCGAGGTGGTTTCCTGTCCGAGGTTGGGGAAGGAGGGCGTAGACTCACAGGAACAGTCTCTGCAGATTCAGCACAGTATAAGAGAGCGAGTCCCTTGGTCTGAACTTCACTCCCAGGGCCATCCAGCCTTTGGACCTGCAGGTACAGTCACATCTTTAACTCTTTGGGTCAAGTCCATCCCTGGGGTAAGCCCCCTGGGGGGAAGCATGGCGACAGGTCAACCTTGTCTCTTCACTCAGACCTAGGGTTTTAAGAGCGGCTCGTGATTTAGGGGCCACGATTTTTGGAGACCGACTGAAAAGAACTGAAAGGGGTCAGATCTTTGGGGGGGTGGGGGCTCTGAAGGTGTCTCAAGTTACACTGCTAAAAATTGCTCGTGACTTCTGAAAATTTAGTCCTAAGGAAATGAAACATGTCTGTATTTTAACTTCAAAAAGCAACAAAGGAAAGTTTTTGCCCAACTCTTACCCCAGCCTGTAAAGGTCTTTGCTTGTTTACAAGGGTTCCTGCTCTCTGGATACCCATCCCTCTCCTGCGGTGGCTCAGGGGAGTCTCCATAGATGACCCCAATCACCTTGGAACAAGGGAGCCAGGGCAGGCATTTCTCTATTGATGTTGAGATTCTTGTGGAATTTTCTTCCTGTCCCCCAGGTGAAGATGACATTTCTGCTGATCACCATGACTTACCTTTGTGCTCACACATTGATGGACACCCCTCAGGTAACTCAATCTATGCTGTAAGGTTGGTAAGACCCAATGCTGTCTAGTTATGTATCTTAGAGCTTTGTGCTGACCCTAGTACCTGACCACTTGCCATCTAAAAGAACTTGGCAATGGTGAGGTCCCTAGGGGGACTTCCTGGAGTCTCTGGCTCATCTCTCTTCTGAGGTTATAAAAATCTCTGGTGGGAGCAGGATTTTCTCTTGGTTTATTTGTGGGGGGAGCACTGGAGGAGGCAGAAGGGGTTGGCTGACGCTATGACGGTTATCCTGGGTTTGGTGGAGAAGTTCTGTCCAAGAGGAAGGTATGTCTGGGTTTCCTAATGGTGGTCAGGCCTGGATTAGTCTAGCCTCCTCTGGAAGCTCACTGCAGAGCAGATGCCCTCACCTGGGAAATGCTTTGTACCAGGGTTTAAATTTAGCTGGAGTTGTCCGGGCTGGAGCTCTGGTCAATATTTTCAACCCCGTAGGAGCCCCGGCATGCTCCATGGAGCTGAAACGCTGAGTGTCCCCCACCCCTGTGGGGCTAAAGTCCCAGCACCCCCCCACCACCACAGGGCTGAAGCCTCAAACCCCGGTGACCCCCCCAAACACACTGTGGGGCTAAAGTCCCAGTGCCCCACCACCACATGGCTTAACCCTTGAGTCCTGGTACCCCCCTCTAGGGCCCTGAGACCTCCCACCCCGCAGCTGAAGCCCGGAGTCCCAAATGGGGGTAGGGCATGGGGGGATCCAGGAAAGTCTCTGAGAATTTAAGCTCTTCTTTGTGCCTGGATTTCATGCACTTTGTATTCTGCTGCGACTACTGAATCTCTTAGCAACAATACTGTGTGTGTGGCAGGGGTGGGGAGGTTAAGGGGGACACTCTCTCTCTCTCTCTCTCTCTCTCTCTCTAGCCTTGTTTTTTCAGAATTTCTCAAGTATAAACAAGGCTAATGAATAGGGCCTACCAAATTCACAGTCCATTTTGGTCAATTTCACGGTCCTAGAATTTTAAAAATCGTAAATTTCATGATATCAGCTATTTAAATCTGAAATTTCATGGTGTTGTAATTGTCGGGGTCCTGACCCATAAAGGAGTTGTGAGGGGTTTGCAAGGTTATTATAGGGGGCATTGAGGTACTGCTACCCTTACTTCTGTGCTGCTGCTGGCAGCGGTGCTGCCTTCAGAGCTGGGCAGCCGGAGAGCAGCGGCTGCTGGTGGGAGCCCACCTCTGAAGGCAGCGCCGCCGCAGGCAGCAGCAGCGCAGAAGCAAGGGTGGCATTGTATGGTATTGCCACCCTTACTTCTGCGCTGCTGTCTGCAGAGCTGGGCCATCGGTCAGCAGCCGCCACTCTCCGGCCGCCCCGCTCTGAAGGCAGCAGCGCAGATGTAAGGGTGGTCTGGTATGGTATTGCTAACCTTACTTCTGCACTGCTGCTAGCGGGGCACTGCCTTCAGAGCTGGGGGCCCGGCTAACAGCCGCCGCTCTCTGGCCGCCCAGCTCTGAAGGCAGCACAGAAGTAAGGGTGGCAATACTGTGACCTCCTTAAAATAACCTTGTGACCCCTGCAACTCCCTTTTAGGTCAGAACCCCCAATTTGAGAAATACTAGTCTCCCCCGTGAAATCTGTATGGCATAGGATAAAAGCACAGAAAAGATCAGATTTCACAGGGGGAGACCAGATTTCACAGTCCGTGACGCATTTTTCATGGTTGTGAAGTTGGTAGGATCCTACTTATGAGTTTGTTTGGTAAGAGGCTCTCTCTCTCTCTCTCTCTCAAGCCTTGTTTATACCAGGGAAATTCAGAAAAAATGTCTCATGGTGGCTGGCCCAGCCCAGTTCCACTGGTGCTAGCTATGCTGGGAGCCCGGCAGCCATCCACCCCTCGTGTTTGATACGCTGTGTTGTTCCAGGTGAATTGCCAGCCGGTGCTGGACATGGCATGCGATGCTTTTGATGACCAGTATATCGGCTGCACAGAGGACATGGAAAATATAATCAAGTCTGAACTGCTGTGGAAAGAGAAGTCAACGCACAAGATGTTTAGCAAAACATGGGAAGCTGCGGAAAAAAAATGGAATACTAGGAAGAAAAACCTCTCTCTGCCTAGAGGGTTTAAGGATGAGAATGGAATAGCAATCCTGGCCTATACCAGAGGAGGTAAGAAACCTTTGTACCAGGACTTCAACAAAGCCGTGAGAGAGGCTGGTAAATCCCGAGCTTATTATCTCAAACATTTCCCATTCAAAGCCCTTCATTTTTACTTGACCAGAGCATTGCAGCTCCTGAAGAGAGACTGTGCTGAGATGTACGAGACGGAGGTGTACAGGGGAGTCCGTTCTCTCCGCTACCAACCCGGTAAGAGAGGTGGCATGGTCCGATTTGGGACGTTTGCCTCTTCATCTTTAAACAGGGACGTAGCTCACAGATTTGCCTCAGGCACATTCTTCACCATCCGGACGTGCTTCGGGGTCCCCATCGCAGACTTCTCTTATATCCCAGACGAGGCAGAAGTGCTGATTCCAGTCTATGAGAAATTTAGGGTGTGCAACTTCACCCAGGACAACAACAGCAACTTATTTGTCCTCCACAGCACAAACCGGACCTTCAGCCGTTACAACTGCGTCTACATAGGTCAGTAGGAGATTTTGGATCCAATTCTCCCCACCCTGGGTTGTCACTTCAGTGGTTTCATCTCTTGGGTTATTTTTATCACAAGTCTCATGCTAGTTGGGTTTCTTCTTAAAGCCCCTGCTCCTGGAGTCAGGTCATTATGGCACAATCTCAGCTGGTGCAAAAGGGCTGCGTCCTGGCTGGTGGCGGCCAGCAGAGAATTTCTCTTGCTGGTGTAAAGGCAGCATAAGACGCTGCTGTGTCAACTGCTCCCACCCCACATCTGCTGGGCAGGTGGGGTTTCTGAGGGCAGGGAGGGGGCAGGGGAGAGAAGAACAAGTGTGGGGGGTGATGAATGTCCCTCAGCTGTCACTAAGCCGTCTCCCATTCTGGTGCTAGGCAGGCCGGGAGAGAGGCTGGACATGTTTTAGAATTGATTGGGCAATTCATGAAGGGGCCTTTCTAACTCCAGGAGCCAGGCTGGGAAGAGATTTTGTTACTGCCCGGGCAAGAAGAAGAAAATTATGATCCGTATTCTAGTAGTGCATAGAGTGAGATCAGGGGCCGGTTGTGCTGTACAAACACACAGCCTTGCCCTGAAGAGCTCACAGTCTAAATGGACAAAACAGAAAAGAGGTGGGAGAAAGGAAGGATCCTTGCTCCTATTTTACCAATGGGAAATGGAAGCACTGGCTAGATGAAGTGACCTAGCCGTGATTTCCCAGGGAGTCCAGTGCAGGGCCAGGGATTAAACCCAGATCTCCTGAGCACCCACCCATGGTCTTAGCCACACACCCATTTTTCTGTTCCTCTGCTGGGCTAATGGAGTGTGTCGATGCTACAGCACGTGGTGACACCTCTCTGACAGGGTTAGACGGGAACCCCTCCGCGTGGCTTTTTCTGCTCTCCCAAAGGGCATTACAGTTCTCCTCATATACACGGCAGTCGTAATCCACTGCCCTCCTACCACACCTTCCTTGCAAGGATTCGGCACATCCCAGCAGCACCCCGGGGATGTAGGCAGAACCCCCATTGCACAGGTGGGGGAACTGCAGGTCGCTAATCAATGGCAGAGATGGTGACTCCCAGCCTCATGCCTTCACCACAAACAATAACCCTTCCTCAGTGGGTGGGCTGTTCCTTATACCCCTGCAAAGAGACGTGGGTGCTCCCGGTATCTTCAGCGCGCTGCTCTCCAGCGTCCGGCTTGTTCTAGCTCTCACCTACCGAGTGAACCCCAGTGACCATTTTACTGTGAATGCAACCCGGCCGGCTGGCAGGGGAGCTGCCGTTTCCGGGGCGTTCTGTCCCAGGGGGTTTCCAAATGAAGTCGCTAAGCAGGCTGAGTCAGACTGCAATTAACACAGGCCTTCTCTTTGTGTTCCAGGAAAGAAAGGGCGAGGGTGGGCCTAGCGCTCTGAAAGATTTCACGCAGAATCTGACATCCGGAGCACTTCGGGCTGGGCGTGCCGAAGCAGAAACCATGTGAAATGTTTGCTTTGCTCCTTTTCGGTCCCTTGTGCAGCCCACTTGTGTTCCAATATGCTATTAAACAGCCAGGGCTTGATGGGTAGTTCCCAGCTTGGGAACTTGCAGCCTGCCAGTGATTTGTCAACAGATCACCACTAGAGGGCATGGGAAACCTTCTGCTGGATTCCCTTGCTGCATTTAC
Organism: Trachemys scripta elegans; assembly: GCF_013100865.1. Classification (NCBI taxonomy): domain Eukaryota; kingdom Metazoa; phylum Chordata; order Testudines; family Emydidae; genus Trachemys; species Trachemys scripta. Next base: position 337,431,099 of record NC_048298.1, read on the forward strand.
AGCCAAAGCCTCCTGCTTTGCGGTATTTACTGTGCGTCCATCCCATGTTATAGTTAACTCTGAACCCCAGCTTTATGTCATCTGGGTGGCAGACATGAGCAGCTACTGGGATGGTTTTGCTGAGCTGATGTTTGATGCCACTTATTTAATAAATTTGCTATAATTAACGAGAGTCCCAACACCCCATTTTGTCACAAGTTCTAACTACGCTGCTATGTAGGTCAGGGCCGGCTTTAGGCCGATTCAGCCGATTCGGCTGAATTGGGCCCCGCGCCAAGAGGGCCCCGTGCTGCAGCTGTCCGCCCCGCCCCCAGCTCACTTCCCCCTCCTCCCCTCCCCTGAACGCTCCGCCCCCTCCCCTGCTTCCCGCGAATCTCTGATTCGCGGGAAGTCTGAAAAGAAGCAGGGGCGGCCGGCAGCACAAGGTAAGCTGGGGTGGTGGGGGGTGCGAGAAGGGCTCCGAGGAGGCGCGGCCCGTTCCCGCAGGCCCCAGCGGCTCTGGCCCGGCTTGGCTCCAGCCCGGCCCTCCGGTTCGGGTCGGCTCCGGCCCGGCCCCCGCGGCGCGGCTCCCGCGGTGCGGCTCGGGTCTCCCCCGGTCCCCTCCCCGTGGCACGGCGCGGCTCGGGTCTCCCCCCTGTCCCGTCCCCCCGCGGCGCGGCGTGGCTTGGGTCTCTCCCCGTCCCGTCCCCCCGCGGCGCGGCTCGGGTCTCCCCCCGTCCGCCCCCCCCCCCGTGGCGCGGCTCGGGTCTCCCCCCGTCCCTCCCCCGGCGGCACGGCTTGATTCCTGGGGGTGGGGCTTGCAGCAAGCCCCGCCCCCAGGAATCGGGCCCCNTTGTGGCGGGCCGCAAAAGGGGACTGGTGGGTGGAATAGCCCATCCATCATTGTTTGGTCCATGAACTAAGCCTAATTTACAACACACTGATTCTCGTTCATCCATGTCCAGTCCCACGCTTTTCTTGTTTACCAGGCATGAACTTCACACGGCCCTTGAATTACATCAGGAGACCTTTTCGTTTGGACTAATTCGGCGTGTGTCCCTTTGGCACCTTTTCCCATTAACATTTGTTGCTCTCAGTTGTTCTTATGTCTCTTGACCTTTCTCGCAGTTGAGCTCACGGTCTAGGTAAATTTCTAAGCCCAAGTATCACAACACGTATCAATGCAATTTGTTATCAATGCAACAGAGCCCACTCAGAATGACAGGGCCAGATTCTATCGATCGTAAGGTCTCCTCCCGCTGCTCATCACTGTAGTACATGAGCGCATCCCTCATAAAAGTGAGGTAATAGTGAAGTCCCTAGTGGCTTTCATGGAGGCTCTGTCTCTTCTTCACAGATTTGAAGGCCAGAAGGGAGCATTTGATCAGACTCTGACCTGTGACACTACATACAGAGTCTCACCCGGTGATTCCTGCATTGAGGCCAATCACCTCTCTTTGAGCTACAGCATGTCTTTTAGAGACACATCCAGGCTCCATTTAAATGGAGAATCCGCCATGGCCTGTGGCAAACTGTTCCAAAGGTTAATTGCTCTCCCTATTAAAATGTGTCTTCTTTTCTGTTGGACCTTTGCTAACTTCAGCTTCCAGCCAGTGGGTCTCGTTGCACCTTTGTCTGCGAGATTAAATCTGGTAGTTTGATGGATTGTATTTATGAAAACATTGATCAAATTTGGAGCATGGAAGGGAGAAAAAAACCCATCCCAAATAAACTTTGAAAGTGACTCTCAAAAGGAAAATAAGCAGCCGAACAAACCCTTTATCATGGAGAAAGAAAGGGGGGGGGGTTATCCTTCATCCCCTCATTGGTAAAGGCTTTTCCTGCTTTAGTTTTACATTGGAAATTCAGGTCTTGGCCACAGGAACTGGGAGATTTCTGACAACACAAGAACCAAGGAAGTGAAATCTGATAGAGATGGTTTAAAACTCCTTTAACCTAATGTTTGAGCTAGGTGCGCCCAACTCCATCTTAAGTCATTGGGGGACTTAATACAAAAGCCCAAAGGCCTGATTTTTCTACACCTATTTAACTCAAATGTCTGACAGACACTTGGGAGAAAAACTCTGTGTGTGAAAATCCTGATGCCCTTTCACTGAGGGATGAAAATACTCCCACTCTAGTTCTCCCCTGCTCCAAGGAGTTCTCTAGCAGCAGCAGCAACAACAAAAAGGCTTGATATTCTCCACATTTCTGAGGTAGAAAAAGAACCAACCAGAATTTTAAAAGATTCAGGTCCCCTTTGTCTATCTTAAAGAAGTGAAAGACAAACAAAATACAAACACAGTTTGTTTCCCCCTTTACAAGTCACCTTAAACCCAAAAGCAGCAGAAAAGGTGTGAACTCAGTTCCTGCCCACCCCTCTCATCTTCAGTGAGGTGTGAAGCCAGTAGTCCCCACCCCCTAGTAGCCACATCCTTCTCAATTCAGTGGAAATGAAAACTATCAGAGTGGGGTGACAAGGCAGTGTTAGCCACAGACCTCCTGGAGGAGCTATCGTCTGAGGCCAGTGGTGACCATTTTAGATGGCAGTGCTGCTGCTCACAAGGCAGTGACACAGACACTCAGCTGGGGTCCATTACTTTTAAACATTTAAGAGACTTTAGCTCTGACATCGCTTGGTAACAAAGGCCCAGAACTTTAGGACAGATGCCTAAAATGTGTGGTGGAAATCTGTCAAAAATACATGGTGATGAATACTATCAAGGTATATACTACTACCCTCCCTCTGAGTTTCAGTGAGGGACCAGCAGCCCCCTCACATAAGGTTCAATACATTTACAAGGTATCACCTTAAATAAATAACATATAGAAAAACATCTGTAGTATGATGCGTTAAGTGCTGTTGAATGTCGTTGCTGTGGTAACACTGTCCAGGCTGCTAGGCTATTACAGCTGCTCAGTGTAGGGACAAAATAAAGGCCAAGGCACAAAACAAGATTAAACTGGCTAGAGACATAAAGGGTAAAAAGAAAACAGT
>NC_048298.1:337448648-337468407 GCF_013100865.1 Trachemys scripta elegans
ATCATGTTTGCTTTTTTTGCAACAGCATCACACTGTTGACTCATATTTAGCTTGTGGTCCACTATAACCCCTAGATCCCTTTCTGCCATACTCCTTCCTAGACAGTCTCTTCCCATTCTGTATGTGTGAAACTGATTGTTCCTTCCTAAGTGGAGCACTTTGCATTTGTCTTTGTTAAACTTCATCCTGTTTAACTCAGACCATTTCTCCAATTTGTCCAGATCATTTTGAATTATGACCCTGTCCTCCAAAGCAGTTGCAATCCCTCCCAGTTTGGTATCATCCGCAAACTTAATAAGCGTACTTTCTATGCCAATATCTAAGTCGTTGATGAAGATATTGAACAGCGCCGGTCCCAAAACAGACCCCTGCGGTACCCCACTCGTTACGCCTTTCCAGCAGGATTGGGAACCATTAATAACAACTCTCTGAGTATGGTTATCCAGCCAGTTATGCACCCACCTTATAGTAGCCCCATCTAAATTGTATTTGCCTAGTTTATCGATAAGAATATCATGCGATATATATATATATATACAAGCAAGGAGGTTAGTCCTATAGGCTACAAAACTGTTTAGTCTTTTGGTATGTTTGGCGTAAGTCGTGCATGTTTCTGAGCCAGATAGAAGACTGGATAAAGCACATGTCTCACCAATACAGATTTTCACTTTAGTTGACAATTTGTTATTGTTCCAGGCTCTGTCTTGCAAAAGACCAAAGTTCCTGACAGCTTTGCCACTTGTAATAGTGAGCTCAGCATAATGATCTACATTGCTGGGAACAGTAGAGCCAAGGTAGCAAAATTGCTTGGTTTTAACATCTGGGACAGGGAGGTAAAGAACCCTAGAACAGGAAGCACAGAGGATAAAACGGGGGTAGTTTTGTGGTTTTGACTCTGTACAGGCCTGATCCAAAGCCCATTGAAATCAATGAGAGTCTTTCCATTGACTTCAGTGGGATTTAGCTCAGGCCCTTATTTCCTAAAAAAACCCAAACAAACGCCGTTAGTTCCGAAAGTGAAAGTCTGCAGGGAGGTTTCTTAGATACAGTCAAACTATTTCCTGTGTTATGAACACTGCAGATTAAGTTCTACAACTGCAGCCATCTCTTGCTCGGGCCAGCAGCCTGCCAGGGACTCAGACACACTTGGGAAAGTCAGGTATTGTAACATCATTCAATTCGTACTCTTCATTATCCTAATTACAGACACTCCTGCTGCATTTATCTCTAGACAACAGGTCGCACAGTGGTTTAGACAATGATACAAATCTGCCTGAAATTACATCTGTCCAGTACCTATGGAACCGAGGGAGAGGGTGGGCCAGGATAAGGCAGCTGGCTGGGAGTGAGACCAAGCTCTGCCCCTGGCCTGCTGTGTGTGACAATGGGCAAGTCACTCTACCTCGCTTTCTTCTACCAACCTTTGTCTGCCCTAGATTGTAAGTTTTGGGGGATTGGCACAGCCTCCCTATGTACAGCCCCTAGCACAACGGGGCCACAATCTGGGTTGGGAGCTCTAGGCACTTTTGTTATGCAAATTGTAATATCAGAGGGTAGAATCTGGGGTGCACAGAATGAAAAGTCCAATATTTTCTGTTGAGTTGATTTTAGAGCTTTAATTTGTTATAAAATTATAAAAGCTTTTGGGACGGGGAAACTACAGAAATATTTAAAACCCTGTGTAGTGAAAACAAAAAAAATCTGCTTATTTTGCTCACATCTACATCATAACATACATTGATCACAACTATTTCCATAGAGTGCAAACATCCCTGATTGTTGATTGTAAAGATCCATCCTCTGTTGACACAACTACCCAGACGATCTGTTCATAACATCAGGCGAGCCTCCCAAGCAGAACGCTGTTCATCTCTTCCCAGAGATTGCCAGGATAGCTGATATCGACCTATCCCTAGCTGTCACTTTAGGCATCTCAGTCCCAGAATCAGGCCCCCACCCCGGATTCATAGAACCCCTGCTCAGCAGCCCGTGAACACTGTAGGCGCATAAACTCACTCGGCACCTAAATTTCTGCAGTAACCAATCCCCCGGGCTCCTATGTTTCTACCTCTGAGCATGTGCACTGCAGGCCCATGCCAGCCCCAGCGCATTTCATGAACTAGGGGAAACAGGCGTTCCTGCACCTAACTCACCTTTGGGACCCGATCTGTAAGCGTGCTTGGACCTTGCTTACCAGATCAGCCCCTGTAGAGAAACTTACACAAAAAGCTGATTGGAGACATAAGAACATAAGAATGGCCATACTGGGTCAGACCAAAGGTCCATCTAGCCCAGTATCCTGTCTTCCGACAGTGGCCAAAGCCAGGTGCCCCAGAGGGAGTGAACCTAACAGGTAATGATCAAGTGATCTCTCTCCTGCCATCCATCTCCACCCTCTGCTCTGCTCTGGAACTCCTCTGTTTGCTCTGGAACTCCTTTTTTATTTGTTCTCCCAATTTTGCAATGGCGAGACATGACGACTCAATCCTGATGGTTCCAATTTAGAAGTTGATTTTTTCCCTCCTTTACAGTTATATACGGGATTTCCTTTTCCTCTTTTTTTCAAAGGAACCAGTATCTCCACTGTTTGGGCAGCTTCTACAGTGGACAATTTAGATGGGGAATTTTGCTTTCACCTTTTATACCTTTTCTTGATTGGGGCAGGTGCCTGCACCTTCCGATGGTGGGGTATTGGTAGGTTTCTGTAGAGATTCTGGTTTTGGCTCTAAAGTGGCTTGGGGTACAATGGGCAGATCAGATTCAAAATGAATTATGCCACTTGTTTTTTTCATTTTTCCTTCTGACTCAATTGACTTAAAGGTATCAAAATTACTTGCTGGAATTTCAGGTTGCAAAGACTTTCATCTTTCCTGAGAGGTCCTGATATCTAGGATTGCCTCCTTACAGGCCTTCACAGCAATGTCTATACTTCCCTGAGTTTCTTGTAGTGAGCGGCCCAATTGCAGACGGGTTTGTGACGTGTCTGGCTTACTTACTTTGTCTTAACTTCTCACTAATCCCTTTCTCCAGGGATAAGGCTCGTTGTGCCTGATCCAACTGTTCTATTTTCCTTCTCAATTTTCTTTCTAAAGTGTTACCTACAATGGATACATCGTCCCTTTCCTCCACCTCCCGAGATTCTCTCTTTAATTTTTCTTTCTCAAAAATGGAACACCTTAAGTTCCATGGATCCGGGTGATCTATGCAGATTTAGTAATTCAGCATTTTTGCTGACTCTTCACCATAGGTTTCAATGTAGACTATCTCGACAAGCCACTTGCACCCGGATCCCCCCCCCCCCACTGAGCCCTCTCACAGCCAAAGTAAGAGCTGGCTCGCTATGGAGCAAAATCACTGAGAGCCGTTCAGCATCTTTGTACGGGGACAGATTTGTAGCTGTTATTTTCCTCTGTAAGGGGCTCTGTAGTTTTTACGCTGATGTAGCTGGGCAGGGTTACCACTGCGTCCCCTCACCCCACACTCATGGCTGACCTTAACCCCACTGAAAGTAGGACTCCAAAACTCCTCTCTAGACATACCCATGTCTGTAAGTGTAAGTGGGGGAATGGTCCTGCTGTTGTGGGGAACTTTCCTGGCTTCTGCACTCCCCCTGGAATCGGCTAGCGAAAGGATAAGTCCTCGCCTCCTTATCTTACTCAGGATCAGTGTGTCCCTGCACCATCTCCTAGGAATGTGTTCGTGCCGTTACTCGAGAGCTCTGGGTGTCCTGCACCTTACTCGCTACGCTGCTCGGGCACTCGCTCGCTGCGCCTCCCCGCCAGCTGCCCTGCTGGCCGCTCACTCTGCTCACCTTCGCACCAGCCACTCATTCACAAGCCGACTGCCAGTCACCTTCTGCTGCCACCCTCTCTGCTGTGACCTCTGCACCTCAGTATCTTAGCGATTTTCAGCTCTTTGCAGGCTGGGCAGAGACACTGCCCCATCTCAAGTGATTTCACTTCTCAGTGATGTTTAGCTCTTAGCAGGTTGGGCAGAAACACAGTCCTACCACAACTGATTTCTGCTCTGACTGAGCATTTAAAATAACAATAGATGCTCCCAATGAAGACTATTTAGCTCTTCTTTTGAACAGTGGGGAGGAACAGGTCAAACCAGTCTGGGGACTCCTAGGGAGAGCTATCCCCACCCGTCTTACTATCACAGGCTCTGCATTCGAGCCCCTGGCTTAACGAGGTTCTTTTATCTGAGGGTGACCCTCTCATTTGGGACAGGTTAAGCACAGTCCTGCTTCCCTGTATGACAATAATGCCACCAATATTGGTAACAGCATTTCACTACCCCTGCATTCAGTTTTAAATTTTTTTATTACAGCTAATGTTAAAAAATTATATAATTCACAGGTTAAGAACAGAGAGTCTGTACATCCGGGTATGGTGCTTAGATTATCCACAAATACCAAGTTTTATAGTGCAGAATCAGTAATAACCCAAATTTAGGTGAATAAATTTAAGAATACAGTTTAGATATTAGCATCCAAGTATTCGGGTACATCACTCAAGGAAAGCTATACAGGGAGTTGGTTGTGGAAAGCAAATATAGCAATGAGTGAAGATTGTCCCTCAGTCATTGAGAATTTAGGGTAGGTTGTCCATTTAGAAAATAAATCCATGCGGAATGTATTTCAGTTACTTTCCGCACTGATTTGTAACCCAACCCCAGCCAAAGTTGATAATTTTGAGCAATAGCGTTCTGTCTGCTGGATATCTAAGCAGAGTCGGTGTGTTTATGTAAATACAGTTTGCTCCGGAAGTCTCTCCCCCTCCCAGCTAGCAGTCAGGGAAGAATTTAGCAGACCCTGCTTACATTGGCAATCTCAGACTACCGTGGAAGAGCCATTTCAAACAAAGAAGCATCACCCGGCCCATCATTCTTCAAAGAAATATGAAATGTGTTCAGATTCATTTTCCACCCACCTGTTCTGTACACACATCACACCCCTATGTTTCGTACCCATTTACTCTGTGCTGACATCCATCCCATCACCTCAGGTACAGCTCAGCACTCACCTACACCAAGCTAACTCCTAAGCTACACTATGGGAGGGAAAGCACCACCACACACCCTCTCCTGTACGGGCAAAGGGTAGGGGAGGAATGGCATTTCCAGGTGTTCAGTGAACATAAGAACATAAGAGTGGCCATACTGGGTCAGACCAAAGGTCCATCCAGCCCAGTATCCTGTCTACTGACAGTGGCCAATGCCAGGTGCCCCAGAGGGAGTGAACCTAACAGGTAATGATCAGTGATCTCTCTCCTGCCGTCCATCTCCACCCTCTGACAAACAGAGGCTAGGGACACCATTCCTTACCCATGCTGGCTAATAGCCCTTAATGGACTTAACCTCCATGAATTCATCCAGTTCTCTTTTAAACCCTGTTATAGTCCTAGCCTTCACAACCTCCTCAGGCAAGGAGTTCCACAGGTTGACTGTGCGCTGTGTGAAGAGGAACTTCCTTTTATTTGTTTTAAACCTGCTGCCCATTAAACTTCCCAGGAAACACTCCCAGGAAACACTTCAAGCCTGTTGCTTCCGACTCTTGGCCCTAACTCTGCTTTCCCTGAGCAAGACACTGCTACCCCCTAGTCCCCATGTCACTGAATCTCCCCCACGGTCCAGTCTACAAATTCCAATGCCTGGCTCCCTTTCCCTGGCCAGAAAATCAACGCCCAAAGACCCAACTCCACAACGTATCCTCTAAACAAGGGATCAGCTCAGCAGGAGAACAGGAGAGGCAAGCAGGGGAGTTTTGCAGGGCGTAGCTGTCAATCCAGTGCATGGAGGTCAAGAGACTTGGTAAGTTGTGTGCTGATCTCTTTGCTGTTTGTCTCCGTGTGGCTGGGGTTGGCCAGGCCAGGTGACAGAGGTCTGTGTGTTTGTGTCTCTGAGAGGGCCGTGTGGCTCTGACCCTTGGGCCTAGGATCAGCCCTGGTGTTTGACATCTGAGTCGTGGATCACCCCGTTAGCCACGGGGCAGAACTAAGCAGCGAGGTGCAGAGTGTATGAGATAGTTAGTGGCAAGCAAACACTTGACCAGGCACTTGGGTGAGGCACTGAAATATTGAGCTATGTCGTTATTTTAGCCCCATTCCCTAGGAGATGATCGACAGACCAGCCCGGCCGCTGGTTTCTGTGTATTGTGCCGTGTAATGGCACTTACGAGTAACCGCTGCCCTACTACGGATCATATTTCCACCCCCCAAAGTCTTTTAGGGAAATGTGATCCCCATGAAGTGAAAGCAGGATTTCCCCACAACTGCTCCCCACCCCTCCAACTGAGAACTGTATTTCAGGGTCAAACCCATCTCCGTTACGGTTGGGCTGCAGTCTGTGAGATAGCAATTCCTGCCTGGGAAAGCCCAGTCACTGAATGTGGAACAACAGATCACAGTGAAACAATGGGGAGGATGTTTGGGTTTGATGTGTTCTTTCCCCCACATCTCCACTGATGTTCCTGATGGATTCTCCTGCAGCTGCACGGGGATGTTGGAACCATGATGAAGCCTCTGCTGATCCCCTTGACGTACTTCTGTCTTCAGACCTGGCTGGGGATCCCTCAGGTAAACTCTTGAGCTTTGCCAGGGAAGCACTCTGTGTTTTCTCATGTTTCTGCTCAAGGCTATGCAGGCAGCCATACTGCCTTAGACCCATAGACACGTAGGGCTGGAAGGGACCACGAGAGGTTATCTAGTTTAGCCTTATGTGCTGAGGCTGGACCAAGTGCACCGAGACCAGCCCGGACAGGTGTTTGTCTAATCAGGGCCCCACGCCACCTTCCCTAGTGGCTGCTGGGGAACCCCGGCCCTCCCACTAAACTGGGTTCCAGACCAGGGACCTTCTGACCAGCAGCCAAGGTCTGCTCCATCAGACTCCTTGCTGCTGTCTCCATGGATATCTTCCTACCACAGCCTTTTTCCAGCCCGCACAGCCTCTCCTGGCTCACCCTTCTTTCAGGGCCGGGCTCGCAGGGCTCCCCCGGGAATCCCCCAACAGGATCCCAAACCAAAAGAACAAAATTAAACCAATTTCCTCCTTACCCTGCAGGAGCCTCCCTGTTCCCCTCAGGTCACTCCACTCTGTACTGCCAGGAGAGGGACTGCCGAGGTCTTCCCCCTCTCCCTGCAGCCCCTCAAACTCCAGTCCAAACGCCCCCTAGGCTTTACCAACACTGCCCCTGGCCTCCTCCTGGCCTGAGGCAACTCACCTCTGGCCGCAGGCTTCACTGCCCCCAGCCTCCCAGGCCTCCTCTTGGCTCTGGGCCCTCCAGTTCTGGCTCCAGGCCTCTGTCTGGCTTTAGCCCACCAGTTGTGCCTAACACCCCTCCAGGTGCCACCCTGCAGCCTAAAGGGTCTCAGGCTCCTGTTAACCCCTGGTTAACTAGTCTGGGGTTTATACAACCCATCACAACGATGTTGCTGTCCTCCATGCGCGTTCGGGGTTGGATCCTGGATGGAACCTTCTCACGGGCATTGCCAGCCCTGGAGCATGCAGTGCATGGCTGGCATACGCAGATGGCAACCCACTGACTCCCCCTGAGGTAAATGGGCGTGATTTTAGATATCTCCGTGGGAGTGGATTGGGATCTCAGTCTCTCCTAGCTCCCTTCCTTCTATGTTCCTTGTTCTCCCTGCTTTGTCTTCCCTATTAATATATCCCTTCCTGCCTTTCTTCCTAACCCTACATCTAGACACAGCCCAGTAAACTAAAAACACCTCTGTCACGGGTACATAGCTTGCTGGTCTCTGAGTGCAGCCCTTCGGGTGTCAGGCCTTGTGCCTTTACCCTCGTGGGCAGGAATCCTGTGATTCTCCCTCTCTCAGACAGGGCCCAGGGCTGCGATACCTGTGAGTCCATCATGCTTCCCAGCAGCTCTGGCTGAGTTCAGGTCCCAGTGGCTCGTCCCTTCAGGAGTCGGTGCCCAGTGGTGTATCTGTTGACACCAAACAAAGTGTTGTTCCATTTTACTGTAAGAACAAATCGTTTAGGGAAACCGGATTTTAAAACAATCCACAATCCACCCTCACATCGGTCTTACCTAAAGGGCTACCATCCCCGGGGGCTAATGTAGGCAGGCTCTGCACCCCAGCAGGACCTGTACCTGAGCCTGGCTCCCCTGAACAACTCCCTCTCCCCTCTTAACCAAGTGTTCCTCGTTAAACCTGACACAGATTTTCTGATCGCCTGCATTTCCAGACCTCTTGTATCCATCCCTGCTTCTTTTTCCCAGGAACCGGGCAACAGACAGTATTAATCTATTATTACAAGGCAGCTACAAATCCATCACCCCCGCCCTGCTCCTCCCTCCCAAAAATCGAGGGCTCCAATGTGACATTTGCCAAACAACACACTGAGGATTCTGCTTGTGTGTTCCATCCCTTTCTCCCCCCTTTCCTCTGCCTTGTCGCTTTAGAGGTAAGCTTCTAGGGCAGAGGCCATTCCTAGTGTGTTTGTACAGGGCCGAGCACAATGGGGCCCTGATCCTGGGTGTGACCTCTAGGTGCTATTGTAACACAAATGCCAATGTGACTGTATGTTTCTTTTATTCTCCCAGGCAAAATGCCAGGTGGAGCTGAGCATGATGGATGACGCTTTTGATGACCAATATATAGGATGTGCTGAAGAAATGGATGGAATTGCACCTGGACTGCTAGAGAAAGAAAAGTCCATGTCCTCAGTGTTTAACAGGGTGTGGGAAAACTCAGAACAAAAATGGGAACTTGTAAAGAAAAAGATTCCTCTGCCCACAGGCTTTAAAGATGAGCATGGACGAGCCATAATAGCCTATACTGACGATGACTTTCACAGTGAGTTGAATGCGGCAGTGAGAGGGGCTGGGATATCTCGAGCTCATTACATGGCCAGTTTCCAGTTCAAAGCCTTTCATTATTACTTGACAAGAGCTTCACAGCTCTTACGAGGGAGGTGTGATGTGATGTACAAAAGGACGGTGTACCGGGGGGTTTCTGCCAGGTTTCAGCACACGGGATCAGGTCACATTAGGTTTGGATACTTTGCCTCTTCGTCTTTTGATATACTAATAGCTAAGACATTTGGTACGGACACATTGTTTGCCATCCACACGTGCTTTGGTGCTGAGATCAGGGCCTTCTCACGCATTCAGGAGGAGGAAGAAGTGTTAATCCCAGTCCATGAGATATTCAACATGTCCCGAGGACAAAGGAATAACCGCTTTGTCCTCCGGAGCACAAACCGGACCTGCAGCCATTTTAACTGCGCATACCTGGGCGGTGAGTACTGGGCTGAACAGGAGAAATATTTGGGTGGGGCTATTTTCTGTGGAGAATTTGAAAACTCCACTTCAGGGAGAGCTGACGAGAGGGACGCTGACTTGAGGACTTGCCACCAGGGCTGGGGGAGACAGGCTGCCACGACTCTTGCTGCTAGAGAGGGCTCGGGCTGGGGTGGGTGGACACTGGGTCCCACTCGCTCACTGAGGAAAGAGAAGCTGCCTAGACACCCACGACACCAAGTGTCCTGCTTTGAGCAGGGGGTTGGACTAGATACCTCGAGAGATCTCTTCCAACCCTGATCTTCTATGATTCTATGACACCCTGGCGATGGGAGCACTAGAAAGGCAGGCGAAGGCCCCAAACCACCGCGAGTCTTCAACACACGTAAGCCCCGTACAGAGTCCACAGGAGCCCTGGCAGAGCAGCTGTGGCTTCTCAGACATGGCACAGCAAACCCAGAGGCTGTGGGAAGGGAGCAGGGGGGTGGCCCAGTGTGCAGATGGCACATTATTTGGGGCAGTCAGGACTAGGGACGACGGTGAGGAACTTCAGAGAGATCTAACCGCGTTGGGTGAATGGGCAACACAACATCAGGTGACATTCCCTGACACACATTCAAGGTAACGCCCATTGTGAGGGATAATTTCACTGGATTGTTAATGAGCTGTATCGACTCAAAAGGAAACCTGGGCAGCATTGTGGTGAGCTCGGTGCAAATCTCAGTGAAAACCTCTGTTCAATGTGCTGCTAGGTCTATAAAGGAAACAAAGTGCTAGCAAGCATAAGGAATGATGGAATGGAGAATAATGTGAAAATATTGTATCACCATTATATTAACCCATGGGGCACCCTTCACTGGGATTTTAGGGTTGGCTCTGATGACCCGAGCTCTGAAAGATTTATCGGAAGGGGGTGGGTGGGAAAAGAGTCCAGAGAGAAGGAGGATGAAAATGATCAGAGGTCTAGAGCGATTTCTACGGGAGAGATTGGGTTGGTTTAGTTAAGCAGTGGTTATCAAACTTTTGTACTGGTGACCCCTTTCACATAGCAAACCACTGAGTGTGACCCCCCCCATACATTAAAAACACTTTTAAATGTATTTAGTACCATTATAAATGCTGGAGGCAAAGCGGGATTTGGGGTGGAGGCTGACAGCTCATGACCCCCCATGTAATAACCTCGCAACCCCCTGAAGGGTCCCAACACCCAGTTTGAGAACCCCTGGTTAAGAGAAAAGACATAAAAACGTGATAGAAATATATAAAATAATAAATGAGATAGGGAAAATGGCAGTGTCTAATTTACCACTTTATCATAAAACATGAATAAACTGAAGATAACATATTTTAATTAGTGAAAGGGATTATAGAATGCAGGCTTAACTTGTGGAACTCATTGCCACAAGGTTTTCATGAGGCCAAGTGCTTAGTAGAATTCAAAAAAAGAATTAACTATTTATATAGACAGTGAGAATCTCCAAAGTTATGTTACATAGGATATTTTTTTTTTAAAAGAGCACTAAACCCTTAGGCATGAGGCCATAAGACAGTCACTAACTGCCAGGGTTGGGGAAGTAATTTCCTGTATGTGTCGGTAATTCCACTCCAGGGTTTCTTGCAGCTTCTCCTGATGCAGCTGTGCCTGACCTCAGTCAGGGACAGGACACCAGGCTAGATGTAGCCTGTTGGTGGGATCCAGTCTGACAATTACTATGTTTCTTTGGAAATAGTAGAATGGAGTTGAAAATTCCGCCTGAGGTCACATTTCATTGACCCTCTCTGTTTGTACCGTAGGCGAGAAGAACCAAATATGTGTTGACAACTCTGGTAAGAAAGAAACATTTTGTTTTCATTGTTTTGACAATAACTTTCCCTCTGTATTGAAGTGCAGAGCACAGAGCAACCCCACCAGGCAAACATGTCATATGCAGGGAAACAACTTGAGAAAAAAGTGGGATGAACTGCACGTTCTGTCTATTTATCCAGGTTCTCATAGGGGGCTCATGACTAGTATCTGACACCTTCACGTCTGACTCAATTCCAGGCACAGTTGATTTCAGAAAAGAAAATTTAAGGAGAATAACCCCTTCGAGCCCTAAAGAGTCATCTTCAGTGTCCTGAACTATAAGCTGAACACACATCCCCTAACCCAACACCACAAGTGTGTCTCCATCTCCCTCCTCTCATAACTAGCCCCATTCTAGCCCCAGTGGAACTGCATCCTCTCAAGGACTAAACAGGACTATTTTACCAGAGCAGGTCGGAAAAATCTCAACAAAATATTTTCTCCTTGGAATTTGACAATTTGTCAAACTCTTCACTTTCTGCAGAGGTGGTTTGATTTTGACACTGCTCTGTCAGAACGCTGCCTGGGTTCTGGCCAGATCACCCGCCTGGCTCCTTGGCAGCTTGGCTGGCGGGCTACCAAGGAGTCATAGATCCAGGACTTCCAATGCCCCCGACCCCGGGACAGCCTGCTCGGTGCACTGCCCCAGAGCCGACGCTCCCTTCCCTTGTGTGGAGAATTACAAAATGATGTTGTTGTTTTTTATTCCAAGTCAGAACAAAACCAAATTTTGAAATATCAAAATCCTCCACAAAATGGAATGATCTGCTCTACATTTCTCCCTAAAGCCAAGAGAACAAACCAACAAACAAACAGAAATGGTGCTACTGGTGTCTGCAGCCAGTGTTTCATAGACTCATGTCTTTATTATTCATAACTGGTCTGGAGTACACTTATGTGGCAGACGACAAGCTCCAAATCGGAGCCTCTGGGACTGGTTTGGGTGAAACGTGCTCACTAATGATTGGTACCAAAGGAACAAGCAGGCTGAGGAGGGAGGAAGCAGGTGAAATCTCACCAGTGAGATGGATGTCCCAGGCTGGAGTGTCCTGCTGAGGGGAATTGGATTAATGTCCCTCTGGCATAACAGGTTTCAGTAGCTGCTGGGAAGGAAACCAGTGTCCAGCTTTAAGGAGCTCTGTCAATGTGAAATAATTTCCTATCAATTGTTTGATCTGCTTTTTCCTATTAACAGTTACCAGAGGTGGCATCACCTTTCCCAGTGTTCTGAGCCATTTACTGTTTGGAGGATCCGTCATCCTGGTCCACATTGCTGCTATGAAACTGTTTGCTGGTTTCTCAATTGTCCTATTCGTGTTACTCACTTTTTCTCTCTAACACAAATCATGGTGATGGGACTTGCCAGATCCAAAGCTGCCCTGCTATGCTGCCAGCGTTCCAAAGGGAAACCAGGAACATGGAGGGAGTGTCACTGGTACTTGCTTGGGCAAGCTTTGATTGTACGTTACCGATGAGTAAATCGAAATGGAAGCTCATAGTTCTAGTCCAGGTGGGATTTGTTAAATTGGTGTCTGTTATATAAATAGTTACTTGTATTCCTGTCATGCTAGCACTTTGTACCGACTTTTGATGACTTCAGTATAAGACTTTTCAGAAATGAACTAAGTCGGAGTATTTTCATTAATACACTTGATGGATTAATCTGTGTCTCGGCCAGGTGACTCTGTACCAGGACAGTTTGTGGGGTCCCAAGTCTATATCTCTCAGTCACTTTCCTATCAAATTTGCTCAGAAGATGATATTTCTAACTGGTGAGCTCAAAGGCCCAGTTCTGGGCTAGTTTACCCACCTGCCTGCCCACTGACTGTCCTGGGATTGCATGCTCAGAACTTCCATGCATGAGAACGATGCTTCACAAATCAATTAACGCCAACAACTAGGTTCTTACCAGAGCTACCGCGATCTTGTCAAGTCCTCTTGGCTGAAACACAAGCAGAACGTTTCGGGTAACTGCAATCGGGTGCGATGTTCAGCCTCGGTCTGAGCTCTCCAGGGACAAACTCTGGTGAGCCTCGCCATGGGAGCTTACCCTGCCTAGACACGGCACTGCAAATGAATGGGGTTATAATCGAGGAATATTGGAATTAGCACAATCTAGTTGATGAGCCAGACTTTAAAAAAAGAGCCAGATTCTTGGAGAGAAATGCCAAGTGCTTCCAGCCAACGAACGACGTACTGCATTGTACTGCTGACGCTGCACTTAAAGGTCTCTTGGCGTTTTCATGATAAACCATCGGCTCCTCTCCCGCGGGGATTCTCAGCAGTGTGCCCCATGATGGAATGTTCCATTCTCCCGGGGGGAATCGCTGACCTCCAAGAAAAAGGTTAA
The DNA here is from genome assembly GCF_013100865.1 of Trachemys scripta elegans. Lineage (NCBI taxonomy): Eukaryota > Metazoa > Chordata > Testudines > Emydidae > Trachemys > Trachemys scripta. Next base: position 337,462,113 of record NC_048298.1, read on the forward strand.
AGACAAGTGCTTAGGGCAACATTTCCAAAAGCAGCGTCTGCTTTTGTGTCACTTGATGGCGTGCTCCCAGCTCCCACTAACTTCAGCTGAGGTTATGGGCTCAAACCCTCTGATAGTCAGACCCCAGGTGTCTCAGGTCTGGCACCAGAAAGGGCCTAAAGGAGCATTTTAAAAGCTGTCTGTTCATTTGGGTTAATTGGCAATCTGTTAACTCCAGTTACAGTAGGACGTCAAAACTCTATGTAATGGGACTGTTGGCCCCTTACTAAAACGCAGTGAGGGTTATGGTTGCTAGCTCCCAGTACTAAAAGAAAGGGGAAGGGTGGATGGGAAATCAGGAGCGTGAGACTGACAGTCCCCAGGAACAATGGGGAGAGGCCAATGCTTCAGGTCAGCCTGATTGACAGGGTGGGCAGGCTAATCAGGGAGTCAGGAGGCCAGGGAGGGGTCCCGTCCTCTAGGTGAGCTGGAATTGCCTGGGTCAGACAGAGTGGGGCCGAGCTAAGGAGAGAGCAGGGGCCCACACTGAGCTGGGGAGTGGAGCCGCGCCAGCCGGAGGGGCCAGAGAAGCAGCCCAGGGAGCTGGAGGCAGAGCAGCAGCAGTGCTGGGGCAGCAGAGTGGAGCAGGAGCTGAGGCAGAGTGGAGGAGCTGGGGCTGGGGCTGTAATAGGAGCTTGGGCTGGAGCAATCTGGAGCCGGGTGGGGTGAGCAGCTGGGGAGAGTGAGGGGGACCCTGGGCAGTGGGCCCAGCGCAGGGAGACCCCCCAGCCAAGAGGCTCTGCAGGCCAGACTGGGAGGGGGATCGTAACCCCGACAGAGTGGGGGTGACGCTGGGAAGAAGGATCCTGCCACCTAGAGCCTGAGGGCGTGTGGCCACCACCAGAGCAAGTGTCCAACCCGCAGCATCCCTGCAGCACAGCCAGGGCCTGGGAAGGGGCCTGGGACTTGTGAGGAACAGACTGAACTGCCTGACATCCCAGAGACACTGGTCGTGATGTCCCCGTGCCTCAGAGCGGGGTGATGGGTTTTCCTTTCACCTTTCTCATGTAAGCAGAGTCAGGATGAGCTCTACCCTGACATCTGGTGGTGAATTATGGCGAGTGTGGAAAAGAACTCCAGGGGCTGATCTTGTTTGCATAGGCACACCCACCCGCCTGGCATGAGACAACAGCAACTGATAGTGGTTACTTTGGCTGGTGTGGGATCCCCAGTTTCTCTGTTATTGGAGCAGGAAGATTAAAGTTTTGTTACCCTGATTCTGTGAATCAAGGCCAGTGGAACTGTTGTATGACAGAAGGACTGAGTGAGTCCTTCATCATTACCTACGTAGCACTTGCTTGACAAGGGGCATGGGTTACAAAACCCAGTGAATGGAGAGAGGATGAGGACAGGTATTTGTACCTGATGGCATGGGTCCCCTCTGAGAGGTTGAAACACCAATTGCTTACAGGCTGCTGAGCTGAATTCACTTTGGGCCAATGGTGCACTAGCACTGGGGCTCCCCTACTAAGAGCTGAAATTGCTAAGAGCTAAAGTTATTAAGAGCTGAGATCACTGAGGCTGTGTTAACTAGTGGGGGAGCCTGAAGCTATATTGCTAAGTGGCTGGCGGAGCAGCTAGCAGAGTGGAGCCTCGCGGGGACGGTTGGAGCAGAGCGGAGCTGAGCTGAGCAGCTCACAGGTCAGGGAGCGGAGCAGAGCAGCTGGAGGAGCAGCTAGCAGAGCGGAGCCTTGTGGGAGTGGCCAAAGGGATGGCTGAAGTGGAGCAGAGCTGAGGGGAGCAGCTGCCAGAGCAGTTCGTGGGACGGCAGGAGCGACTCACGGGGCAGCTGGTGGAGTGGAGCGGCTCGTGGTGAAGGCTGCGGCGGAACCCCACGGAGAGACGGCCGGCCGGCCTTGGATCACGTAAGGTGCCCCTTAACACCCTGCGTGCCCCCCCCTTTTACTCTGGGGCTGCACTGACCGGGGCAGAGACTTTGGGGTCTGTTTTACTTTTGGGACTTTGGGTGGTTGCTGGACCCAAGAGACTTTGGGGGTGTTGGACTTTGGGGACTCTGGGTGATTTTTGGGTTGCTGGATTCAAGAACCAAAGGGAAAGGACATGGCCCAATTTGCTGGGGTGGGATTTTGCTCATGGTTTGTGTTATGAATCCTGTTCGTGGTATTTTTCCAATTTAATGCTGATGTCGTTTACCTCATGTTATTAAACATTTTCTGTCACACTCAGACTCCGTGCTTGCGAGAGGGGAAGTATTGCCTCTTAGAGGCACCCAGGGGGTGGTATGTAATTGTCCCAGTCACTGGGTGGGGGCTCGAGCCGGTTTTGCATTGCGTTATTGAAACGGAACCCCTAGATACAGAACCCGGCCCTTGTTGCTGCCAACTTAGATGGGCAGAAGGGTTACACTCATTTTTTCCTTATTTTTTTCAATTGGTTGCTGCTTAATAAATTTTATTTGCTTTGAGCTGCATGTAATGATCAGTGGGTCAGGGAAGTGTCCAGTGTGGAGAGAGGACCCCAGAGTGAGGACATCCTAACCCCTGCCCTAAGTGACCGTGCCAAGGGTGGTGGTTGAGCCCCCCAGGAATCCTGGGCCCAGCCTTGTCGGGGTTATGAGGACTCATACAGGAGAGTGGAAGGGGAGTCCTCAAGGTCAGGCAGCCTCTGGGTAAAGGAAGTGGGAATGAAGACTCAGATCCTTTCGCTAGCCCACTTCACAGGGGTGGTGTATAAGCCAAGAAAGTTCCCCACAATAGCAGAACCATTCCCCCACTTAATGTTGTTTTCCTTGGTTTCTAAGTAAGCTGTTGCCCCTAAAATAGCCAGAGGGTTTGGAGTCTTTACTTGGCTTTAACATCTGGTTCAGGGAGGTAAAGAACCCTAGAACAGGAAGCACAGAGGATAAAACGGGGGTAGTTTTGTGGATACATTTGGAAATAGGTGATATTGGGAATACTCAGGACCCCTTGCCCAAGTTCATAGTAACCTTTTGAGTCTGTACAGGCCTGATCCAAAGACCATTGAAATCAATGGGAATCTTTCCATTGGCTTCAGTGAGATTTAGCTCAACCCCTTATTGCTAAAAACAATTCCATTAACTCTGAAAGTGAAAGTCAACAGGGAGGTTTCTTAGCTAAAGACAGGCCGTTTCCTGTAGTATAAGCATTTGCAGCTGTAGTATTTAGTCTGCAGCCATCTCTTGCTTGGGTCAGCAGCCTGCCCGGGAATCGCAGCCACTCGGGGAAGTCAGGTATAGTAACATCTTTAAATTCTTACTCCTCATTAACCTCATTACAGACACTTGTGCTACATTCATCTCTAGACAGCAGGTTGGACTGTGGTTTAGCCAGTGATACAAATCTGCTTTGGTCGTTGAAACACTCATCTTGCAAAAATGGAAAAGTCCATCCCCACCAAACGTTAATGCCTGGCTCAGTGATATGGCCGACCTCGGAGCCAACCAACGACTGCATTCTGCAGTCTTTGTGCTGACTTCTTAGAGCTCTGTGATTAATGCAGAGCCTTAAGATAGATATGTTGCTTTTCCCCCCCGTCCCCCTCCATTTGGCCTGACCTCCTTTACTTACTGTCTGTATTATGATGAATCTGGTATTTTGGTCTATTTGTTGTATTTGGAAAAATTAATAAAAAGTTATAAATGCAAAAAAAGTCAATGATACAGATCTCACCACAGCTACATCTGTCCAGCACCAATATATCTGTGGGGTGCTGTGGTCTGGTAGGGAAGGCACCGGTGTGAGAGCCAGGTGATCTAGGTTCTCATCCCAGCTCTGTCGTTGGCCTGCTGTGTGTGACATTGGGCAAGTCACTTTACTTCTCTTTCTCTACTAGCCTTTGTCTGTCTCAGACTGCAAACTCCTCAGCAGAGGGACTGCGTCCCTATGTGCAGCCCCCAGCACAATGTGCCCCCACTCCAGGGTGGGATCGCTAGGTGTTTCTGTAATACTAATTACAGTCTCAGAGGGCAGAATTTGGTGCTTAGAATCAAAAGTCCAACATTTTCCATTGAGTTGATTTTAGATCTCAAATTTGTTACAAGATTAGAAAAGTTTCAGGACAGGGGAAAGCTACAGAAATATTTCAAACCCTAGGGAGTGAAAACAAAGAATCCACTTACTGTGCCCACATCTACATCCTAACACACTTGGACTGCAACTATTTCCATAGAGTGCAAACATCCCTGTTTGTTCATTTTAAAGATCTGTCCTCTATTGATACAACCACCAAGATGATCCATTCATAGCATCAGGTGAACCTCCCAGGCAGAAAGCTGTTCATCTCTTCCCAGAAATTGCCAGGGCAGCTGATATCTATCCCTACCTAACTGCCACTTTAGGCACCTAAATCCAATAATCAGGCCCTCTTTGGGATTCCCCACTCAGCTGCTCCTGAACCCTATAGGTGCGTAAACTTGTTTGGCACCTTAATTTTTCAGTAAAGAATTCCCGAGGCTCCTATGTTTCTGCCTCTGCACATGCCCCCTGCAGCTCCACAGTGGTGCATGAACAAGGGGAAAACAGGCGTTCCTCCACCTAACTCACCCGTGGGACCTGATCTTGTAGTTGTATAAAGAAGCTTACACAAAAAGCGGGGGTTGGGAGGTAATATGAGGACTTCCCTCCTAACTTCAAGCCCAGTGGTTAGGGTATTACCTGGGACAAACAGGAACATACACACACACACCCCATCTACCAGAGAGGGAGAAGGATTTGAACTAGGACCTAATACTTAGGTGATGAGGACACCAACCACTGGACTGCAGAGTCATTCCTGTGCTTAGCTGCTTGGGCTCTCTCTTTCTCTGGCCCACTGCTGAATTTGTTCCATTGTGCAGACGTAGTGACAGGATAATTGGCCTTAGAGAGAGAGAGCAAGTGTGAGAGAGACCCTGTACCCTAGTGTTCCTGGCACCTGCCTTGGCAGTGGGAATCCCGGCTCCCATCCCCCGCCTCCAACGCCTTTTTAAAATGATGTATCCCCTGGGGAACAGCAGAGATTGAGGGAGCCCCACACCAGACTATCCCATAAGCCAGTTGCTAGGACATTTCCCCCAAAGGTGATTGATGCCTGTTCAAATCTCTTCTCAAGTGGAGGAAGGGCTTGTACTGGGGATCTCCCGGAAACAGGGCAGCACGTTAATGGAATAGGATGTGCACAGTTCTTAGCCCGCTGGCATTACTGAGTCTGTTCAATAGTTTATTTCTGTCACAGCCGGAGTAAGAACTGGTTCACGTTGGAGGAAGAACACTGAGAGCCGCCCGACTTCTTTTTACTGGGACAGTTTTGTAGCTGTTATTTTCACCTCCAAGGGGCACTGTAGTTTTCACTCTGATGTAGCTGGGCAAGGTCACCACTGTGCAGGGCCGGCTCTGCCATTTTTGCTGCCCCAGGCACGTGCTTCCTCCGCTGGTGCCTGGAGTCGGCCCTGCCACACATCCTCTCCTTTACGGGCAAAGGCCGGGGGAGTGACGGCATTTCCATGTGTTCAGTGGAAGTCCCACCCCTTCCAGTAAACACCCCTGGCCAGTTGCTCCCCATTCCTGACCCCATCCCTGCTTTCCCTGAGCAAGACGCTGCCACACCCTAGTCCCCATGTGACTGGCTCTCCCCCGGGATCCAAATTCCAATGCCTGGCTCCCTTTCCCGGGCTAGAAAAATCTGCCCCCCAAAGACCCAACTCCACCCCATATCCTCTAAACAAGGGATCAGCTCAGCAGGCGAACAGGAGAGGCAAGCAGGGGAGTTTTTCAGGGCGTAGCTGTGGATCCCCACTTGGGGAGTTGTGTGTTGGTCTGTTTGCTGTTTGTCTCCGTGTGGGTCGTGTGGCTGGGGTTGGGGTCCCTGACCAGGCCAGGTGACAGAGGTCTGTGTGTTTGTGTCTCTGAGAGGGCCGTGTGGCTCTGACCCTTGGGCCTAGGATCAGCCCTGGTGTTTGACGTCTGAGTCGTCCATCACCCCGTTAGCCACGGGGCAGAACTAAGCAGCGAGGCGCAGTCTATGAGGTAGTTAGTTGCTGAGCAAACACCTGACCAGGCACTTGGGTGAGGCACTGAACCATTCAGTTATATCGTTATTTTAGCCCCATTCTCTAGGATACGATTGACAGACCTGCCCGGCCTGTTGGGTTCTGTGTATTGTGCAGGAGTTTCGAGTAAACACAGCAGCACTAGGTACAGTATTTCCACCCCCCAGAATGCTTTAGGAAGTGAAAGCAGGATTTCCCCACAGCTACTCCCCACCCCTCCAGCTGAGAACTGTATTTCAGGGTCAAACC
>NC_048298.1:337478203-337499906 GCF_013100865.1 Trachemys scripta elegans
CTGCAGCCATTTTAACTGCGCGTACCTGGGCGGTGAGTACTGGGCTGAACACGAGAAATATTTGTGTGGGGCTATTTGCTGTGGAGAATTTGAAAACCCCACTTCAGGGAGAGCTGATGAGAGGGACGCTGACTTGGGGACTTGCCACCAGGGCTGAGGGAGACAGGCTGCCACGACTCTTGCTGCTAGAGAGGGCTCGGGCTGGGGTGGGTGGACACTGGGTCCCAAGCGCTCACTGAGGAAAGAGAAGGTGCCTAGACGTCATGGCGATGGGAGCACTAGAAAGGCAGGTGAAGGCCCCAAACCACCGTGAGTCTTTAACACACACACGCCCCGTACAGAGTCCACAGGAGCCCTGGCAGAGCAGCTGTGGCTTCTCAGACACGGCACAGCAAACCCAGAGGCTGTGGGAAGGGAGCAGGGGGTGGCCTAGTGTGCAGATGGCACATTATTTGGGGCAGTCAGGACTAGGGACGACGGTGAGGAACTTCAGCAAAAAGTGGGGAGGGATAGCTCAGTGGTTTGAGCACTCGTCTGCTAAACCCAGGGCTGTGAGTTCAGTCCTTGAGGCAGCCACTGAGGGATCTGGGGCACATTCAGTATGTGGTCCTGCTAGTGAAGGCAGGGGGCTGGTCTTGATGACCTTTTGGGGTCCCTTCCAGTTCTATGAGAGAGGTATATCTCCATATGTCATATTATTATCTAACCACGTTAGGTGAATGGGCAACGCAACATCAGGTGAAATTCACTGACACCCATTCAAGGTAACGTACATTGTGAGGGATAATTTCACTGCATTGTTAATGAGCTGTATCAACTCAGACAGAGACCTGGCCAGCATTGTGGAGACTTCAGTGCAAATCTCAATGCAAACCTCTGTTCAATGTGCTGCTAGGTCTATAAAGCAAACAAAACATTACCATGCATCTGGAATGGTGGGATGGAAAATAATGTGAAGATATTAATAACTAAGGCTAAGATTTAGTCATGTTTTTTTTTTTTAAGTAAAAGTCATGGATAAGTCACAGGCAAGAAACAAAATTTCAAGGCCCCGTGACCTGTCCAGTGGTGGATTAATGATTTTGCCACCCCAGGCCCTGAAATAATTGCTGCCCCCAGCCCCATATGAACTTGTTTTAGTTTTTTTACAAATTCGTTTGAACTAAAATGAATCTAAATATCATTAAAATAATTGAACATTTACAAGTTTTATTATAAATAAAATTACAAGTACAGCGGACCCTCGCTTGAACGCACGTCCGTATAGCGCGATTTCGCTTATAGCGCGGGACCAGGCCTGGATCCAGAACTGAGAACCACTTAATTTCTTCCTTCCGGTCATATTATTAACGTTTAGGATTCTCACGAGTATGTTTACTAAATGGCGTCACGCCGTCATTGGTGGTTTCAATACGCGCTATGATTGGTAGAATCGCGGCGTCACTGATGCCGCAATTACAAAAATGCTATTATAAATTTGCTGCCCCTGAGTATTTGCCACCCTAGGTTATAATACGCTGCTGGACCTGTCCATGACTTGTACTATATACCCCAGACTAAATCTTGAGTGTTCTCAGGGGCTCCGTGGCACCTGCTGGGGGAAGGGCTCTGGGGCGCTCACTGGTGCTGGGAGAGCAGGGAAGAGAGGAGGGGGCAGCCCAGAACAGTCACCGCTGCTGCTGGCGGGGGGCGGCCCCGCTTGCCCAGGACCGGTGCCGCCGGGGGAGGGCAGTGTGGCTGGCACCGGAGCCTCCCGAGCAGCTCGGGTGGCCCTGGGGTCAGTCGCACCTACCAGGTGTAGAAGTCACAGAACCCGTTACTTCCATGATCTCCGGGACAGACTCGCAGCCTTAATTAGAACATGAATCAATGGGGCACTCTTCCCTGGAATACTAGGTTTGGTTCTGATCACCGAGCTCTAAAAGATTTATTGGGGGGAGGTGGGGGTGGAGAAAGAGTTCAGAGACAAGGGATGAAAATGATCAGAGGTCTGGAGAGGTTTCTATGGGAGAGATTGGGATGGTTGAGCTCAGAGAAAAGATATAAAAGGAAACATGTTGGAGATATACAAAATAATAAATGAGATGGGGAAATGGCAGTGTATAATTTACCACTTTCTCATAAACCAAGAATAAACTGAAGACAAATATATTTCAACTAGTAAAAGAGTGTGCCCTGTTATATAAAATGCAGGGTTAACTTGTGGAACTCATTGACACAACATTTCCATAACTGCAAGAGCTCAGTAGACTTTAAAAAAAAAATTAGCCATTGATATAGACAGTTAGAATCTCCACAGTTATGTTACATAGGATAAACTAATTGTTTTTAAAAGAGCAATACACCCTTAGGCCTGAGGACAAACGACAGTCACTAACTGCCCGGGTTGGGGGAAGTAATTTCCTATATGTTTATGTTACTCCCCACTGGGGTTTCTTACAGCTTCTCCTGATACAGTTGGGCCTGACCTCAACCAGGGACAGAACACCAGGCTAGATCCAGTCCGATTGTTCCTATGTTTCTTTGGAAATAGTAGAATGGAGTTGAAAATTCTATCTGGGCAGATCCCATTTCATTGACCCTCTCTGTTTGTACTGTAGGAAAGAAGGACCAAACATGTGTTTACCACTCTGGTAAGAAAGAACATTTTTGTTTTCATTCTTTTGAAAATGACTCGCCCTCTGTGTTGAAGTGCAGAGCAGAGAACAACCCCACCAGGCAAACATGTCACATGAAACCAGCTGAGAAATAAGTGGGGTAAACTGCATGTTCTGTCTATTTATCCAGGTTCTCGTAGGGAGCTCATGACTAGTATCTGAGCACCTTCCCGTCTGACTCAATTCCAGGCACAGTTGATTTCAGAAAAGAAAATTTAAGGACAATAACCCCTTCGAGCCCTAAAGATTCATCTTCAGTGTCCTGAACTATAAGCTGAACATACATCCCCTAACACAGCACCACAAGTGTGTCTCTATCTCCCTCCTCTCATAACTAGCCCCATTCTAGCCCCAGTGGAACTACATTCTCAAAGGACTAAACAGGACTATTTTACCAGAGCAAGTCGGAAAAATCTCAACAAAATATTTTCTCGTTGGAATTTGACAAATCATCACACTCTTCACCTTTTGCAGAGCTGGTTTGATTTCGACACTGTTCTGTCAGAATGCTGCCTGGGTTCTGGCCAGCTCACCCGCCTGGCTCCTGGGCAGTGTGGCTGGCGGGCTGCCTAGGAGTCATAGACCCCAAGACTTCCAGTGCCCCCGACCCCGGGACAGCCTGCTTGGTGCACTGCCCCAGAGCCGACACTCTAGTCCCTGGTGTGGAGAATTTCAAAATTTTGGGTTTTTTTTTATTCCAAGTCAGAACAAAACCAAATTTTGAAATTTCAAAATCCTCCACGAAATGGAATGAGCCTTCTCTGCCCTGCTCTACGTTTCCCCTAAAGCCAATAAAAACAAACCAACCAACTAACAGAAATGGTGTTACTGGTGTGTGTGGCCAGTGTTTCAGACTCATGTCTTTATTATTCATAACTGGAATACACTTACGCAGCAGACAACAAGCTCCAAATCTGAACCTCTGGAACTGTCTTGGGTGAAACGTGCTCACCAGTGATTGATACTGAAGAAACAAGCAGGCTGAGGAGGGAGGAGACGGATGAAATATCTCAGCAGTGAGGTGAATGTCCCAGGCTGGAGTGTCCTGCTGAGGGGAAATGGATTAATGTCTCTCTGCAATAAGTAGGTTCCAGTAGCTGTTGGGAAGGACACCTGTGTCCAGCTTTAAGGATCTCGGTCAGTATGAAATAATTTCCTATCAGTTGTTTGATCTGCTTTTTCCTATTAACAGCTACCAAAAGAGGCCTGGCCTTTCCCAGTGAGCTGAGCCCTCACTGTTTAGAGGATCCATCATCCTGGTCCACGTTATTGCTCTGAAGCTGTTTGCTGGTTTCTAAATTGTCCTATTTGTGTTACTCACTTTTTCTCTCTGTCACAAATCATGGTGATGGGATTTGCCAGATCCAAAGCCGCCCTGCAATTCTGCCAGCGTTCCAAAGGGAAACCAGGAAGTGGAGGGAGTGTCGCTGGTACCTGCTTGGGCAAGCTTTGATTATACGTTATCGATGAGTAGATCAAAATGGAAGCTCATAGTTCTATTCCAGGTGGGATTTGTCTTACAGTGCCAATGCTATAAATTGGTGCCTGATATATAAATACTTGTATTCCTGTCCTGTTAGCACTTTCGTACCGATTTTTGATGACTTCAGTAAAAGACTTCTAAGAAATGAACTAAGTCAAACTATTTTAATTAAAACAGTAGATAGGTTTAATCTGTGTCTCGGCCAGGTGAATCTGTAACAGGACAGTTTGTGGGGTCCCATGTCTATATCTCTCAGTCACTTCCATATCAAATTTGCTCAGAAGATGATATTTTTAATTGGTGAAATCAAAGGTCCAGTTCTGGGCTAGTTTACCCACCTGCCTGCGCACTGACTGTACTGGGATTGCGTGGGGTCTAATCAGTAACAGCATAGGTAGGCCTGACCACTACCATGGCAGCGGACGTGATCCAGCAAGGGGCAGGGCGTGTGTATGGATATTCTTAATAGTCAGATCGGGCCATCAGGAGGACACTGGAACTGGACACAATTGTGATGGGATCCCCAGGGTGCAGCCTGGGACTGTGGGACCACTGTGCCCCCTGAACTCTCTCCAGCCTGGGCTGTCGCTCACAATGCCTTGCTAGTGAACAGCAGCAATCCCCTCCAGGCGCTGTGATCACTCAGCACAACAGCATGTGGAGCCCCACACCCAGCTAGATTGCATGAATGCTCCCAGAGCCACTCATGGATCACACAGGGAAAGGCACCAGAGCCAAATCCCCCCAGCACTGTACCTCAGGAATATACTGTCTTGCCCTGCTCAAGACGAGCAGTGCAGATTTATTAATTGGTTCACCACTTCATCAATGGAAAGTGGACATACACCAGCCTTTGCCAACCTGAGCACATTTGCCACACGCTTCAGGCAAACTCACTGATAAAGATAAACAACTAAACAAATTTATTGACGGTAAAAAGATAGATTTCAAGTGGCTATAAGTGTTAGGCAAAAAGTCAGTTAGTTACCAAAAGAAAAAAGTGCGCACGGTCTAAACTCTCAACCATTAGACTGGGCAAAGGCTAGACTAAACAGTTTTTCTCACCCCACTGGATATTGCCATCCTTAATATCATAGGCACCGACTTTCAAAAGTGCCAGGGGGTGCTTGACCCCCATCTCTGCCTCCGGCCCCGCCCCCACTCCACCTCTTCCCCCAAGACCCCACTCCCACCACAGCTCTTCCTACCCTCATCCCACACACCCCCTTCCTGCCCAGTTCCCCCCCTCCCCTGAGTGCACCACATCTTTGCTCCTACCCCCTCAGAGCCTCCCCAATGCCACAGAACAGCTGATCGCAGGAGGCACAGGGAGGGAGCGGGAGGCACTGATCAGTGGGGCCGACAGCAGGAGCTGATAGGGGGGCTGCCGGCAGGTGTTCAGCACCCACCAATTTTTCCCTGTGGGTGCTCCAGCCCTGGAGCACCCAAGTAGTCAGCGCCTGTGCTTAATATACAGGTTTGTCCCTTAAACCTGGGCCAGTCTCCTCTGTTGGAGTCTTCAGTTTTCGCCTGAGTGTCTTGGTTGCTTGCAGCATGGATGGGGGCAGGAGAAAGGCGAAGCATGGGCCTGCTCTGTTCTGTTCTATACCCTCAGTCCCATGTGCTTGGGGAACACACAAGTCCAGGCATGTCTGGGGGGCATTGCTGAGTCTCTCCAAGCAAGGTTGAGCAATTCCCCTGGTGTGGCCTCATGCAGGTGAGTCATTGCATTGTAGCCCCCTTGCTGGACAATGGCTGTTGATGGGTTGTCTGACACCCCACCCAGGCGTTGGTTACTTTCCTTCCTGTTGCCTCTGGGGAGCGAATATCTGGCTGATTCCGCAACTTACAGCATGTTTTAGTGACCACCATACTACACAATTCTCAGACCTTCATATGCATTAATGATACACCTATATGGACATAGAAATGACTTTCAGCAGATCACAACCTTTTCCCTGATACGTATGGGGCAGGCCTTGTAAGGTAAGATCGCGATTATATAAAAAATGAGGAATATGGGGGTTACAGGACGCTCCCTCAAGGTATAGAATGTCACAACTGTATCAGTAATGGTCTCGCCAATTCAACTTCCTGCTCCTAGTCCATATTCCTGTCCCTCATCTTGTAAGTGTGAGCTACATAGTTTGCTCTGTGTTGTTTTAGATGTATTAAAATAAGTTATTTAAATTAGCCCTCTTTACAAAGTACCTAGATCACTCCGACCTGTATAACTGACCTGTCCCTACCTATCATTATTTACCACTCCACCAATTTTTGTATCATCTGCAAATTTTACCAGCAATGTTTATATTTTCTTCCAACTCATTGATAAAGGTATTGAATACTACTTTGCTCTACAGAAGCCCACTTCAAACACCCCCATTGGATGATGATTCCCCATTTACAATTACTTTTTGTGATATATCAGCTAACGAGTTTCGATGCCGTTAACTATGGACATTATGTCTAGTGCTGATTTTTTATCAATATGTTGGGTGGGACTAGGTCACTTGCCTTAGAGAAATCTATCTCTATTATGCCAAACCAGTTACCATGAGCAGCAAAATTTATAATCTCACCCAAAAATGAAATCAGGTCCCGTTACCAAGACCTATTTTCCATAAAACCAGGTTGAATGGCAAGAATACCCAGCCTTTAATTCTTTATCAACAGAATCTCATATCGTCTTTTCTGTTATTTGCCTGGGACTAATGTCAGACTAACCAGCCTATAGTTACCCAGGTCATCCCACGTGCCCTTTTAGAATATTAGCACAACTTCCAATATTCTGGAATTTCTCTGTTATTCCAAGATTAAAATCTAACATCAGTGGGCTGGAGATCTCCTCAGCTAATGCTTTTGGGGCTCTTGGATACAAGTTATCCAGGCCTAATAAAGAGCCTAGACCAGTGTTAGCACATTTCTTGTGTTCCTAATGTACTTTAAAAGCTTATTATCCTTAACTCTACCAGAGTTTTCCTTGATGTCTTTAGCATCCCTTATCTATTGTCTACACTTGATAGCAATCAGTATAAATTAAAAGCTATCTATTTCCACTTTTCCCATTTCTTATATAGTGTTTTATTTCTAAATGCTGCCTTCACTTCCTCACTGAACCAGGATGGGCTTTTAGCCCAAGTTCCCCTCTTTCTTCAGTGTGGCTTTTTGGCCGTCTAATAAACTCTTTTTAAAAAGCTCCCAATTTTCATTCAGATTTTTTCTGTCTACACTCCCCCCCCCCAATTAATTTCACTCACTTTCCTCAGCTTTGGAAAATTAAAATTAGTCCTTTTTATTTGCCCATATTGAATGCAGTCAGATCATGTTCCCTGTTCCTTAGGCAAACATCAACTTCCAGACCAGTGATTAATTCATCTGTATCTACCATAATAAAGTCCAAAATAGTGTTACACTGTATTTGGGGCAATATTTGAGGGTTTAGAAAATCATGAACAATTTTTAGAAACACTAATGATGCTTTACTACTGGCTTCATGAGATCTCCAGTATGTGTCTCCCAAGAGCCATAACACCACAGATTTTCTGTCTGCACATTACACACAGTTGTTCTCTGGTCTGAACCAGTGGCCTGTAACAGAGCCCCAGCAGTACCATCGCCTGGTTTTTGTTAATTAGCACATTGACCTATGTGCATTGAAGGTCCTGAGGTATTAGTAATGTAGAGTGGCACCCCCGCCCCAACCCCCCACCTCTTTTACTCACTCTGGTCTTCCTGAAAAAGGTTATAACCAGTGATTTTAACATTCCAGTCATGCAAGTCATCCCATCGGGTTTCAGTAACTCCATTCCCATCACACGTCTTCTCAATGAGCATTTCCAGTTCCCCTTGCTTGTTACCCACATTCCTAGAACTGCTATGAGCATCTTTCAGAGATAATTCATGGCAAGCTCCAGTCGCTGTGAAGCCCACACACCTGATTAATCAGTTAGCCAATGATTTATTAAATTCACACCACCTATAGAAAGGTCTGAGACAGAACTGATCAGAGCCATCAAACCACCCGAAAGATTAACTCCTTGGTAAGATACAGAAATGGCCAGGGCATGAGGAGAGGCAGTGGAACCTGTCCTGGGGTTCAGAGCTCAGCTTGGAGGGGCTACTCCACCGCTTGTGATTGGGAGACCTTGTAACCAGACGATTCTGGGGCAGTTGCAGATCAGGGGTAGCTATCAAAAGAGAGGGGCCCTATTGGCTCCTGGATCTGCCCAAGTGCATCTGTAACAGGGTCACACTCACCTCTCACAAGCACCCCCGGGCCGATTGCATGTGCCTGCAGCCTCTGTCTGTGGTGGCTCTTCGGTGACTCAGCCCTCTGGCCAAGTCATACACGTGCTGTCTGTGAGATAAAAATAAACCCCTTTTGGGGTACAGGTGCAACAGGGGCCTCTCTCAGTGCCCTATGTGATGTCTCTCTGTTTGTCCCTGCTCCAGAATAGAGCAGTGCCCCAAGGCTCCTTCCCTGGAGGCAGCGTCTTCACCCTCTCTGGCCCCAGCTCTTCATCTGGGCCAGTACAGTTCAGTCCCTCTTCTGGGGTGCCTCAAAGTCCAGGCCACTTTACCAGTGGCTGGAGACAGGGGAACCAGGCCCACCCTCTACTCCAGGTCCAAGCCCAGGGACCCTATAGAGAGCAGCCATCTGTAATGTCCCTTTAAATAAACTGTGTTGCTGCTGTAATTCCCTGGGTCACTTCCCCATGGCTCCTGCACATTCTTCACCCTTACCTCAGGGCCTTGTCCTTCTGGAGTCAGGCACAGCACGGTCCACAGTGCTAGGACAGGTGGGAAACCTGCCTCTGCATCCCGGCTGCGCCACTGACAGGGAGCCGCCAACGGTAAGTTTGTGCCCCAACCCCAGCGCTGAGCCCCCCCAAACCTGGAGCCCCCGGAGCACCCCAAACTCCTCTTCCCCAGCCCGACCCCAAAGTCTGCACCCCCAGATGATGATCCCCTCCAGCATCCCAACACCCTGCCCCAGCCCAGAGTCCCCTCCCACATCCTGAATCCCTCATTCCCAGCCTCACCCCACAGCCCTCACCCCTGCACCCCAACCCTCTGCCCCAGCCCTGAGCCCCTCCCACACCCCAAACCCCTCATCCCCAGCTCCATTGGGTCATGGGCATCAACAATTTTCTTCAACTGGGTCCCCAGAAAAAAAGTTTGAAAACCACTGGTGTAACCCACACACCTACCGGCTGTGGTGCTTTGTCCCGTCTAAAGGCACCAGGACCATGTAGAGAGAGAGAGAGATTAGTGAGTTTGCTCAATAACCTTAGCGAAGGGCCATGTAGCTTTTAGCTTATGCTGTAGAGCAGGGGTGGGCAAACCTTTTGGCCCAAGGGCCACATCTGGATATGGAAATTGTATGGTGGGCCATGAATGTTCATGAAATTGGGGGTTGGAGGGTGGGAGGGGGTGAGGGCTCTGGGGTGGGGCCAGAAATTAGGAGTTCAGGGTGTGGGAAGGGGCTCCGGACTGGGGTAGGGGGTTGAGGTGAGGGGGGGTGAGGGCTCCAGCTGGGGGTGCGGGCTCTGGGGATGAGGGGTTGGGGGTGCAGGAGGCTGCTGTGGGCTGGGACCAAGGGGCTCAGAGGGCAGGAGGGGTATCAGCACTAGGGCAGGTGGTTGGGGCGCAGGAAGGGGTCAGGGGTGCAGGCTCCGGGCGGCACTTACCTCAAGCAGCTCCCAGAAGCAGTGGCATGTCCCCCCTCTGGCTCCTACATGGAGGCATGTCCGGGTGGCTCTGCCAGATGCCCCAGATTCAATCCTGCTGTCACGGGACGGGACTCACTGGTGCAGCGCCTCCTGCTGGTCATCCAGGGAATTAGCTCACCAGCCTCCGGAGCGCCCTCTGCAGGCCGGTGTCCCGTTTGCCACTGGCTCCCATGTCCCTCCTGGACCCTGGTGCCCCTTTCCCCTGGGGGCTGCCCCCTGGCAGTACCTCCACAGTCTCTGGGTCTCCCCTCCCAGGGGAACCCCCCAACCCCCTATCCCCACCTTGCCTCAGTCTTTGGCTACTGCCAGTCCCCGTCTAGCCCCCGCTCACTGGGGCAGACTGCAGTGTCCACGCCATTCATCACTGGCAAAGGGGGGTTTGGACCTGCTGCCTTTGCCTACCCCAGGCTACCCCTCTGTAGGCCCAGTACCTGTTCTGGCCTTTATCAAGGCCTGCAGCCATCCCCCATCGTTCACTGCTATTTATCTCTCTCCTGCCCAGACTGGGAAGGACTCGCCTGCAGAGCCGGGGCTGGAAGCTGCAGCCGTCCGATGCAGGTCGGAGGTGGCCCCGGCTGAGTAGAGGCTGGTGCAGGTGATGACCCAGCGCCTCCCTGCCTCCTCCGCCAGCAGTAACCGGACTTCGCATGTTTGGTCAGTAAATTTCACCAGACACTGTCAGGTCCCTTCTTCAACAGGACTTCCCGGTCGAAAACCGGGCACCTCGCCACCCCGCTAATGGGGGGGTTAAACAACTCGGACCTCAAACACCAGGGCTGACCCTAGGCCCAAGCCTCACAGTCATATGGCCCCTCAGAGACACAAACACACAGACCAACAGACAACTCACTAATTCCCTTTACCTCCATGCACCGGATCCACAGCTACGCCCTGCAGAACTCCCCTATTTGCCTCTCCTGTTCACCTGCTGAGCTGACTCCTCAGTGGGAGGGCCTAGTGGGGAGTTGGGTTTTTGGGGATTGATTTTCTGGCCTGGGAAAGGGAGCCAGGCATTGGAATTTGGAGACTGGATCCTGCCAGAGAGCCAGTGACATGGGGACTAGGCCGTGGCGGTGTCTTGCTCAGGGAAAGCAAGATCAGGCCAGGAGCGGGGAGCAATGGGCCTGGGGTATTTACTGGAGAAGGTGGG
Source organism: Trachemys scripta elegans (assembly GCF_013100865.1). Lineage (NCBI taxonomy): Eukaryota > Metazoa > Chordata > Testudines > Emydidae > Trachemys > Trachemys scripta. The sequence continues at coordinate 337,489,229 of NC_048298.1, forward strand.
ACTTCCCCTGATGTAGGCAACTTCTGAGCTGTTCCTGGGGGCAGGGGCGGCTCCAGGCATCAGTGCACCAAGCGCGTGCCTGGGGCGGCAAGCCATGGGGGGGCGGCCTGCCGGTCGCTGTGAGGGCGGCAGGCAGGCAGCTTTCGGCGGTGTGCCTGTGAGAGGTCCGCCAGTCCCGTGGCTTCCGCAGCAATTCGGCGGTGGGTATGCCAAAGGTGTGGGACCGGCAGACCTCCCGCAGGTGCGCCGCCAAAAGCTGCCTGACTGCCGTGCTTGGGGCGGCAAAATACATAGAGCCGCCCCTGCCTGGGGGTGAGGGGATGGATGTGCGCACAGATTGAATGGGTCTGAAATGTAGGGGTGTGATGTGTGTACAGAACAAGCATGTGGAAAATGAAGCTAAACACATTTCATATTTCTTTTAACAACCAAGGGCCAGGTGAAGCTTATTCCATCAAAATGGCTCTTCCATGGTAGTTTGACACTGCCAAAAAGTATCGCAGCTTTGATGCAGCCACATTCTCAGTGACTCGTGTTTTCTTTGTTAAGGGCAGTGTCCACGTTTGAATGGAAGCCCAAAGAAATAACTTGACTCTCAAGGGAGGAACACCACCTTTTCACTGTAAAACCCCACATTTGCAACCTTTCCCGAACCCAATACTGATTTTTTGCACATTCCTCCTCTGTTATCTTGCTGTGTCACCACTAATGGAGCTGCATCCCATAGACTCAATAGGCTGTAGCGTCGCCTGTGATTTCTAGTGGGGCCGAAGGGTCTGTTTACACTGCACCGGGGCTCGGACAGCGGGGCTATAAAATGGCAGTGTAGCTGTTTCGGCTCCCTGCCAAGGGGGTGGGTCCCAGAGCTCAGGCTCCAGCCTGAGCCCAGACATCTACACTGCAAATTTATCACCCCATAAGCCTGAGTCAGCTGCCACGGGCCAGTCGCTTGTGTTTTATTACGGTGTCGACATACCCAAAGGCCCTGCAGAATGCTCAGTATAGTCCCAGACTGTGTTACCTTTTCAGATATCGTCTCTAGGGCTGAGGGGAGGACAATGTGGATTTCCCCAGGCCCTGCCCCTAGAAATTCTATGATCTATCATTAAAAAGTGGAAACACTTTGATTCTATTACAGGATTTTTCCCCCCCCGAATGTAATCGTGTCTTAACATGAAATCATGATGCTGTAGATGTCTGTGTATATGGCATTTGTGTAGGGCAAGGAGCTGATACCCATGTGTATGAGGTACTATTCGATACATTAAAAGGTATGTCTAGACCAGTGGGTTTCCACCTGTGGTGCGCAGTCCACAGACTATGTCTAAGATTTCCAAAGGGGTCTGCACCATCATTTGAATTTTTTTAGGGGTCTGCCAGTGAAAAGTGTTGAAAACCTCTGGTCTGGACTAGATGTAAGCGGGGGAATGATCTTGCTATTGTGGGGAACTTTACTGGCTTATACACTACCCCGGTGAAGTGGGCTAGTGAAAGGATCTGAGTCCTCGCTCCTACTCCCTGTACCCAGAGGCTTGCCTGACCTCAAGGGCTCCCCTTCCACTCTCCTGTGTGGCAGAGTCCTTGTAACCCCCAAAAGGCTGGGCCCAGGAGTCCTGGGGGGCTCAACCCCCAACCTTGTTGTGGTCACTTAGGGTAGGAGCTAGGGTGTCTCCACTCTGGGGTACCCTCTCCTCACTGGACACTTCCCTTCCCTGACCCATTGATCATTACATACTGCCTAGTTTGTTTATGAGAAGGTCATGCGAGACAGTATCAAAACCTTTACTTACTAAAGTCAAGATATACCATGTCTACCGCTTCCCTGCTATCCACAAGGCAATTTGTTCTTGATCATTACAAACAGTTCAAAGCAAATACAATTTATTAAACAGCAACCAGCGTTAATTGGTTTGTGAAGCATCATTCTCATGCATGGAAGTTCTGAGCATGCAATCCCAGGACCGTCAGTGGGCAGGCAGGTGGGTAAACTAGCTCAGAATTTGGCCTATGAGCCCACCAGTTAGAAATATCCTCTTCTGAGCAAATCTGATATGAAAGTGACTGAGAGATATAGACATGGGACCCCACAAACTGCGCTGTTACAGAGTCACCTGGCCGAGACACAGATTAAACCCATCTACGGTATTCATGAAAATACTCCGACTTAGCTCATTTCTTAAAAGTCTTTTACTGAAGTCATCAAAAATCGGTACAAAAATTCTAGCTTGACTGCAATACAAATAACTGTTATCTAATGTGCACCCATTTATAGCTCTGGCACTGTAAGACAAATCCCACCTGGGACAGAACTATGAGCTTTCATTTCGATCTACTAATCGATAACGTACAATCAAAGCTTGCCCAAACAGGTACTAGTGACACTTCCTCCGTGTTCCTGGTTTCCCTTTGGAACGCTGGCAGCATAGCAGGGCGGCTTTGGACCGGGCAAGTCCCATCACCATGATTTGTGTTAGAGAGAAAAAGTGAGTAACACGAATAGGACAGTTTAGAAACTGGCAAACAGCTTCAGAGCAATAACGTGGATCAGGATGACGGATCCTCCAAACAGTGAAGGGCTCAGCTCACTGGGGAAGGCCAGGCTGCCTCTGGTAGCTGTTAATAGGAAAAAGCAGGTCAAAGAATTGTTAGGAAATTATTTCACAGTGAGAGATCCTTAAAGCTGGACACAGGTACCCTGCTCACCAGCTACTGGAACCTGCTTATTGCAGAGAGACATTAACCCATTTCCCCTCAGCAGGACACTCCAGCCTGGGACATTCACCTCACTGCTGAGATATTTCACCCGCTTCCTCCCTCCTCAGCCTGCTTGTTCCTTCGGTATCCATCATTAGTGAGCACGTTTCCCCCAAGACAGTACCAGAGGCTCCAATGTGGAGCTTGTTGTCTGCTGCATAAATGTATTCCAGTTATGAGTAATAAAGACATGAGTCTATGAAACACTGGCTGCAGACACCAGTAACACCATTTCTCTTGGGGTTTTTTTATTGGCTTAGGGGTAAAATGTAGAGCAGGGCAGAGAAGGCCCATTCCATTTCATGGAGGATTTTGAAATTTCAAAATTTGGTTTTGTTTAGGCTTGGAATGGAACCCCAAAATTTTGAAATTCTCCACACAAGGGAAGGGAGCGTCGGCTCTGGGGCAGTGCACCGAGCAGGCTGCCCGAGGGTCGGGGGCACTGGAAGTCCTGGGGTCTATGACTCCTAGGCAGCCCGCCAGCCAAGCTGCCAAGGAGCCAGGCGGGTGATCTGGCCAGAACCCAGGCAGCGTTCTGACAGAACAGTGTCGAAATCAAACCACCTCTGCAGAAGGTTTAGAGTTTGACAAATCATCAAATTCCAAGGAGAAAATGTTTTGTTGAGATTTTTCCGACCTGCTCTGGTAAAATAGTTCTGTTCCATCCTTTGGGAGGATGTAGTTCCACTGGGGCTAGAATGGGTCTAGTTATGAGAGGAGGGAGATGGAGACACACTTGTGGTGTTGGGTTAGGGGATGTGTGTTCAGCTTATAGTTCAGAACACGAAGATGAATCTTTAGTGCTCGAAGGGTTTATTCTCCTTAAATTTTATTTTCTAAAATCAACTGTGCCTGGAATTGAGTCAGACGTGAAGGTGTCAGATACTAGTCATGAGCTCCTTACGAGAACCTGGATAAATAGACAGAACGTGCAGTTCACCCCACTTATTTCTCAACTGGTTTCTTGTGACATGTTTGCCTGGTGGGGTTGGTCTCAGCTCTGCACTTCAACACGGAGGGCGAGTCATTTTCAAAAGAACGAAAACAAAATTTTTCTTTCTTACCAGAGTTGCCAACACATATGTCGTTCTTCTTTCCTACAGTACAAACAGAGAGGGTCAATGAAATGGGATCTGCCCAGGTAGAATTTTCAACTCCATTCTATTATTTCCAAAGAAACATAGGAACTGTCAGACTGCATCTAGCCTGGTGTCCTGTCCCTGATTGAGGTGAGGCCCAGCTGTATCAGGGGAAACTCCAAGAAACCCCGTAGGTGAATAACATACACATAGAGGAAATTACTTCCCCAACCATGGCAGTTAGTGACTGCCTTTAGTTCTCAGGCCTAAGGGTTTATTGCCCTTTTAAAAATACATAGGATAAACTATGTAACATAACTGGAGAGTCTAACTGTCTAGATCAATGGCTAATTCTTTTTTTTAATTCTACTGAACTCTTGGAGTCATAGAAACGTTGTGGCAACGAGTTCCACAAATTAACCCTGCATTTTATATAAGAGTGCATACCCTTTTACTAGCTGAAATATGTTGCCTTCAGTTTATTCTTGTTTTGTGAGAAACTGGTAAATTATACACTGCCATTTCCCCATCTCATTTATTATTTTGTATATCTCCATCATGTTTCCTTTTATGTCTTTTCTCTTAGTTCAATCATCCCAATCGCTCTAATAGAAACCTGTCCAGACCTTTGATCACTTTCATCCCTTGTCTCTGAACTTTCTCTCCCCATCCCGATAAATCTCTTAGAACTCAGTGATCAGATCCAAACCTAGTATCCCAGGGAAGAGTGCCCCATTGATTCATCTAATGGGGTTATAATTAAGGCTGCGAGTCTGTCCCAGAGGTCATGGAAGTCATGGACTGAGCCCAGGACCAACTGAGCAGTTCGGGAGGCTCCGGGGCCAGCCACAATGCCCTTCCCCCCCACCCCCGCAAGCATCAGTGGGCACCCCAGAGGCCCTGAGAACACCCAAGATTTAGTCATGGACTGGTCATGGGGCTGTGAATTTTTGTTTGTTGCCTGTGACTTATCCATGACTTTTACTTTAAAAAAAAAAAAGACTAAATCTTAGCCTTAGTTCTAATATCTCCACATTATTCTCCATCCCATCATTCCCGATGCAGGGTAACATTTTGTTGGCTTTATAGACCTAGCATCACATTGAACAGAGGTTTGCATTGAGATTTGCACTGAACTCTCCACAATGATGGTCCGGTCTCTGTCTGAGTCGATACAGCTCATTAACAGTCTGGTGAAATTATGCCTCACAATGGGCGTTACCTTGAATGTGTGTCAGTGAATTTCACCTGATGTTGCGTTGCCCATTCACCCAACGCGGTTCGATCTCTCTGACGTTCCTCACCTTCGTCCCTAGTCCTGACTGCCCCGAATAATGTGCCATCTGCACACTGGGCCACCCGCCTGCTCCCTTCCCACAGCCTCTGGGTTTGCTGTGCCGTGTCTGAGGGGCCACAGCTGCTCTGCCAGGGCTCCTGTGGACTCTGTACGGGGCGTGCGTGTGTTGAAGACTCGCGGTGGTTTGGGGCCTTCACCTGCCTTTCTAGTGCTCCCATCGCCATGACGTCTAGGCACCTTCTCTTTCCTCAGTGAGCGAGTGGGACCCAGTGTCCACCCACCCCAGCCCGAGCCCTCTCTGGCAGCAAGAGTCGTGGCAGCCTGTCTCCCCCAGCCCTGGTGGCAAGTCCCCAAGTCAGCGTCCCTCTCGTCAGCTCTCCCTGAAGTGGGGTTTTCAAATTCTCCACAGCAAATAGCCCCACCCAAATATTTCTCCTGTTCAGCCCAGTACTCACCGCCCAGGTACGTGCAGTTAAAATGGCTGCAGGCCTGTTTTTTGCTCTGGAGGGTGTAGCTATTCCCTTGATTTGTGACCACTCTGAATATCTCATGGACTGGAATTAACACTTCTTTTTGCTTAGGATTATATGACATGTCCTGGATATTCACGCCAAAGCATGTGTGGATGGTGAGGAATGTTGCCGTGCCAAATGTCTCAGCCTGTGTTCTATTAATAGATGAAGAGGCAAAGTATCCAAACCTGATGTCACAATATTTCTGGTACTCATACTTTTTAGAATCCCCCCGGTACACCGTCATTTTATACATCACATCACACTTTCCTCTTAAGAGCTGCAAAGCTCTTGTCAAATAATAATGGAAGGCTTTGAAATGGAAATTGTCCATGTAATGAGCTCGAGATGTCCCAGCCTCTCTCACTGCCGCATTAAATTCAGTTGGAAATGTTTTGCTGTTGTATGGCCTGCGGTCAGTATAGGCTACTATGGCTATTCCATACTCATCCTTAAAGCCCCTGGGGAGAGAAATTTTTGTTTTCACACTGTTCCATTTTTCTGCTGCATTTTTCCATATTGGGCTGAATGAAGACATTTCCAACTGTATTAGTTTAGCTGCTTCTTTATCCATTTCTTCAGCACATCCTAGATATTGGTCATCAAAAGCATCTTCCATTATGTTCAGCTTCACCTGACATTTTGCCTGGGAGAATAAAGGAAACATATGGTCACGTTAGCATTTGTGTTACAAGAGCACCTAGAGGTCACACCTAGGATTGGGGCCCCATTGTGCTCTGCCCTGTACACACACACACTAAGAGATGGTCGCTGCACTTGGGAGCTTACCTCTAAACAGACAAGACAGAGGAAAGGTGGGAGAAAGGGATGGAACATATAGGCACTATCGTCAGTGTGTTGCTCGGCAAATGTGATGTTGACTCCACAATTTTTTCTGGGGAGTGCGGCATACCTGAGGACCAGCAAACTCTGTAATCATTAGATGAATTTTTAGTTTACTGGGGACTTTTAGTGTAATAGATATATTGTGGGGAGCGGGAGGTTAGGCAGGAAGGGATACATTAATTGTGAAGACAAAGCCTGGGGAACAAGGGACGTAGAAGGAAGCGGGCTAGGAGGGACTGAGATCCCAATCCACTCCCACGGGGATATCTAGAAACCATCCCCATTTACCTCACTGGGAGTCAGTGGGTTGTCATCTGCGTATGCCAGCCATGCACGGCATGCTCCAGGGCTGGTGGTGCCCATGGGAAGGTTCCATCCAGGATCCAACCCCCCAACGCGCATGGAGGACAGCAACACCGTTGTGGTGGAGCAGACCTTGGTTGCTGGTCAGAAGGCCCCCCCCAATTTAGTGGGAGGGCCTGAATTTCCCTTCCAGCTACTGCGGAAAGTGGCGTGGGGCCCTGATTAGACAAACACCTGTCCGGGCTGGTCTCTTTGCACTTGGTCCAGCCTCAGCACACAAGGCTGCACTGGATAACCTTTCGTGGTCCCTTCCAGCCCTACATGTCTATGGTCTAAGGCCGTATGGCTGCCTGCATAGCCTTGAGCAGCTCAAGAGTTTACCTGAGGGATTCCCAGCCAGGTTTGAAGACAGAAGTATGTCAAGGGGATCAGCAGAGGCCTCAGCATTGTTCCAACTTCCCCAGTGCGGCTGTAGGAGAATCCATCAGGAACGTCAGTGGGGATTTGGGGGGAAAGAACACATCAAACCCAAACATCCTCCCCATTGTGTCACTGTGATCCGTTGTTCCACATTCAGTAACTGGGATTTCCCAGGCAGGAATTGCTATCTCACGGACTGCAGCCCAGCCGTAACGGAGGTGGGTTTAACCCTGAAATACAGTTCTCAGCTGGAGGGGTGGGCAGTAGTTGTGGGGAAATCCTGCTTTCACTTCCAAAAGGATTCTGGGGGGTGGAAATACTTTAGTAGGGCTGCTGTGTTTATTCGAAAGTGCCGTGAAACTGCTGCACAATACACAGAACCCAACAGGCCGGGCAGGTCTGTCGATCGTATCCTAGAGCAGTGGTTCTCAAACTTTTGTTGTGACCTCTTTCACACAGCAAGCCTCTGAGTGCGACCCCCCCATCTAAATAAAAAACACTTTTTTATATATTTAACACTATTATAAATGCTGGAGGTGAAGCAGGGTTTGGGGTGGAGGTTGACAGCTTGCGACCCCCCATGTAATAACCTCATGACCCCCTGCGGTGTCCCGACCCCCAGTTTGAGAACCCCTGTCCTAAGAGAATGGGGCTAAAATAACGACATAGCTGAATGGTTCAGTGCCTCCCCCAAGTGCCTGGTCAAGTGTTTACTCAGCAACTAACTACCTCATAGACTCTGTGCCTCGCTGCTTAGCTCTGCCCCAGGATAACGGGGTGATCAATGACTCAGATGTCAAACACCAGGGCTGATCCAAGGGTCAGAGCCACATGGCCCTCTCAGAGACACAAACACACAGACCTCTGTCACCTGGCCTGGTCAGGGACCCAAACCCCAGCCACACGACCCACATGGAGACAAACAGCAAACAGACCAACACACAACTCCCCAAGTGTCCCTTTACCTCCATACACTGGATCCACAGCTACACCCTGAAAAACTCCCCTGCTTGCCTCCTCTGTTCACCTGCTGAGCTGATCCCTTGTTTAGAGGGTCTGCTGGGGAGTTGGTCCTTTGGGGGCAGATTTTTCTGGCCAGGGAACGGGAGCCATGCATTGGAATTTGGATCCCGGGGGAGAGCCAGTCACATGGGGACTAGGGCGTGGCAGTGTCTTGCTCAGGGAAAGCAGGGATGGGGTCAGGAATGGGGAGTAACAGGCCTGGGGTGTTTACTGGGAAGGATGGGACTTCCACTGAACACATGGAAATGCTGTCACTCCCCTGGCCTTTGGCTGTGAAGGGGAGGGTGTGGGGCGGTGCTCTCCCTCCCTTGGTGTAGCTGAGGGGTTGGTGTGGTGTGGGTGACTACTGAGCTGTACCTGGGGTGATGGGATGGATGTGAATGGGTACGAAACGTTCAGACTGAATGGTACAGAGTGAATGGGTACGAAATGTAGGGATGTGATGTGTGTACTCAACGGGTGGGTGGAAAATGAATCTAAACACATTTCATATTTCTTTTAACAACAAAGGGCCGGGTGATGCTGCTTCATTTGAAATGGCTCTTCCATGGTAGCTTGACATTGCCAAAAATATCTGAGCTTTGACACATTTGGGGGGATACAGCCACATTCTCAGCGGTTCATGTTTTCTTTTTTAAGGACTGGATCCCCTTTTTGAATGTAAGTGCAAATAAATGCCTGATTCTCAAGGAGAGAACACCGCCTTTTCCCTGTAAAACCCCACATTTGTAGCTTTTTCTGAACCTCAGACTGATTTTTTACCCATTTCCTCTCTGTCTCAGCCATCTTGCTGTAGCACCAGTAATGGAGTTGCTCTCCAACGACTCCATTACCTATAACTTTGCCTGGGGCTTGTAGCAGAGTTGAAGGCTCTGCAAAATACTTAATACAGTTCCAGACTTTTTCAGACATCTTCTCTAGGGCTGATGGAAGGATGATGTGGATTTTCCCAGTCCCATCCCCTAGAAATTCTATGATATATCACTAAAATGTGTATAAATTTTCATTCTGTTACAGGATTTTCTTCCCCCTAATGTAATCTTGCCTCAGCACGGAAGCAGAATGTAGGCCTTACTGGAGCCCGAGGCCTAGCTAACAGTGTGAACCAAAGGCCATGAACCAGAGTAGGCCTGGCCTGGGCAATACAGCTACACATCAGATACTGGCTAACACCCAGTAAGTACGTTCCTGACCGGAGATGATGGTACAGGACTCCCAGAGTTCTCAAGTAACAGCGTGAACACATTCCTAGGAGATGGTACAGGGACACGCCGATCCTAAGTCAGATAAGGATGGGATGACAGGATAACAGATGGGGATGTTTTGGTGGAACTAGCAGGCATAGGTGCCGACTTCCTCTCTGCCCCATCATGCTCGCCCCCCCTACCTCTGGCCCCGCCCCTGCCTGCCCCTGCACCATCCTCACTCCCCCCCCAATTCCACCCCCTTCCACCAAGTCCCCTCCCCTGTCCCACCTCTTTACTACCTCCTCCCCCGAGCATTTTAAGAACCCACTCCTCCCCCTCTCTCCTGGAATGTTCTAAGTGCCACCAAACAGCTGTTAGGCAGCAGGCGGGAAGCCCTGGGAGGGGGAGGAGCGGGGACGTGGCACGCTCGGGGGAGGAGGCAGCGAGGAGGGGGTGGAGGGAGCTTGGCTGCCCGTGAGTGCGGAGCACCCACTAATTTTTCCCCGTGGATGCTCCAGCCCCGCAGCACCCACGGAGTCAGTGCCTATACTAGCAGGTATCAGGATAAGGTCGGTAACCAGCCACATCTGGAGTGCAATATGCAATTTGTCTATATTCATGAATAAAAGGAGAAGCCATAGGAGGGGCACCTTTGTCCAGCAGCGTCCCAGTGCACTGACTGAGCTGGTCCATTGTCACAGGCATACATATGTTAGTGTCCCTGCAGCTCCTGTACTTTGTTGACAGTAAACCTGGCCGAGCCCTTTCGCCATCGAACCGAGCCTCTGGTCTTTCCTTATGAGTAACACTGAGGTCTGCGGAATCAGCAAGCTGTGCTCCCTGTTAATGCCTGTAACACTGGAGCTCCAAGAATCATAGAATTTTAGGGCTGGTAGGGTCCTTGAGAGGCCATCTAGTCCAGTCCTCTACACTCATGGGAGGGCTGAGTACTATCTAGACCATCCCTGACAGGTGTTGGTTTAACCTGCTCTTAAAAATCTCCAATGATGGAGATTCCACAACCTCCCTAGGCAATTTATTCCAGTGCTTAACCACCCTGACAGTTAGGAATTTTTTTCTAATGTCCAACCTAAACTGCCGTTTCTTCAATTTAAGACCATTGCTTCTTGTCCTATCCTCAGCGGTTAAGAAGAACAATTTTTCCTCTCCTCCTTGTAACAACCTTTTATGTACTTGAAAACTGTTATCATGTATCCCCCCTCATCTTCTTCTCTTCTCCAGACTAAACAAACCCAA
>NC_048298.1:337500006-337527264 GCF_013100865.1 Trachemys scripta elegans
GTCTCCTCCTGCCTGAGGTGTTTCCTATTTTACCGTGAAAGGGGTTTACTACTGATCTACTCCGCAAGAAGTGACAAGGAGTCCTGTGGCACCTTATAGACTAACAGACATATTAGAGGATAAGCTTTCGTGGGTGAATACTCACTTCGTCAGAGGCGGGTATAAATATGCAGGCAAGAATCAGTCTAGAGATAACGAGATTAGTTCAATCAGGGAGGATGAGGCCCTCTTCTAGCAGTTGAGGTGTGAACACCAAGGGAGGAGAAACTGCTTTTGTAGTTGGCTAGACATTCACAGTCTTTGTTTAATCCTGAGCTGATGGTATCAAATTTGCACATGAACTGAAGCTCAGCAGTTTCTCTTTGAAGTCTGGTCCTGAAGTTTTTTTGCTGCAGGATGGCTACCTTTAAATCTGCTATTGTGTGTCCAGGGAGATTGAAGTGTTCTCCAACCTGTTCTCCAACAGCTCTGTCCACATTCTGGAGCAGCTGGCCCCAGAGGAGCTGTCAATGGGTCTCTCCTCAGGGTGCCCCAGGAGCAGGGAACTCCCCCATCCCCTGGGATTCCTCCGTGCAGCTCCATGAAATCCCCTGGGTGGGCCAGAATGGAGAGTGGGAGCCCCCTCTTCCCGGGGCAGTGGGTCTGGGGCAAACCGAGGGCACCAGGGAACTGGCAGGGAGCTGCTCCGGCCACTGCACGGCTGGGCCTGGGACCCGGGCAGTCAGCAGACCCCCAGCTCAGCGGCACATCCCCACTTAGTAGTGGCTTGGCACAAACCAGCAGGGTAAGTGGCTTGTGCAGCCTCCTTCCCCACAGCCACACAGTGCCCGGCGTGGGCTGGGGGAGAGGGGCTGCGATATTCCTGATGGCAGAACCTGCTGATTGCATCGCTTTCCTTGCAGCTCTGACCTCTGGACAGGATGGACACAAAGTACGAAATAGCAGAAGGGCCTGTAATTTATAGACCGTTTCTGGTGGTCTGTCACCCGCCATCTGGCCATGTGTCCCTCCTCCATCTCTGTCCTCCTCTTCAGGGTTCATCTCCCTGCTCTGTTTCCTCACAGCCTCCCTTCTCCCAAGAGGGTCTGTTCTCCCCACGTGATGGGGCGTCTCGTCTGAGTCTGTGTGTTTGTGTGTGTGTCCCTCTATTTCTTCTCCCCACGCCTGGACGTGATGGGGCTGGAGCTGGAGTTGGATCTGCGTTCCCATCCTGTGCAGGGGCTGAGTGTGTTTTGTAAGCAGCGCTGAATGAGCTCTCCCCTGACATCTAGTGGTGAGCTGGGGAAGAGGACTTCAAGAGCCGACCTTGTTTCCATGGGCACCCCCACCCTGCCTAGGTGCTCAGCATGATGGGACTGGTTTGCCCAAATGATCACTTTTGGCTGGTGTTGGATCACAAGTCACGTTGTTATTGGGGCAGGGGTACTAAAGGCCTGTTATCCTTGTTGTGTGACTCAAGGGCAGCAGAACTGTTTTGGCATAATAGAGTTCCATTTCTGTACGGCATGTGATCTAGTCCCACACAACATCCAATGGGGTGTTTGTAGTGGGGTCCTGTAGGATCTCTTCTTGGCAAAGTAGCTTTTAATATGTTTATCAAAGAGCTGGAACAAAATATAACCAGTCAGTTATACAGGTCAGAGTGATCTAGGTATTTGGTAAAGAGGGCTAATTTAATTATCAGGTATTTTGATACATCTAAAACAACGCAGAACAAAGGATGTAGCTCACACTTACAAGATAAGGGACTGGAATATAGAATAGGAGCAGGGATGTGGTACTACCTCTATAGAAGCGATTGGCGAGACCATTACTGATACGGTGTCCAGTTCTGGTATACTCCTGATGGCCCAATCTGGCTATTCAGAATATCCATACACACGCCCTGCCCCTTGCTGGAATATGTCAGTTGCCATGGTAGCGGTCAGGCCTACCTCCATGCTGTTACTGATTAGCCCCCATGCAATCCCAGTACAGCCAGTGGGCATATAAAATTGGACCTTTGATTTCACCAGTTAGAAATATCATCTTTTGAGCAAATTTGATATGAAAGTGACTGAGAGATAGAGACATGGGATACCACAAACTGTGCTGTTACAGATTCACCTGGCCGAGACACAGATTTAATCCGTCAAGTGTATGAATGAAAATACTCCAACTTAGTTCATTTCTGAAAAGTCTTTTACTGAAGTCATCAAAAGTCGGTACAAAAAGTGCTAGCACGACAGGAATATAAGTAATTATTTATCTAACATGCACCCATTTAAAGCTCTACCATTGTAAAACAAATCCTACCTGGAATAATACTATGAGCTTACATTTTGATCTTCCAGTCAGTAATGTATAATCAAAGCTTGCCCAAGCAGGTACCAGCGACACTCCCCAATGTTCCTGGTCATAGGTGATCTGCACCCACTGGCAGCCAAGCTCCCCCCAGCCTGCCTCTTCCCCGCCTCTTCCCCTGAGCGTGCTGCATCGCCGCTCCTCCACCTACCTCCCAGTGCTTCCTGCCTCCCTGACGCCTAACAGCTGTTTGGTGGTGCTTTCGACTTTCCGGGAGGGAGGGGAAGAACTGGGGATGCAGCGCGCTCAGGGGAGGAGGTGGAGACTAGGCGGGGCAGGGATGGGGACTTGGGGGAAGAGGGTGGAATGGGGCTGGGGACTTTGGGGAAGTGGTGGAATGGGACGGGGCGAGGGTGGTGCAGGGGCAGGAAGAGGCAGGGACGGGGCGGGGTCAGGGTCAGAGGGGGGACGTCAAGCACCACCCGGCAAAGGGGAAGTCGGCGCCTATGTTCCTGGTTGGGACGCTGTCAGCATAGCATAGCAGGACGGCTTTGGATCTGGCAAGTCCCATCACCATGATTTGTGTTAGAGAGAAAAAGTGAGTAACACGAATAGGACAATTTAGAAACCAGCAAACAGCTTCAGAGCAGCAACGTGGACCAGGATGATGGATCCTCCAAACAGTGAAGAGCTCAGCTCACTGGGGAAGGCCGGGCCGCCTCTGGTAGCTGTTAATAGGAAAAAGCAGATCAAAGAATTGATAGGAAATTATTTCACACTGACTGAGATCCTTAAAGCTGAAACACAGGTTTCCTTCCCAACAGTTGCTGAAATCTGCTTATTTCAGAGAGACATTAATTCATTTCCCCTCAGCAGGACACTCCAGCCTGGGACATTCACCTCACTGGCGAGATTTTCACCTGCTTCCTCCCTCCTCAGCCTGCTTGTTCCTTTGGTATGAATCACTGGTGAGCATGTTTCCCCCAAGACAGTTCCAGAGGTTCAGATTTGGAGCTTGTTGTCTGCTGCGTAAGTGTATTCCAGTTATGAGTAATAAAGACATGAGTCTGTGGAAACTGGCCGCAAACACCAGTAACACCATTTCTCTTGGGGTTTTTTTATTGGCTTTAGGGGGAAATGTAGAGCTGGGCAGAGAAAGGCCATTTCATTTTGTGGAGGATTTTGATATTTCAAAATTTCATTTTGTTCTGATTTGAAATGAAAACCAAAAATTTTGAAATTCTCCACACAAGGGAAGGGAGCGTCAGCTCTGGGGCAGTGCACCAAGCAGGCTGTCCCAGGGTTGGGGGCACTGGAAGTCCTGGGGTCCATGATTCCTAGGCAGCCCTATTGTCAAATTCCAACAAGAAAATGTTTCATTGAGATTTCTCTGACCTGCTCTGGTAAAATAGTCCTGTTTAGTCCTTTGGGAGGATGTAGTTCCACTGGGGATAGAATGTGTCTAGTTATGAGAGGAGGGATGTGGAGACACACTTGTGGTGTTGGGTTAGGGGATGTGTGTTCAGATTATAGCTCAGGATACTGAAGATGACTCTTTAGTGCTCTAAGGACTAATTCTCCCCACATTTTCTTTTCTGAAATCAACTAGACTTAGAATTCATTGAGACCTGAAGATGCTCTGATACTAGTCATGAGGGACATATGAGAAATTGGATAAACAGACAGAACCTACAGTTAAACCCACTTATTTCTCAACTGGTTTCCTGTGACATGTTTGCCTGGTGGCATTGCTCTTGGCTCTGCACTTCAATACAAAGGGCAAATCATTTTCAAAAATTGTAAAGAAAAAGATTCTTTCTTACCAGAGTTGTAAACACATGTTTGGTCCTTTTCTCCTACGGTACAAAACAGAGAGGGTCAATGAAATGGGATCTGTCCAGGTAGAATTTTCAACTTCACTCTACTGTTTCCAAAGAAACATAGGAACTGTTGAATTGGATTCCACCAATGGGCTCCATCTAGCCTGGTATCCTGTCCCTGATTGAGGTGAGGCCCAGCTGCCTCAGGGGAAGCTGCAAGAAATCCCCAGTGAACAATTCTGGAATTACCAACACATAGGGGAAGTTTCTTCCCCAACCCTGGCAGTTAGTGACTGCCTTATGTCATAGGCCTAAGGGATTATACTCCTTTTAAAAACAATTATTTTATTCTGTGTAACATAACTGTGGAGATTCTCACTTTCTGTATAAATGGCTAATTCTTTTATTGAATTCTATTGAACTCTTGGCCTTACGGAAACCATGTGGCAATGAGTTCCACAAGTTAACCCTGCATTCTATAACAGGGCATTCCCTTTTACTAGTTAAAATTTGTTGCCTTCAGTTTATTCTTGTTTTATGAGAACAGGAAAATGGCACTCTCTAATTTGCCACTGTCTCATTTATTATTTTGTATATCTCCATCATGTTTCTTTTTATGTGTCTCTTCTGCTAATTAAACATCCCAATTTCACCTTTATAAATCTCTCCAGACCTCTCATCATTTTCAACACTTTTAGAACTAGGATAATCAGAACTGAACCTAGTATCCCAAGGAAGAGTGCCCCATTGATTCATATAATGGTGTTATAATATCTTCACATTATTCTCCATCCCATCATTCTTTATGTTTGCTAACATTTTGTTTGCTTTATAGACCTAGCAGCACATTGAACAGAGATTTTCATTGAGATTTGCACCGACTCTCCACAATGATGGCCCAGTCTCTTTCTGAGTTGATACAGCTCATTAACAATCCAGTGAAATTATTCCTCACAATGTGCATTACCTTGAATGTGTGTCAGTGAATGTCACCTGATGTTGCATTGCCCATTCACCCAACTTGGTTAGATCTCTCTGAAGTTCCTCACCTTCGTCCCTAGTCCTGATTGCCCCAAATAATGTGCCATCTGCACACTAGGCCACCCCCCTGCTCCCTTTTCCACATTATGACGCTTTTTACCTCGAGGGAGCATCCAGTACTCCCATGTTCATCCTTGTAAAATTATTAAGAACATAAGAATGGCCCTACTGGGTCAGACCAAGGGTCCATCTAGCCCAGTATCCTGTCTTCCGACAGTGGCCAATGCCAGGTACCCCAGAGGGAATGAACAGAACAGGGAATCATCAAGTGATCCATCCCCTTTCGCCCATTCCCAGCTTCTGGCAAACAGAGGGTAGGGACACCATCCCTGCCAATCCTGACTAATAGCCATTGATGGACCTATCCTCCATGAATTTATCTAGTTCTTTTTTGAACCCTGTTATGGTCTTGGCATTCACAACATCCTCTGGCAAGGAGTTCCACACATTGACTGTGCATTGTGTGAAGAAATACTGCCTTTTATTTCTTTTAAACCTGCTGCCGATTAATTTAATTGGGTGACCCCTAGTTCTGGTGTTATGAGAAGTAGTAAACAACACTTCCTTATCTACTTTCTCTATACCAGTCATGATTTTATAGACCTCAATCAAATCTCCCCTTAGCCGTCTCTTTTCCAAGATGAAAAGTCCCAGTCTCATTAACCTCTCCTCATACGGAAGCTGTTCCATACCCCTAATAATTTTTGTTGCCCTTGTCTGAATGTTTTCCAAGTCCAATATATCTTTTTTGAGATGGGGCGACCACATCTGCACACAGTATTCAAGATGTGAGCGTACCATGGATTTATATAGAGGCAACCATATAGATTGTGTGGTATCCAATGCAAAGTTTGTCATGTCGGGTTGTCTTCGGAAGGCTCATGATGCACTGAGCATTGTTGTTATAGTGATGTTATAGTAATTGTTGTTACAGTGATGTTATAGTAATGTTATAGGTTATAATTTCAGGTATATAGTTATGAGGCTGAAAATGTACCCTTATGGCTTAAAACAAGCCCAGGGAAAAACTCTCTAAAAGCAGAGGGACAGTTCACACCTCATCCAGGCATGTATGGGACCAGACCAGACCAGACTCACAGGAACAAGGACACTGGCCTAGGCAGCAACAAAGGATCTGTTGGACTCTTGAGTGAGTCACCCCCCTTCCCTTGGTCAGTTTGGGACTGGGATGAGGTGATGCTCACCTGACTCTGAAGGGGGGGGGGCAAAGACAAAAGGAAAGAAAGAACATGATAAAAGGGAGAAACATTTGCCCTGCTCTTCCTCCTCCACCTACAGACATCACCACCAAGCGAATGAAGCACTGATCAAAGGGGAGAGCCTGGCTGAAGGGCAACCAGCCAGCCTGTGGTGAGAAGCCTC
The DNA here is from genome assembly GCF_013100865.1 of Trachemys scripta elegans. NCBI lineage: Eukaryota > Metazoa > Chordata > Testudines > Emydidae > Trachemys > Trachemys scripta. The sequence goes on from NC_048298.1 coordinate 337,506,534, forward strand.
TAAGTTTGTAAGGGCACTGAAATGTTAAGATCAGCTTAGAATGCGTTTTGCTTTTATTTCATTTGACCAAATCTGACTTGTTGTGCTTTGACTTATAATCACTTATAATTTATCTTTGTAGTTAGTAAATCTGTTTGTTTATTCTACCTGAAGCAGTGCGTTTGGTTTGAAATGTGTCAGAGACTCCCCTTGGGATAACAAGCCTGGTGCATATACATTTTTTTGTTAAAGTGATGAACTCATATAAGCTTGCAGCGTCCAGCGGGCATAACTGGACACTGCAAGACGGAGGTTATTAGGGTTGTGTCTGGGACCGGAGATATTGGCTAGTGTCATTCGGTTGCACAATCCGAGGAGCAGCTCACATGCCAGAGGCTGTGTGTGAACAGCCCAGGAGTGGGGGTTCTCACAGCAGAGCAGGGTAAGGCTCGCTCCCAGAGTCAAGGACTGGAGTGACTTAGAAGATCACCGGTCCAGATAGCACCAGGGGAATGTCACACACATCCTATGGATTTGCTGTGCCGTGTCTGAGGAGCCCCAGCTGCTCTACCAGGGCTCCTGTGGACTCTGTACGGGGCGTGTGTGTGTTAAAGACTCGCAGTGGTTTGGGGCCTTCACCTGCCTTTCTAGTGCTCCCATTGCCATGACGTCTAGGCACCTTCTCTTTCCTCAGTGACTGCCTGGGACCCAGTGTCCACCCACCCCAGCCCGAGGCCTCTCTAGCAGCAAGAGTCGTGGCAGCCTGTCTCCCCCAGCCCTGGTGGCAAGTCCCCAACTCAGCGTCCCTCTCATCAGCTCTCCCTGAAGTGGGGTTTTCAAATTCTCCACAGCACATAGCCCCCCACAAATATTTCTCCTGTTCAGCCCAGTACTCACCCCCCAGGTACGCGCAGTTAAAATGGCTGCAGGTCCGGTTTGCGCTCTGGAGGACAAAGCTGTTACTCTCTTGTCCTCGGGCCACATTGAATATCTCATGGACTGGGATTAACACTTCTTCCTCCTCCTGAAAACGTGAGAAGGCCCTGATCTCAGCACCAAAGCACGTGTGGATAGTGAACAATGTGGCTGTGCCAAATGTCTTAGCTATTCTTATATCAAAAGACGAAGAGGCGAAGTATCCAAACCTAATGTGACCTGATCCCGTGTGCTGAAATCTGACAGAAACTCCCCGATACACAGTCATTTTGTACACCACATCACACCTCCCTCGTAAGAGCTGTAATGCTCTTGTCAAGTAATAATGAAAGGCTTTGAACTGGAAACTGGCCATGTAATGAGCTCGAGATGTCCCAGCCCCTCTCACTGCCGCATTCAACTCACTGTGAAAGTCATTGTCAGTATAGGCTATTATGGCTCTTCCATGCTCATCTTTAAAGCCTTTGGGGAGAGAAAGCTCAGTTTTTATACTTTGCCATTTTCCCTCTGAGCTTTCCCACACCCTGCTAAACACTGAGGACATGGACTTTTCTTTCTCTAGCAGTCCAGGTGCAATTCCATCCATTTTTTCAGCACATCCTATATATTGGTCATCAAAAGCGTCATCCATCATGCTCAGCTCCACCTGGCATTTTGCCTGGGAGAATAAAGAAAACAAACGGTCACATTGGCATTTGTGTTACAATAGCATCAAGAGGTCACACCCAGGATCAGGGCCCCATTGTGCTTGGCCCTGTACAAACACACTAGGAATGGCCTCTGCCCTAGAAGCTTACCTCTAAAGAGACAAGGCAAAGGAAAGGGGGGAGAAAGAGATGGAACACACAAGCAGAATCCTCAGTGTGTTGTTTGGCAAATGTCCACATTGGTGCCTTGATTTTTGGGAGGGAGGAGCGGCGTGGGGGTGATGGATTTGTAGCTGCCCTGTAATAATGGATTAATACTGTCTGTTGCCCGGTTCCTGGGAAAAAGATGCAGGGGTGGATACAAGAGGTCTGGGAATGCAGGCGATCAGAAGGTCTGTGTCGGGTTTAAAGAGGAACACTCATTTAAGAGGGGAGAGGGAGTTGTTTGGGGGGGCCAGGCTCCGGCGCAGGTCCTGCTGGGGTGCAGAGCCTGCCTACATTAGCCCCAGGGGATGGTAGCCCTTTAGGTAAGACCGATGTGAGTGTGGACTGTGGGTTGTTTTAAAAGTCTGTTTCTCTAAACAATTTGTATTTACAGTAAAATGAACAACACTTTGTTTGGTATCAGCAGATACACCATTGGGCACCGACTCTCGAAGGGATGAGCCACAGGGACCTGAACTCAGCCAGAGCTGCTGGAAAGCATGATGGAGTCACAGGTATCGCAGCCCTGGGCTCTGTCTGAGAGAGGGAGAATCACAGGATTCCTGCCCAGGAGGGTAAAGGCACAAGGCCTGACACCCGAAGGGCTGCACTCAGAGACCAGCGAGCCACGTACCCGTGACAGAGGTGTTTTTAGTTTACTGGACTGTGTCTAGATGTAGGGTTAGGAAGAAGGCAGGAAGGGATACATTAATAGGGAAGACAAAGCAGGAGGAACAAGGGACATAGAAGTGAGGGAGCTAGGAGAGACTGAGATCCCAATCCACTTCCACTGGGATATCTAAAATCACGCCCATTTACCTCAGGGGGAGTCAGCGGGTTGCCATCTCCGTATGCCAGCCATTCACTGCATGCTACAGGGGTGGCGATGCCCGTGGGAAGGTTCCATCCAGGATCCAACCCCCGAATGCACATGGAGGACGGCAACACCGTTGTGGTGGGTTGTATAAACCCCACACTGGTTAACCAGGGGTTGACAGGAGTCTGAGCCCCTTTAGGCTGTAGGGTGGCACCTGGAGGGCGTTACGCATAGGTGGTGATCAAACCCAGCTGGGGACGTTCCCTTGTGAGCTAAAGGCAGAGAGAGGCCTGGAGCCAGAACTGGAGGGCCCGGAGCCAGGAGGAGGCCTGGGAGGCTGGGGGTAGTGAAGCCTGTGGCCAGAGGTGAGTTGCCTCGGGCCAGGAGGAAGCTGGCGGCAGTGTTGGTAAAGCCTAGGGGGAGTTTGGACAGGAGTTTGAGGGGCTGCAGGGAGAGGGGAAGACCTCGGCAGTCCCTCTCCTGGCAGTAAAAAGCAGAGAGACCTGAGGGGAACAGGGAGGCTCCTGCAGGGTGAGGAGGAAGCCTGAGCCAGGCAGAAATTAGTTTAATTTTATCCTTTTGGTTTGGGATTGTGTTGGGGGATTCCCCGGGGGATCCCTGTGAGGCCGTCCCTGAAAGAAGGATGAGCCGGGAGAGGCTGTGCGGGCTGGAAAAAGCTGTGGTAGGAAGATATCCAGGGAGGCAGCAGCAAGGAGTCTGACGGAGCAGAGCTTGGCTGCTGGTCAGATGGTCCCTGGACTGGAACCACTGTGGAAGTGGGTGTGGGGCCCTGATTAGACAAACACCTGTCCGGGCTGGTCTCGGTGCACTTGGTCCGGCCTCAGCACACAAGGCTGCACTAGATGACCTCTCGCGGTCCCTTCCAGCCCTACGTGTCTATGGGTCTAAGGCAGTATGGCTGCCTGCATAGCCTTGAGCAGAAACACGAGAAAACACAGAGTGCTTCCCTGGCAAAGCTCAAGAGTTTACCTGAGGGATTCCCAGCCAGGTCTGAAGACAGAAGTACGTCAAGGGGATCAGCAGAGGCCTCAGCATTGTTCCAACTTCCCCAGTGCGGCTGCAGGAGAATCCATCAGGAACGTCAGTGGGGATTTGGGGGGAAAGGACACATCAAACCCAAACATCCTCCCCATTGTTTCACTGTGATCTGTTGTTCCACATTCAGTAACTGGGATTTCCCAGGCAGGAATTGCTATCTCACGGATGGCAGCCCAGCCATAACGGAGATGGGTTTGACCCTGAAATACAGTTCTCAGCTGGAGGGGTGGGCAGTAGTTGTGGGCAAATCCTGCTTTCACTTCCTAAAGGATTCTGGGGGGTGGAAATACTGTACCTAGTGCTGCTGTGTTTACTCGAAAGTGCTGTTAAACTGCTGCACAATACACAGAACCCAACAGGCCGAACAGGTCTGTCAATCGTATCCTAGAACAGCGGTTTTCGAACTTTTGTAGTGGTGACTCCTTTCACACAGCAAGCCTCTGTGTGCGACCCCCCCGCATAATTTAAAAACACTTTTTAAAAATACTTAACACCATTATAAATGCTGGAGGTGATGTAGGGTTTGGGGTGGAAGCTGACAGCTTGTGACCCCCCACGTCATAACCTCGCAACCACCTGAGGGGTCCCGATCCCCAGTTTGAGAACCCCTGTCCTAGAGAATGGGGCTAAAATAACAATATAACTGAATATTTCAGTGCCTCACCTATTTACTTCAGACCATTTCTCCAGTCTGTCCAGATCATTTTGAATTTTAATCCTATCCTCCAAAGTGCTTGCAAACCCTCCCAGCTTGGTATCGTCCGCAAACTTTGTGTCCTCTCTATGCCATTATCTAAATCATGGATGAAGATATTGAACAGAACTGGACCCAGAACCAGTCCCTGTGGGACCCCATGTGTTATGCCCTTCCAGCATGACTGTGAACCACTGATAACTACTCTCTGGGAACAGTTTTCCAACCAGTTATGCACCCACCTTATAGTAGCTCCATCTAGGTTGCATTTCCCTAGTTTGTTTATGAGAAGTTCATGTGAGACAGTATCAAAAGCTTTACTAAACTCAAGATATACCATGTCTACCACTTCCCCCGTTGAAACAATTTGTATTTGACAAATCCATGCTGACTGTTACTTATCACCTTCTTATCTTCTAGGTGTTTACAAATTGATTGCTTAATTAGTTGCTCCATTATCTTTCCGGGTACAGAAGTTAAGATGACTGGTCTGTAATTCCCTTGGTTGTCCTTATTCCCCTTTTTATAGATGGACACTATATTTGCCCTTTTCCAGTCCTCTGGAATCTATCCCGTCTTCCACGACTTTTTGAAGATAATCGCTAGTGTCTCAGATATCTCCTCAGTCAGCTCCTTGAGTATTCCAGGATGTATGTCATCAGGCCCTGGTGACTTGAAGACATCTAACTTGTCTAAGCAATTTTTGACTCGTTCTTTCCCTATTTTAGCCTCTGATCTTACCTCCTTTTCACGTGCATTCACTATGTTAGACATCCAATCGCTACTCACCTTTCTGGTGAAAACTGAAACAAAAAAGTCATTTAGCATTTCTTCCATTTCCACATTTTCTGTTGTTGTTCACCCCGTTCATTGAATAACAGGCCTGCCCTGTCATTGGTCTTTCTCTGGCTTCTAATATATTTGTAGAATGTTTTCTTTTTTACCCTTTATGTCTCTAGCCAGTTTAATCTTGTTTTGTGCCTTGGCCTTTATTTTGTCCCTACACTGAGCAGCTGTAATAGCCTAGCAGTCTGGACAGTGTTACCACAGCAACGACATTCGACAGCACTTAACACATCATACTGCAGATGTTTTTCTATATGTTATTTATTTAAGGTGATACCTTGTAAATGTATTGAATAGAACCTTATGTGAGGGGGCTGCTGGTCCCGCACTGAAACTCAGAGGGAGGGTCAACTAAAAAACCCCACTTTCTCCTAGATTGAGAAAGGGTGGAAGAGAAATCAGGATCCTGAGGCTGACAGTCCCCAGAGCCAATGGGAGAGGCCAACGCTCCAGGTCAGCCTGATTGACAGGGCAGGCAGGCCAATGAAGGAGTCAGGAGCCTGGGGACCGGTGTGAGCTGGGGCTGCCAAGGGCAGAGTAAAGGAGAGATCTGCAGTCAGAGCTGGGCTGGGGGCAGAGCTGGGGCAGTGCAGGCCAGTTGCCCTGTTGAGGATCCAGGGCTTAGCTATAGTGAGGAGCCGTGGGCCCAGAGACAGGATAGCGGATGCCGGCTGTGCCACATATAACACTGCAGCCAAGCGCAGTGAGTGACTGGGAGAGCCGGGGGGGCGGGGAGGGGGAGTGCAGTGATACATCACCTGACAAGAGCCCTTGCAAGCTGGGACGTGTGAGGAACAGACTGTGAACTTCCCTTACGTCCCAGAGACGCTGTTTGTGGTTTCCCTGTGCCCACAGTGCGGGTTCCCTGTTTCCTTTAACCTTTCCCATTTTCCCTTATTTCTCTTGCTGCTGTTGTTTAATAAATTGTATGTGGTCTGAACTTAATGACGTAATCAGTGGGTCAAGAAAGTCACTGGTGAGGAGAAAGCACCCTGGAGTGAGGCCACCCTAGACCCTGTCCTAAGTGAGTAGCACAAGATTGGGCGTCGAACCCCAGTAATCCTAGCCTTGGGGTTAATGCACAGTTGCCAACTTTCACATGGTAAATAAGCACCCTGACTTTCAGAATAAGCCAAAAGTCAACCTAATCCTATTGAAAACAAGGGCAAAACAAGACAATCCCAAAAACCCCAACACGCTATGTGACGAGGGGTTTGCAGTCTGAGACAGACAAAGGCTGGTAGAGAAAGAAGTAAAGTGACTTGCCCAATGTGACACACACCAGGCCAATGACAGAGCTGGGACGAGACCCTAGATCACCTGGCTCTCAAACCGGTGCTTTACCTACCAGACCACAGCACCTCACAGGTACATTGGGGCTGGACAGATGTAGCTGTGGTGAGATCTGTATCATTGACTTTTTTTCCATTTATAACTTGTTATTAATTTTTCCAAATACAACAAATAGTCCAAACTACCAGATTCATCATAATACAGACAGTAAGTAAAGGCGGGTCAGGCCAAAGGGGTGAGGAAGCGACATATCTATCTTCAGGCTCTGCATTAATCACAGAGCTCTAAGAAGTCAGCACAAAGACTGCGGAATGCAGTCATTGGTTGGCTCCGAGGTCGGCCATATCACTGAGCCAGGCATTAACGTTTGGTGGGGATGGACTTTTCCATTTTTGCAAGATGAATGTTTCAGCGACCAAAGCAGATTTGTATCACTGGCTAAACCACAGACCAACCTGCTGTCTAGAGATGAATGTAGCACAAGTGTCTGTAATGAGGTTAATGAAGAGTAAGAATTTAAAGCTGTTACTAGACCTGACTTCCCCGAGTGGCTGCGATTCCCTGGCAGGCTGCTGACCCAAGCAAGAGATGGCTGCAGACTAAATACTACAGCTGCAAATGTTTCTACCACAGGAAATGGCCTGTCTTTAGCTAAGAAACCTCCATGTTGACTTTCACTTTCAGAATTAATGGAATTGTTTTTAGCTATAAGAGGCTGAGCTAAATCTCACTGAAGCCAATGGAAAGACTCCCATTGATTTCAATGGGTTTGGATCGGGCCTACACAGACTCAAAAGGTTACTGTGATCTAGGGCCAGGGCTCCTGAGTATTCCCAATATCACCTATTTCCAAATATATCCACAAAACTACCTCCCGTTTTATCCTGTGAATCCTGTTGGAGATTTTTTTACCTCCCTGAACCAGATGTTAAAGCCAAGTAAAGACTCCAAACACTCTGGTATTTTAGGGGCAACAGCTTACTTGGAAACAACATGTAAGCGGGGGAATGGTCCCGCTATTGTGGGGAACTTTCCTGGCTTATACACCACCCCTGTGCTAGTGAAAGAATCTGAGTCTTCGCTCCCACTTACCCAGAGGCCTCCCTGCCCTTGAGGACTCCCCTTCCATTTTCTTGTGTGGCAGAGTCCTCATAACCCCAACAAGGCTGGGCCCAGGATTCCATCCCCCCTCCTTCTGCTGCTCGCTCTCCACCACCCTCACTCATTTTCACCGGGCTGGGGCAGGGGGGTTGGGTTTTGGGAGGTGGGTGAGGGCTCTGGCTGGGGTTGCAGGCTCTAGGGTGGGGCTGGGGATGAGGGGTTTGGAGAGGGCTTCGGGCTGGGGCAGGGAGATTGGGGTGGGTGGGGGGTTAGGGACTCTGGGCTGGGGGTGCAGGCTCGAGGTGGGGCCAGAAATGAGGGGTTCAGAGTGTGGGAGAGGGCTCCATGCTGGGGCAGAGGGTTGGGGTGTGTGGCGGGGGTGAGAATTCCAGCTGGGGGTGTGGGCTCTGGGTTGGGGTTGGGGATGAGGGATTTGGGGTACAGGATGGGTCTAGGGCAGAGGATTTGGGTGCAAGGGGATGAGGGCCAATACCCGACCGTCAGAAGGTGCAGGTACCTGCCCCAATCAAGAAAAGTTATAAAAGGTTAAAGCAAAACTCCCCACCTAAATTATCCACTGTAGAAGCTGCTCAAACACGGGAGACACCGGTTCCTTTGAAAAAGGAAATCCCACATATAACTGTAAAGGAGGGAAAAAATCAACTTCTAAATCGGAACCGTCAGGATTGAGTCGTCATGTCTCTCCAATAGCAGTGTTTACAAATGTAAAAACACTAAATGCCATTGCAAACTAGGGAGAGCGAATAAAAAAAGGAGCTCCAGTTGTAGCACATGCAGCACATTGGGAAACAGCAGTAAAATTATTTTTTAGACAAAAAGAACTTGGTTGAGATTTGACAGGTAACTGTAGACAGAGCTTTGTGAAATGCCACCAGAATTTCAAGCAGGAGAAAGCTCAGTTAAGGACACTGTACGTCTGTTAGACCGGCACCCAGAACAGTCGGGGTCACCCTGGTAGCTGACATGGAACAGCAGGAAGGTGAGTCCCTGCCTAAATTTCACACTAAACTTTCAGCAGCTTGGATCCCTAATGAAATGCCTGGAAAGGAAACACCCTCGATGTATTGATTTGTTAGTTAACAATTCTTTGCCAGTGGTTCAGGATAGAGTAATAATGCATGTACACCCCAATATGCAAGCACCTGTGCTGATCACTCCCGATCCCAGCAACCCGTATCACTGAGGGTACATCTACACTACAGCGGGGAGTCGATTTAAGATACGCAAATTCAGCTACGTGAATAGCGTAGCTGAATTCGACGTATTACAGCCGACTTACCCCGTTGTGAGGACGGCGGCAAAATCGACTTCTGCCGCTTTTTGTCGGCGGCGCTTACTACCACCTCCGCTGGTGGAGTTAGAGCGCCGATTCGGGGATCGATTGTCGCGTCCCGACGGGACGCGATAAATCGATCCCCGAGAGGTCGATTTCTACCCGCCGATTCAGGCGGGTAGTATAGACCAGGCCTTAGAGGTCTCTGAGCACAATTGCACTTGCAACAATAGCTTCTAAAAGAAAGGCATGAACAAATGTAGCCCAGTAGCCTCTGCTCTAAAACAGCTGTTCTCACTGCGACCCCCTTCTGACAACAAAAATGACTACACAACCCCAGGAGGGAGGACCAAAGCCTCAGCCCGCCAGACACCCACTGCACTGGGGGAGTAGGGGGGACAAAGCCCAAACCCAAGCCTCACTACCCTGAGCAGGGAGGCTAAAGCCAAAGCACAAGGACTGTAGGCCCAGGCAGGGGGCCTATAACGTGAGCCCCGATGCCCAGGGCTAAAGCCCTCCGGCTTCAGCTTTGACCCCAGGAAGTGGGGCTCGGGCTTCGGCTTTGGCCCTGGGCGGTGGACTCGGGCTTTGGCCCTGGGCCCCAGCAAGTCTAAGACAGCCCTGGTGACCCCATTAAAACGGGTTCACAAACCACTTTGGGTCCTGACCCACAGTTTGAGAACCACTGCGCTAAGAGAATGAGCCTAGTGGAACTTAAATATTCCACTTGTTAAATATATATTTTTCACCAGCTGGACAACCGAGCATTTTGCATTTTAATTTATTTAAATCCAATAGCTCTACATTCCAAACACACCCCTCTCCAGTTCTTGCTTTATATTCAAATTGAGGATGGACACGTGTCTAACGCTCAGCTAGCGCACTGGGCTTTGGTATTGCGTGACAAAGATATAACAGTGACCCCAGTATGGACCTTAGCTCCATTGCTGGATGCCCTGTTGTATTCTGGGAACCTTCATGTGTACCCAGAGGATGATTAAGGAAAAACCTTGACCCAGTTTTTCACATTAATACTTCCCAAAATAAAAATCTTCGAAGCATATTGCTCTTTCCTAGATCAATCCAACCATTACGATCAGGAAAAAAACAATATCTACTTATTATTGATCCATTCTCCAAATGGGTGGAAGTTTTTCCCCTTAAGCTTATTTAGATAAAAGCCAAGGAGAGAATGCTGGGGAAACTGGAGTTCAAGTTATGCTCCTATCATATGCTGTATAGAACATGATTTATGTACGCAATGAACTCGGGCACACTATATTATGAATAGACTCAGTTTCCTTTGTATAAAGAGTCAGAAACAAACAAACAAAAAAATAGAATTAAAGTTGTACTGAAAAAGAAATATGGCTCTGTAGCCCAATGGTTAGAGCACTCACCTGACAGATCCCAGTTCCACTCCTTTCTCCACCTCCATTGGGGGGAGGACTTGAACCAGGGGTCTCTTACATCCCAGGTGAGTACCCTAACCACTGGGCTAAAAGTTATGAGGAAAATGCTCATTCCCTCCCCTCCCACCCACCCCAATTAGCTTTTTGTGTAAGTTTCTCTACAGGGGCTGATCTGGTAAGCAAGGTCCAAGCACGCTTACCATATCAGGTCCCACAGGTGAGTTAGGTGCAGGAACGCCTGTTTCCCCTTGGACATGAAATGCTCTGGCCTGTCATGGGCCTGCAGTGCACATGCTCAGAGGTAGAAACATAGGAGCCTGGGGAATTGGTTACTGCAGAAATGTAGGTGCCGAGTGAGTTTATGCGCCTACAGCGTTCACGGGCTGCTGAGCAGGGGCTCTATGAATCTGGGGTGGGGGCCTCATTCTGGGACTGAGATGCCTAAAGTGGCAGCTAGGTATGGATCGATATCAGCTGTCCTGGCAATCTCTGGGAAGAGATGAACAGCGTTCTGCTTGGGAGGCTCGCCTGATGTTATGAACAGATTGTCTGAGCAGTTGTGTCAACAGAGGATGGATCTTAACAATGAACAATCAGGGTTGTTTGCACTCTATGGAAATAGTTGTGGTCAATGTATGTTATGATGTAGATGTGAGCAAAATAAGCAGATTTTTTTTGTTTTCACTACACAGGGTTTTAAATATTTCTGTAGTTTCCCCGTCCCAAAAGCTTTTATAATTTTATAACAAATTAAAGCTCTAAAATCAACTCAACAGAAAATATTGGACTTTTCATTCTGTGCACCCCCAGATTCTACACAATTTGCATAACAAAAGTACCTAGAGCTCCCAACCCAGATTGTGGCCCCGTTGTGCTAGGGGCTGTACANTTTAAAATTAAATTAAAATGCAGAGCCCCCCGGACTGGTGGCCAGGACCCGGGCAGTGTGAGTGCCACTGAAAATCAGCTCGCGTGCCGCCTTCGGCACCCGTGCCATAGGTTGCCTACCCCTGGGCTAGCGAAAGGATCTGAGTCTTCGCTCCCACTTACCCAGAGGCCTCCCTGCCCTTGAGGACTTCCCTTCCACTCTCCTGTGTGGCAGAGTCAGTAACCCCGACAAGCCTGGGCCAGGATTCCTGGGGGGCTCAACCCCCAGTCTTATCATGGTCACTTAGGGCAGGGGCTAGAGTGTCCCCACTCCTGGGGGCTCTCTCCACACTGGACACTTCCCTGACCCACTAATGATTACATAGAGCTCAAAGCAAATCCAATTTATTAAACAGCAATCTCCCTACACTGGGCCCACTGCCCAGGGTCCCCCTGGCTCTCTCCAGCGGCTCTGGACAGCTCCAGCTGCACTCTGCCCCAGCACTGCTGCTGCTCTGCCTCCAGCTCCCTGGGCTGTTCTCTGGCCCCTCTGGCTCTGGTTGCTACAGCTCTGCCCCCAGGGCAGGTCTGCTCTCTGGGCTGCTTGTCTGGTTCTCTCTGGCTGGCCCAGCTCTGCTCCCCAACTCAGCTCTGGCTCGGGCTCTTGCTTTCTCCTTAGCTCGGCCCCACTCTGTCTGACCCAGGCAATTCCAGCTCACCTGGAGGACGGGGCCCCCTGGCCTCCTGACTCTCTGATTAGCTGCCCGTCCTGTCAATCAGGCTGATCTGGGGCATTGGCCTCTCCCCATTGTTCCTGGGGACTGTCAGTCTCACAGTCCTGCTTTCCCATCGACCCCTCCCCTTTCTTTTGGTACTGGGAGCTAGCAACCCTAACCCCCACTGCGTTTTAGTAAGGGGCCAACAGTCCCCTCACAAACACATTGATAACGTTTTTACACTTGGATTGGAAAGTTGGATTTGCTGGTTTGGGGGTAAAAGTGCAAATGAATTAGAATTCCAATAAGCCCAGAGAGAACGCTGGAGTGTGCCCCATGCAGTGAACTAGATTCTCTTTCTATCACTGCCTGTCAGACCGGCAGAACTTCAAAGGGTAAAATACAGGGTATAAAAGCAGTCCGTGATTGGACTGCAAAACTGACCAGAATGCTGGCTATGGGTTAATCTCAGTTTCTTGTTAAATACAGAGTTACAAAACTGGGCAAAACATATTTTGTACCCAATAAAATGTGTGTTAACATTCAAGAGTTACTTCAATCACATTTGCTTTAGCAATCACCTTTTCTTAGAAGAGGGGTTATTTTACGTGTAGCCAATCATTTTAGTTTATTATTCATTTATTGTGTAACGTTATGATTAATCAATATGTTATATCATATATACTCATTGTATGTTAATTAGAGTTAATTTGTAGGATTATAAAAGGATAAGATTGATCGGTATTTCGAGGAACCAAGTTTTAGACGTGAGTAAGACGAGCTGAAACGCAAGGCCTGTAGGCTGAGCCTGCAAGATTTTAGCTTAGCTATTTTAGGCCTTGGAGATAAGAAATGGGGACCATAAGTAGGGTTGCCACCTTCCTAATCGCACAAAACAGAACAGCCCTGCTCTGCCTCTTCCCTGAGGCCCTGACCTGCCCCTTCTCCGAGGCCCCACCCCTTTTGCTCCATCCCCCCCTTCCGTCACTCGCTCTCCCCCACCCTCACTCACATTCACCGGGCTGAGCAAGGGGTTATGGTGCAGGAGGGGAGGGGGGATGAGGGCTCCGGCTGGGGTTGCAGGCTCTGGGGTAGGTCTGAGGATGAGGGGTTTGGGGTGTGGGAGAGGGCTCCGGGCTGGGGCAGGGAGATGGGGTGCGGGCTCCAGGAGGGGCCAGAAATGAGGGGTTCAGAGTGTGGGAGAGGGCTCCAGGTTGGGGAAGAAGGTTGGGGGTGTGTGTGGGGGAGGTTAGGACTCCAGATGGGGGTACAGGCCCTGGGGTGGGGCCAGGGATGAGGGGATTGGGCTGAAGGACGGGGGTCTGAGCTGGGGCAGGGGGTTGGGGTGCAGGGCGGGTGAGGGCTCTGACTTGGGGTATGGGCTCTGGGGTGGGGCCAGAGTTGAGGGGTTTGGGGTGCAACAGGGAGCTGGGGCAGGGGTTTTTGGGGGGTGAGGGCTCCGGGAGGGAGTTTGGATGCGGGAGGGGACTCCAGGCTGCGGCAGGGGGTTCGGGTGCGGGGTCCCTGCGGGACTTACTGCAGCTCCCAGGAAGCAGCCACCAGGTCCCTGCAGCCCTTAGACACATGGGCAGCCAGGGAGGCTCTGCACGCTACCCTGGTGCCTGCAGGCGCCACCTCCGTAGCTCCCATTGGTCGTGGTTCCCAGCCAATGGGAGCTGCGGAGCGGACCCTGGGGACGGGGATAGCACACGGAGCCTCCCTGGCCGCCCTTCATCTAGGGGCCACAGAGACCTGGTGCCCACTTCCGGGAGCCATACAGAGCTAGGGCAGGTAGGGAGCCTGCCTTAGCCCTGGGCCCCCGCTGTGCCACCTATCGGACTTTTAATGGCCCGGTCGGCAGTGCTGACCAGAGCCACCAGGGTCCCTTTTCGACCGGGCGTTCCAGTCGAAAAACGGTTGCCTGGCAACTCTAATCATAAGCCAATACTGGAAAATAACCTGCTTATGAATGTTTGTGTGGTCATTACCCTGGGTTTTTATGTTCTTTTATGTTTTATGACTCTAAATCTGAAGCAAGTAGCAGAGGTGACATTCACTCTGTTTAGCATGAAACCGTAGCCACCAGAGCCGAACCCACAGTGGTGTAACGCCACATTACAAAATTCACTTTCAATAAAATAAAAGGCTACAGAGTGGCACCAACACATGGCTCTAGAGAACACAGAAAAAAGACCAGCTTAGATAACAAGGGAATGGTTTACTTACTCCTATTTTTGAAAATCAATTGATAATCATGCAAGTAGGAGAAACCTGTCATGCTCACAGTAACTAACAGAGGGAACTTCCTGCTTTTGCTTATGTTTGCTATTGCATTCATTGTGTGGTTTTGCTTGTGTGTCTATGTGATGTAACGACTGAGCTCAGGAAAAATGTAAAGGGGAAGTATCCTCTTATTCATACTGTAGGTATTGAGAATAATGAAGATGTGTTATTGAGAGTAATATTTAAGGGGAAGATTATCATAGAATGGTACCAAATAACTAAATAGCAGTTGTGTGTAAGGGACCCAGCATTCATGTGCGGGTAGAAACCCTATCAGGTGTGGCAGAGTGAGTCAGATGGTTCACCTTCATTAATCACCTCCCCAAACTTGTTAATAAGCTCCCCAAACTCTGGACTCCTCTGGACTGCACTGCCGATGGAGGATCAAGTAAAACTTTGTGGAGTTACCTTGGTCACCGCCCCCTCCTCTCGGTGTTCTCCAGCTGTAAACAGCTGAAGGGGAAGGAAGCACCACAAGCACGTCTCAGCAGGGGTAATACCCTATAGAATGTTTATTTAAATGAGGAAGCAACTAAGGGAGAGACGCCTTCCGAACTCCTAATAAAGAACCCTTAAGAGAGTCATTAAATTGCTCCTGAGGCATTCTGCACCCAAAAAATAAAAATTCGCTGCCAAAAATTAATAACCCTGCACACAATATTTAAAATTCTGCAAAATTCTGCAAATTTTATTTGTAAAATAAATGTGGAGGCTCCAGCATGGCATTGGGGAGCACAGACCACTGGGGAGAGTCACATGACTGCTCTTCTGGCTTCCCTTTGCTTCCCCGTCAGAAAGTCATTTTCTGTGGGGAAGCAAAGCAATCTGTGGGGGACATGAATCCTGCGCATCCGCAGTGGTGCAGAATTCCCTCAGGCGTACATTAAAAAAGGTCAGGTGCCAATTCAGGCAGTCGCCCTAATGGCCCCACAGACACCCCTCAAGACCTTTGTATGGGACTACATTGAAACCTATGGTGGAGTGTCAGCAAAAATGCTGAATTACCAAATCCACATAGATCACCCAGATCTATGGAACTTAAGGTGTTCCATTTTGAGAAAGAAAAATTAAAGAGAAAATCTCAGGAGGTGGAGGAAAGGGACGATGTATCCATTGTAGGTAACAATTTAGAAAGAAAATTGAGAAGGACAGTTGGATCAGGCACAAGAGCCTTATCCCAGGAGAAAGGGATTAGTGAGAAGTTAAGACAAAGAGTAAGTAAGCCAGACACGTCACAAACCCATCCGCAATCGGACCGCTTATTACAAGAAACTCAGGGAACTATAGATGTTGCTGTGAAGGCCTGTAAGGAGGCAATCCTAGATATCAGGACCTCTCAGGAAAGATGAAAGTCTTTGCAACCTGAAGTTCCAGCAAGTAATTTCGATATCTTTAAGTCAATTGAGTCAGAAGGAAAAATGAAAAGAACAAGTGGCATAATTCATTTTGAATCTGATCTGCCCATTGTACCCCAAGCCACTTTAGAGCCAAAACCAGAATCTCTACAGAAACCTACCAATACCCAACCATCAGAAGGTGCAGGCACCTGCCCCAATCAAGAAAAGGTATAAAAGGTTAAAGCAAAACTCCCCACCTAAATTGTCCACTGTAGAAGCTGCCCAAACACGGGAGACACTGGTTCCTTTGAAAAAAGAGGAAAAGGAAATCCCACATATGACTGTAATGAAGGGAAAAAATCAACTTCTAAATCGGAACCTTCAGGATTGAGTCGTCGTGTCTCTCCAATCGCAGCGGAAACAAATGTAACAACACTAAATGCCATTGCAAAATTGGGAGAGCGAATGAAAAAAGGAGCTCCAGTTGCAGCAACACTGGGAAACAGCAGTAAAATTATTTCACTTAGAGAAAAAGAACTTGGTTGAGATTTCACAGTTAACTGTAGACAGAGCTTTGAGAATAATTTCAAGAAGGAGAAAGCTCAATTGCACTTGCAACAATAGCTTCTAAAAGAAAGGCATCAAAAAATTTAGCCCAGTAGCCTGTGCTCTAAAACAGCGGTTCTCAAACTTCATTGCTCTGCGACCCCCTTCTGACAACAAAAATTACTACATGACCCCAGGAAGGGGGACTGAAGCCTGAGCCTGCCAGAGACCCGCTGTCCCCCTCCGGGGGGTGGAGGGGGCAAAGCCCAAACTGAAGCTCCACTGCCCTGGGCAAGGAGGCCAAAGCCCAAGGGCTGCAGCCCCAGGCAGTGGGCCTGTAACGTGAGCCCCGCCACCCGGGGCTGCAGCCCTCAGGGTTCAGCTTTGACCCCAGGAAGTTGGGCTTCGGCTTTGGCCTTGGGCAGTGGAGCACACACACACCCCTCTCTTCTTGCTTTATATTCAAATCAAGGATGGACACGTGTCTAATGCTCAACTAGCGCACTGGACTTTGGTATTGCGTGACAAAGATATAAGTGACTCCAGTATGGACCCTATCTCCATTGCTGGATGCTCTGTTGTATTCTGGGGACCTTCATGTGTGCCCAGATGTTGATTAAGGAAAACCTTAACCCATTTTTTCACATGAATACCTCCCAAAATAAAAATCTTAGAAGCATATTGCTCTTTCATAGATAAATCCAACCACTATGACCAGGAAAAGCCAGTATCTTGTTATTGATCTATTCTCCAAATGGGTGGAAGCATTTCCCCTTAAGGTAAATGTTGCTTTAGCCACAACAAAAATCTTGGTGAAACAAGTCTTCTTTCATTGGAAACTCCCCACAAGGTAGCTGCCAAATTGAGAAAAATCCAAACAGAAGGCAAAAGCTTATCTTGATAAAAGCCAAGGAGAGAATGCTGGGGAAACTGGAGTTCAAGTTATGCTCCTATCATATGCTGTATAGAACACGATTTATGTAAGCAATGAACTGGGCCACACTATATTATAAGTAGACTCAGTTTCCTCTATATACAGAGTCAGAAACAAACAAACAAAAAAAGGTAAATAAATTCTATCATGTTAATAGAATTAAAGTTGTACAGAAAAGAAATATTTCTCCACAGGTGGAGGAACCAGAGACATTAACCACAAAAGAGGAAGTAAAGGATCAGAGAGCCAGCCACAGTAAAAAGAAAAGAAATTCATGTCTTAACAACATTGATGATATATTATTGCCTTAATACTGCACTTCAAACTGAACAACAGATTATTCCTGTACAACAAGAGCGAANCCTAGAGCTCCCAACCCAGATTGTGGCCCCGTTGTGCTAGGGGCTGTACATAGGGAGGCCGTGCCAATCCCCAAAAGCTTACAGTCTAGGGCAGACAAAGGCTGGTAGAAGAAAGCGAGGTAGAGTGACTTGCCCATTGTCACACACAGCAGGCCAGGGGCAGAGCTGGGATGAAAGCCTTGGTCTCCTCATTCCCAGCCAGCTGCCTTATCCACTGGCCCACCCTCCCCCTCGGTTCCATAGGTACTGGACAGATGGAACTGCGGGCAGATTTGTATCATTGTTTAAACTGCTGTGCGACCTGTTGTCTAGAGATAAATGCAGCAGAAGTGTCTGTAATTAGGATAATGAAGAGTACGAATTGAATGATGTTACAATACCTGACTTTCCCAAGTGTGTCTGAGTCCCTGGCAGGCTGCCGACCCGAGCAAGAGATGGCTGCAGATGTAGAACTTAATCTGCAGTGTTCATAACACAGGAAATAGTTTGACTTCATCTAAGAAACCTCCCTGCAGACTTTCACTTTCAGAATGAACTACGTTTTTTTTTTAGGAAATAAGGGTCTGAGCTAAATCCCACTGAAGCCAATGGAAAGACTCTCATTGATTGCAATGGGCTTTGGACCAGGCCTGTACAGAGTCAAACCGTTACCATGAGCTAGGGCCAGGGCTCCTGAGTATTCCCAATAACACCTGTTCCCAAACGTATCCACAAAACTACCCCCGTTTTATCCTCTGTGCTTCCTGTTCTAGGGTTCTTTACCTCCCTGTCCCAGATGTTAAAGCCAAGCAATTTTGCTACCTTGGCTCTACTGTTCCCAGCAATGTAGAACATGATGCTGAGCTCACTAGTACAATTAGCAAAGCTGTCAGGAACTTTGGTCTTTTGCAAGATGGAGCCTGGAACAATAGCAAATTGTCAACTAAAGTGAAAATCTGTATTGATGAGACATGTGCTTTATCCAGTCTTCTATATGGCTCAGAGACATGGACGACTTACACCAAAGATACCAAAAGACTAAACAGTTTTCATATCAGATGCTTGCGTAAAATTCTACAAATAAAATGGGAAGAGAGGCTGACAAATGTGGAAGTGTTAAACTGTGCTGATATTTCATTCATGGGAACGTTGGTTAGTAAAAAAAAACCTCACGTGGCTTGGACATATCAAGCGAATGCCGCAAGGGACTGTCACTCGCGCACCCAACTCCAGCAGCAGCAGTTGTTACAAATAATGCCCATCCAGCAGCTGACCCAGGAACTGTCTGTCCAGCAACAACAGCTCATACACCATATGGTGGCCCTTTTGTGACCTCCCACAATGACTGGGTCTTCTGCTGCAGGCCAATGGATGTAGCTCTGGTGACTTCAGCCATACCGGTCCAATGAAGCTGGGTTCCAGTGTTGACTCAGATGCCTTCCTTGAGATGTTTGAATGGGCAGTGGTAGTAGTGCATTGGCTGCCAGAACACTGGGTGGTCCAGGTGGCTCCATATTTGATTGGGGCAGCCCAGGTCAACCATGGTAGCCTGGATCCCGAAGCGGAGCAGAATTATCCACAAATCTAAGTTGCCATCTTGGAACATTTAATGATCTCTGAAAAGACCTTCTGCCAGCACCTCCAGGAACAGACGTATCCCGTCTGAGCCCAGCCCTTGGGCGTAGCACAGAAACTGCAGGACTCCTTCTAGTGGTATCTCAAACCAGAATCCAGGATGGGATCCAAGTGGCTGAAAGAGTCCTACGAGAGCACTTTGCCCAGATACTCCCAGCTGGGAATAGGGGCTGCATCTTAAGGCCCTGGCCTGGATGGTGTTTAGTTGCTGGGTGTTTTTCCACACTCTATTTGTTATGTAGTTCAAGTAGCACAGGCCCGGCCTGAGGTACTGTAAGTAAAGTGTGTTTCTTTTGCACTGCGTGGTCCCTTTACAAAACCAGTAATGATCTCACTAATTCCATAAACACAGGTATCTTGAGAACCCATGGTCTAGATATATACCCTTGCATTTGGCTGTGTTAAACTGTGCATTATTTGATCATGCCAAGCTTCCCAAGTGATTCATATAACTCTGTATCACTGTCTTTGCTATTTGTTGTTTATCATCCCACCAACGTTTGTGTCATCTGCAAACTTTACCAGTAAAGATATTGTATTTTCCTCCAGACCATTGATTAAAATAATTTACAGTGTTAGTCTGACAATGTGGTCCCTGCAGGATCCCACTAGAAACACCTCATCTCATTTATGATTTACCACTATTAACAATTATATTTTGAGATCTATCAGTTAGCCAGATTTTAACCCATTTAATATGTGCCATTGATTTTGTACAGTGCTAGTTTAAAATCAGAATTGCCTGCAGTACTAAGACAAATACCTTACAAAAGTCAGTATCAGGGGACAGGGAGCGGGGGTGGGGTCCCGAGGGTCCCAGGAGGGGGCGGTCAGGGGACAAGGAGCAGGGAGGGTTGGATGGGTTGGGGATTCTGAGGGGGGCAGTCAGGGGGCGGAAAGTGGGAGGGGGTGGATAAGGGGCGGGGGACCAGCCTGTTTGGGGAGGCACAGCCCTCCCTACCCGGCCCTCCATACAGTTTCGGAAAGTTTGCCCACCCTGGTCTAGTTCATCCCTGACAGGTGTTTGTCCAACCTGCTCTTAAAAAATCTCCAATGATGGAGATTCCACAACCTCCCTAAGCAATTTATTCCAGTGCTTAACCACTCTGACAATAAGGAAGTTTTCGTTTCATATTTCCATTCTTTATAGAGTCCCATAACTGCTGTTCTGTTTTGCCTGGAATCAGCGTCAAAGCCAGGCCTACATTGCAATTACTTGGATCATCCCGTTTACCTTTTTTAAACTAGCAGTCTATAAACAGGTTCCTAAGGGAAGTGATGGAAACCACATGCCTGGGGCCATTTAACAATGGAGGAAAAGAGCACTGGAAAATATAGGGAACAAAATAAAATAGTTCAGGAAACAATTCTGCATAGTGCCCTAGGGATGGACTGGATGGAATATCCTCGCATGGTTCCAGCTCCCCTAGCAATGATGTTATGCAAAAGCCCCTCGCTACTGTTGGTATATGTAGGGTTAAGTATAGACCTGGGAAACTGCTGGTGTGCTGACATGGTATTAGGGAGCAGAAACACGGGCATGCACTGTTTCTGCGCTTGATAGATAAAGTGTTACCCCTCTCCCTTCCCTTCTGCTTGTTAGGGATTGATAAGCGTTGCAGCTGCATAAGGACTGTGGTTGTTTAAAGGATCCCCTTTGTGCAAAGAGGTGTTATCTCCTCCCACTTCCTTTCCCAGCTATATAAATGAGATCGGGGTCATGGCCCCTTCCTCCCTTCCCTGAGAACTGCTGATCAAGGGAATTTGTAATTACTGCAAAAAAATGTATC
>NC_048298.1:337528507-337532632 GCF_013100865.1 Trachemys scripta elegans
CTATAAACAGGTTCCTAAGGGAAGTGATGGAAACCACATGCCTGGGGCCATTTAACAATGGAGGAAAAGAGCACTGGAAAATATAGGGAACAAAATAAAATAGTTCAGGAAACAATTCTGCATAGTGCCCTGGGGATGGACTGGATGGAATATCCTCGCATGGTTCCAGCTCCCCTAGCAATGATGTTATGCAAAAGCCCCTTGCTACGGTTGGTATATGTAGGGTTAAGTAGAGACCTGGGAAACTGCTGGTGTGCTGACATGGTATTAGGGGGCAGAAACACGGGCATGCACTGTTTCTGTGCTTGATAGATAAAGTGTTACCCCTCTCCCTTCCCTTCTGCTTGTTAAGGATTGATAAGCGTTGCAGCTGCATAAGGACTGTGGTTGTTTAAAGGATCCCCTTTGTGCAAAGAGGTGTTATCTCCTCCCACTTCCTTTTGCAGCTATATAAATGAGATCGGGGTCATGGCCCCTTCCTCCCTTCCCTGAGAACTGCTGATCAAGGGAATTTGTAATTACTGAAAAAAAATGTATCTTCAAGGTAAAATTGTCTGTAGAATATTCTCAATGCTGTAAACAGTAAACGGGCAGGGATAATTATATTCGTATATAGTTATTAATATTCATTGTATGGGCGTTCATATTACTCAGTAAGGCCTTGGGGGGTGTTGTAGTAAATGTAGGTATTTACATACTAACTCAGATAAAAAGAGTGTGCTGTAACTAATTCAGTGCTTACTCGACAATTGGGTCGAGGGGAACAAGTACCGCAATAAAGAAGCCCATTTAGTCAATCCGCCTCTGGGTCAGCCTGCCCATTTTCTAACAGCTACCGGGCAGCTGAACTCTGCCTAACCCTCTACCTTTGGAAAGGAGATACAATCTAGGTTAGTAGGACAGATCTGTGGCTAGCCATGTGTAGAAATACCGTGGGAGTGTATTATGAGAGACGTCTCACCGGCGCAACTGTGCATAGGACAGAAACTTTCTGTACCTTAGGGCTCAGATGTAATAGGTTAAGCAGGGGTGCAGAGGAAATGCAGATCACACATTTAAATGACAGAAGTCTTTGGTTTCTCTGTTCCATTCCTGTGCATTGTGACAAACAAGTTCTGTATCTTGTGGCTGAGATGTAGAGATATGAAAACTTTTAAGCAATTTCCAGGTTCTCAACTGAACGAATATCTCCTGGGAGATTCACACCATCCCATGATCCTCTACTGTTACTTCTGTTAGTTACTCGAGACTTTGTTTTCTTCCCCTAGAGCAAACATTTCGCTCCTAGCACAGAGGTGTCCCAGTTCTGCAAGCTAGTTCTGTATCTGGGTATCGTAGGACTCTTTCAGCCACTTGGATCCCATCCTGGATTCTGGTTTGAGACACCACTAGAAGGAGTCCTGCAGTTTCTGTGCTACGCCCAAGGGTTGGGCTCAGAGGGGATACGTCTGTTCCTGGAGGTGCTGGCAGAAGGTCTTTTCAGAGATCACTAAATGGTCCAAGATGGCAACTTAGATTTGTGGATAATTCTGCTCCGCTTCGGGATCCAGGCTACCATGGTTGACCTGGGCTGCCCCAGTCAAATATGGGGCCACGAGGACCACCTAGTGTTCTGGCAGCCACTGCACTACTACCACTGCCCATTCAAACGTCTCAAGGAAGGCATCTGGGTCAACACTGGAACCCAGCTTCATTGGATCAGCATGGCTGAAGTCACCAGAGCTACAGCCATTGGCCTGCAGCAGAAGACCCAGTCATTGTGGGAAATCACAAAAAGGGCCACCATGTGGTGTATGAGCTGTTGTTGCTGGACAGACAGTTCCTGGGTCAGCTGCTGGATGGGTATATTTGTAACAACTGCTGCTGCTGGAGTTGGGTGCGCGAGTGACAGTCCCTTCCACAGGTTGGGCACCCCCACGCACTAGCAGGGCTCTGAATCCGAGCAGCTGATTCTTTCCTCCTCTGACGCCAGTCATCACCAAGCTTCATCCAGTCTCTCTCACGACTCCTTCCTCCATCTACAAGCTGACTCCGCCAACCAGAGCAGTATTCTGCACTCCTTCCCAATCATCCACAGAGATTCCAAAGGATACTAAGTCATCTTTCCAAGCATCCCCAAGTCTGCGCAGAGGTCTGCCTCTCTTTCTAGTCCCTCCGCGAGCTTGAGTACAGCACGCTCTTCGAGATCCTGTAATGTGGCATTCGCTTTATATGTCCAAGCCACCTGAGTTTTTTCTTACTAATCAACGTTCCTGTGAATGAAATATCAGCACAANCTAATAGCCAATGATGGACCTTGTGACACATGGCCAGAAAGGGATAAGTAGCTTGCAGGCTAAATGACCCAGATTCAACCTTTAGAGACATGTTAGAAAAGTATGTAAATGGTAATTAGGGCTATTCCATGTTAGATAAGCTAGAACTTTGAAATGCAAATCTGTATTGTTAGATAATTAGAGATGATACTAATTGTGTGTTTACTTATATCTTGTTAGATGTTAGCCATGTAAACACTGTTCCTGTCTATTACTATAGCTATTGATTCAGAGATCAAAAGGGAATATTCACATTTAGATGAATCTTGGGTGAAATAATGTCATTGTCTATATGTGTCTTTAAAGTTTGTGATAAACTGCTTAATGGATAAAATACCTTATGTTAATCCATGTAGTTAATTAGTGGTGATGTTTGGGAAACAGAAGGTTACATCCAAAGCCTATTGTTCACTCAGGACTGTATGGTCAAGAGGCTGCCAGAAAACCGTATAAAAACTCTTGGGACCTGGTCCTTTTCTCTCGGATCTGCTTGATGCTTTACGCAGGGGAAGCTTGAGTTGTAAGACTGAGATCTCCAGTCCATCTGGATCATCCTGAATATGGATATTGGACTATAACTATGGACTAATTCTGAAAGAACTCTTTGCAGCTACGAAGCTCACCATGTCTACTATGAATCTGATCTCAGAACTGTATTCATGTGTGTATGTATACTGATCTTTTAACCAATACTCTCTCTCTTATTTTTTTTAATAAATTTTAGTTTTGTTAATAATTATTGGTGGTAGGCATATATTTGGGTGAGATGTGAAATATTCATTGACCTGGGAGGTAATGTGTCTGATCCTTTGGGATTGGTAGAACTTTCTTCTATGGTGAATAAGATTTTCAGTAATAGTCATCAAATTTGATTTGGGTGTCTGGTTACAGGCCTAAGGCTGGGTTGCTTTAAGGGAGCTGTGTTTTGGTTTCTGGGTAACAGGAAGGTATTGTAGAAGCTGTTTTGATGCTAACTTGGTGGATCTAAGTAATGGAATGACCATCAGTTTTGGGGATTGTCTGCCCCATTTTTTGCAATTTGCCCTAATTGAGTAACCGCAGTGCAGCCCCCTGGAACTGCAATCACAGACCTATCCTCCATGAATTTATCTAGTTCTTTTTTGAACCCTGTTATAGTCTTGTCCCTCACAACGTCCTCTGGCAAAGAGTTCCACAGACTGACTGTGCATTGTGTCAAGAAGTACTTCCTTTTGTTTGTTTTAAACCTGCTGCCTATCGATTTCATTGGGTGACCCCTAGTTCTTGTGTTATGAGAAGCTGGTCGTAGGGTCAGGACTAGGCCAAGGGCAGCCATGGAACCAGGGTTCGGGGTCAGGCCAGGACCAGAACCGAGATCAGAGTCCATGGACAAGCCAAATCAATATCATAGCCGGAGTCCAGATACAGGCCAAAGGTCAAGGCTGGGCAGTAAGTGTCCAAGTGTCCAGGAGAGGGGCCAGAAGGCGGAGACAGGGCGGGAGCTGGTCAGTAACAGGGCTGGAGCAAGGCCAGAATAGGGCAGGGACAAGTCTGGAGCAGCTGGAACAGGGCTCGGGCAAGGCTGGTACAGGAACCAGATCAAGAACAAGTTGGGAGCCTAGAGAGTCTATGACACTGGGAGGCAGGAGGGTTCCTGGCCAGGTGGTGCTGTTCACAGAGTGACTTTGCAGCTCTGGCAGGGTTGGGAAAATACCTGAGCCTGGGGGTCTCTCACCTGGGCTCTGGTCAGGGATAGTCTGTTGCCGCATGCCTGAAAGCTGAGTCCCTGCAGTTGGAAAGGTAAGTCGGTGCAGCTGAGTTGTTACCACCC
>NC_048298.1:337533329-337534421 GCF_013100865.1 Trachemys scripta elegans
GGTACCTTCTGCATGTCCAGTCTTCACCCATCTAGTATGCAGTGGAAAACATGCTCCATTTTCTTTAGAAAGAAATTGCAGAAGAGTGTTTTTTTCAAATGTCATTTGCTTCACTCAGGGTTCAGGGATTTGGCTAGAAGGGGGTGAGCAGGGTTGGGGAGGGAAGAGAGGAGAAAGATGGGGAGAGGGCGGGGCCTGGGCAGAGTGGGGCGGGGCCTGGAGTAGAGCAGGGGTGGAGTACGGGCAGGGCACAGGCAGAAGAGGTGGGTGGGGAGCTAGCTTCCCCATGTGGCAGCTTCATCCACCACCCATGACAGCAGGTAAGAGCGGGTCAGCTCCCGCAGACCCAGCGCACACTGCAGTGTCCTTAGGCAGGGGCCGTATTCACAGAACCAAATGCGCCGGCGCTGCACATTCTACATGAGGGAGAGGGTACCAGGGTCTCCACCACTGTGAGGCGGGCCGAGTGGCTCGGTATCCTTTGCTGCCTCATCCCTCCTCACCCCCGGGCTCTGAGTCTGGGCTGCTGTCTGGAATAGAGGCACTGGGGGATAGGGGCACTGCTTAGGGCTCCATAAAGCCAAAGGACGGCCCTGGACAGGACAAATGGCGACCTGAGGGACTCAGTCCAGGAGCAGGAGTCAACATGGGTGTGAGGCTCCCCCTCCAGGTCCTCTGCACACTGCAAACACAGGAGGGGAGGCAGGGACCCACCCCCTCATCCTGCCCAGCAGCGAGGGGTTGTGAGGACCAGGGGCAATGGCTGGGGAGCACGGGGTGACTCAGGGCTGGCTGGGGGTATTGAGGGGTCACGGGGACACTGGGAGCCAGTGGCACCGTCTAGGCCCTTGCTGACGCAGAGCAGAATCCAGAAGCTCAACAGGAGCTGAAGAGCGTTTTGCTGATCAGAAATTCATGTCTTATGTCTGAGGCCTGGGCCGGGAGAAGGCCAGGGCTGGGCTGGGGGGACTCTTAGCCAGCACTGCCCCTTGGAAGCTGGGTAGCACGTCATGCTCTTCCTGGAAGTGTGAGCTAGGATTGTCAACTTTCTAATTGCAGAAAACTGAACACCCTTGCCCTTCCCCCCGCCCC
>NC_048298.1:337534517-337546001 GCF_013100865.1 Trachemys scripta elegans
TCCATCCCCACCCTGTCGCTTGCTCTCCCCCACCCTTGCTCACTTGTGTAACTCTTCTGCCCATCTGAGTTGGCAGCAACAAGGGCCGGGTTCAGTATCTAGGGGTTCCGTTTCATTAACGCAATGCAAAACCAGCTTGAGCCCCTACCCAGTGACCTGGGACAATTACATACCACCCCCCGGGCGCCTCTAAGAGGCAATACTTCCCCTCTCGCAAGCACGGAGTCTGAGTGTAGCAGAAAATGTTTAATAACATGAGGTAAACGACATCAGCATTAAATTGGGAAAACACCACAAACAGGATTCATAGCACAAACCATGAGCAAAAGACCCACCCCCCAAAGTCCCAAAAGTCCAACACCCCAAAAGTCTCTGTCCCTGGTCAGTGCAGCCCCAGAGTTCAAAAGTTTATCTGCAGAGTCTTACCTTCCCCACCAGCCTGGGTGAAAATGGGGGGAAGAAAGGGGCACACGGGGTATTAAGGGGCACCTTAAATAGTCCAAGGCCAACTGCCCCGCCTCTCCATGGGGTTCTGCTGCAGTCTTCACCACAAGCCACTCCACTCCACCCCTCCAGCAGTCCTGTGAGCTGCTCCAGCCATCCCGCAAACTGCTCCACTCTGCTCCCCATCGCATAGACTGCACCAACTGTCCCACAAACTGCTTAGCAATAAATCTTCAGGCTCCCCCACTAGTTAACACAGCACTCAGTGATCTCAGCTCATAGTGATTTCAGCTTGTAGTAGGGGAGTCCCAGTGACCCAAAATGAATTCAGCATAGCCACCTGTAATTAGACTCATAACAGAATTAAAATTAGCTCTGCTATTTAACAGTGGAGGGAGACAATAGTGCAACTGGTGTTCCAGGCCCTCAAAGGGTGCCCATACTATCAGGTACAAGTACCTACCCCAGCCTTTCTCCATTCACTGGGAAGTGTAACCCATACCCCTTGTCTAGCAAGTGCTACTTAGTTACTGGTGAGTCCCTCTGTCATACAACAGTTCCACTGGCCTTGATTCACAGAATCAGGGTAACAACACTTTATTCTTCCTGCCCCAGTAACAGAGAAACTGGGGATCCCACACCAGCCAAAGTAACCACTTTCAGTTGCTGTTGTCCCAGGCCAGGCGGGTGGGTGTGCCTATGCAAACAAGATCAGCCCCTGAAGTTCTTTTCCACCCTCACCATAATTCACCACCAGATGTCAGGGTAGAGCTCATCCTGACTCTGCTTACACTCACTCATTTTCACCTGGCTGGGGCAGGGGGGGTTGCAGTGTGGGAGGGGGTGAGGGCTCCAGCTGGAGGTGAGGGCTCTAGGGTAGGTCAAAGGGGCTTGGGGTGCAGGAGCCATGCCGAGCGAGGCACAGAGCCTGCGTGCCCCGCTGGCACTGCAGATAAGTGGACTTTTAGCGGCCTAGTCAAAAGTCCGGAGCCACCAGGGTCCGTTTTTGACCAGGCGTTCTGGTTGAAAACCGGACACCTGGCAACCCTAGCAGGAACTCCAGCTGTAGCCTGCTCTGTGGCTTTGCTGCAGTGGTGGACCCAGGAGTCCTAGTACCCATGCCTGTGCTTATAACAAGAAGCCCACACTCCTGTACACACAGCCAGTGCAGCTGAAATAGTGCTGAGTTGGACAGTTCACCCTTCGAGCAGCAGGGGCCAGCACTGCTCTTCCTGTGCCCGGGGAGCCCGTTCTCCCTGTTACTGTGGGAGCAGCACATGGCCTTGAAGGGGAGGGAGGAGTTAGTGCCTCACATGCTCTGCACTACCCTGATTCTAGGCACAGCCTGGCTATTCATTGAGCCTTCCTTACAGTCCCCCTTTGTTCTCAAACACACTAGATATCAGGGGGCTTCTGGATTTTGGTAGCTCTGGGAGGCCTGGTGTTTATTTCCCTTGATGCAGTGCCCCTGTCCGATGGGCCTCACAATAATTAGTTGATCCCCATCAACCCTGGTTGGTTCAAAGTGATCAGCGGTAAAAATCTCTGCCCTAAGCTGGTCATAAGCTTTTTAGAGCAGGGACCGAGTCCTTCCCTGCAGGTCTGTCCAGCTAATTAACAACCTGCCTGTGGGCGGTGGGTATCATAGCTCAGGGGAGGCTAAACCTCCCCAAACAGCCAATCTGCCGCCTTTGAGCACCAACGCCTGCGCTGTGGCCCCACCTGCGTTCCGCCGAGGCCCCGCTCTTCCCCCGAGGCCCCCTTTGCTCCACCCCTTCCCATCCTTGCTCCACCCCTTCTCCTATGGCCCCTCCCCCCACCTGCCACTCACTGAGTCACTTCTCTCCTCCGTGGCGGATAAGAGGAGCGAGCGGTGACAGCAGGCGGGTGGGCCAAACAGGGAGGGAGCCAAGCAGCTCCATAGCAGATGAGAGGAGTGAACAGTGAGCGGACAGTGAGGGGGCCAAGTAGGGAAGGGGGCCGAGCGAGAGTGGGGTCTGGGGCGGAGCAGCGGTGGGGCCGGGGGAGGAGTGGGGATGCAGTGTGGGTGAGCCTGCAGGCAGAAGGGGCGGGGCCGTGCGTGGGAGAGGCAGGACAGGGGTCTAGCCTCCCCAAGGGGAAGCTTCACTCACCACCTATGAATCTGCCCTGGAGTTACAGTCCTAAAATGGAGGCAAGTTAGGTGCAGATCTTGGTTCCCCGTGAAGGCAGGTTCTGTGCATTCCCATCTCACACATGTAGGGGCAGCGGTGGGGGTGGGGACCTAGGAAATTCAGGTGCCCTACAAGAGAGTCACTGCATTAGGCGATGCACCTACTGGGTTTACTGGTCAAAGCAATAGGAGAGAGGTGTGGTCTGGTGCTGGGAACACAGGCCTAAGAGCCAGAGCTTCTCCCAGTGACTCCGTCCTTGGACAAATCACTGAACTGTTCTGCCTCAGGTTCCTCCTCTGTCTAGTTAGCAGCAGGGGATTGACTAGTGCCCCCTTTGCAGGGCTCAGCTGGGAGGGGTGCTCGCACTCTGAGCATTGTGAGGATTGGGTGGGGGAAGCAGAGAGGGTAGTTGGGAGGGAAGAGGGGTCCCAGATCTGCCCAAGTGCAGCACACTCCAATGAGTATTTCTCCTCTTGCCATGCATCCATTCAAAGGAATTCTGATTAGTCCTTTATTTCGCTCTGCATGTGAACGGGGCACCGCTGCACCAAGGAGAGATCAGACCTGACACAAAGACCTTCGTGTCAAGGCAGGTGGGATGACAGAGAGCACAGGACAAAACAGAAGAGGGTGCGACAGCCAGAGCTTACATCGTTTGACCGAAGGGCCTAGTAATGATTCCTAGCACTTTCCATCTTGAAGCTGGGACTGGATGACAGGGGCTGGATCACTGGATAATTGCCCTGTTCTTGTTGGGATATGTAAGGGTTAAGTAAAGACCTGGGTAACCGCTAGCATGGTATTAGGGAGTAAGGCACAGGCATGCACTGTCTCTTCACTTAAGAGATAAAGTGCTAGCCCTCTCCCTTCCTTTCTGCTTGTTAAGGATTGATAAGTGTTGCATCTGCATAAGGAATGTGGATGTCTAAAGGATCCCCTTTGTGTAAAGAAGTGTTATCTCCCCCTCCCTTTCTTTCCCAGCTATATAAACGAGCTCGGGGTCATGACCCTTCCTCCCTCCCCTGTGAAGTGCTGATTAAGGGAACATGTGGCTACAATTACTGCAAGGAAATGTATCTTAAAAGTAAAAATGTCTGTATAATATGCTTAATGCTGTTAACAGTAAACAGGGGTGGGTATCATTATATTCAGTATATAGCTATAAATATTCATTATATGAGTGCTCATATTGTCAAATAAGGATTTTGGGGGTGTTGTAGTAAATGTGGGTATTTACATATTAACCTAGATAAAAGAGTGTGATGTAATTAATTAGGGGCTTACTCAACAATTGGGTCGAGGGGAATAAGTACCACAATAAAGGAGCCCATTTATTCAATCCACCTCTGGGTCAGCCTGCTCATTCTCTAACAGTTCTGTTCATTCCCTCTGAAGCTTCTGGCACAGGTCATTGTTGGGAGACAAGATACTGGGCTAGATGGACCATTGGTCCACTATGGCCATTATTATGTTCTTATGACAAGGGACCCTTATGATCACAATCCCAGCAGCCAGTTTTCATGTTATTAGATCATCTATTGGAGAAGCTGAGGTTTTAGGACCCTTCTCGCTCTTCCACAGCATCTTTCATAATATGATCTCAAACCTTTTCATAAATATGAATGCAAACATCACAAGCCCTGGTGAGAGACAGTTTTCATCCAACACTGAACTGGAGCAGCTTTAAGAAGAAATTTGAGTTTAGGACTGGAGATGCAACTGAATGTTGTAGACCAGAGGTTCCCAAACTTATTTGGCCTACCGTCCCCTTTTCAGAAAAAAATTACTCAGCGCCCCCCCTTTCAGAAAAAAAATTACTCAGCGCCCCCCTGGAAATCTACGTTCTTTAAGCGAACAAACAGAAAGATGCAGTGACAAATTTGCATTTTTTTATGTATCTATATTTCTACCTACGTCCTACAATATAGTAAAGAAAGATGTGTTATTAGAATATCACCCACGACATCAGGTATACAGTGTTTTTTGCATAAGACGGCAAAAGACAACCAAACTAAAATACTAATGAAACTAATAAACTGGGTTTTCTTCTTTGCTCAGCATTAGATATATGTATTTGATATTAAATTGTCAAATATCGAACTAAATTTATCAAGAAATAATTAATTTAAAAAATAATCAATATGCAATTAAAAATCAGTTAATAATTTTAATTTAGTTTGCCCTTATTTAAATAATTGTTCCTTATTAACACATGCCTTATTTACCAATTAACAGAGATGATTCGATAGATATAAATAAATGTTAATAGTTAACAGTTTTTTTACGATTTCATTCCCCTGTTTTCGTTAATATTGTAATAAAAAATATGACAAATATATTGACTGTACACTTCAAATAGTACTGTACCGACACAAGCCTGCTATGATTTTATTATTAGTAAGCACTAGAGACACAGAAATGTATGGTAGATATGTAAGAAAATGTATAAAAATACTCACATGTAAATTGCTGTTTTATTGAAACAATACAATTTGCTTTGTATGTGATCCGTAATCCGTAAAGATCGAAGGTATCGAATATGAATAAAAATTTTTAAATACTTATTGCACTATTGTTAACTGCTTTTTACACAATTCAGAAACAATCTAAATTAGATTTCATACATGTCACCTATTTATAGTATCGTATTGTAAACAAGTCATTACACGCACATATTCCTGCCGATGCATGCTGGACTTCCCGACAATGCGCGACACGCTCGCCTGCCAACACTTGCTTGTTAAGAGCTGTTGGCGGACTTGACACCTGATTGGTTATAATTTGTGAATTTATTTGGAAAATAAAGTAATCACTACAACTTTAACTCTATGTTACACAACAGATGAAACATATACTAACGGTTTTTCAAAATTTTCTTATATTCTCTTCTTTCTTTATGCTTCCACCGCCCCCTTATTTTTATTCAATGCCCCCCAATTGCACCCGAGTCTACTACTGCCCCCCTGGATCGTTCCAGCACCCCCCAGGGGGCGGTATCGCCCACTTTGGGAACCTCTGTTGTAGACAAATGAAACTGCAACATGACTTAAGGTTTGTTATTGAGGCTTATTACTGGCTTGGAATTTGGCCAGGACATTGAAGTCAACACTGCCTATGGTACGTAATCTCAGTGGGAACACTGAAGAATTATCTTTGAAACTAGATGGGCAGAGAATACTAAAAATGCAGTGTCAAATCTCTGGGTTCCAGAATCCGGGGAAATGGAGGATGAAATGAGAGCTAGGAAAATAAGTGCTTGGCTCAAATGGTGGAATGCGATAGGAAGATACCTGTAAGATTAAAAAGGGGAAGTCCATAAACTGGGGATTTGGCCAGTTTTAGTGCACGGCTCTGAGTGTGGAGCAACAAAGAAGAAACATGAGCAAACGTTCCGTTCCACAGCAATGTGAGTGTTGAGACGGAGGAGGGGTGCAGCCGAGAAAGGCCACGGGAGGAATATGTATGATTGAGACATGCTCAAAGTAACACCCATAAATGGAAAGTGCAGGCTCTGATGGTTTGATCAGTCCTGATAACTATGTGAGTAAGAGTCCAAGAGGTCAGAATTGAAGGTAGATATCACTGAGACAGAACTCAGCATTCAAAGAGAGACTGGAGATGTAAATAGATAATTAGATAGGATAAGCCTCCAGAAGTCATTCTTTTGACTAAGAAAGAGCTAGCAGAAGACTCTATGAACACATACGACAACCTCGCAAAGAAGAAACTAATGAGAACCACTAGCCCCATCAGAAAGAAATTTTCCTTGCCTAAGACATGAAGAATTTTTCAAGGCTGATTAAATTCCCCAGTCCAAAGGAAGTAACAGTGTTGTTTAAGATAGGAAAGCCCTCGCGCCAGCTGCATGAAGCGATGGGTTTCACAGTACAAAGACAGAGCCATAGCTAAAAAGAATTTGAATTGCTCTAGTGCACTGTGTGATCTGTGAGATCAGCTCTGGAAAGGGGGAACTATTTTTCTTTGGAACCTGCACATTCTCTTTTTCTTCTTCTTTCCAAACTAAGGACATGGTTAATATACCAAAGATTGAGAGGAGGGGTTGGAAGGAGTGACATTTAAAGGCAAAACTGTGGGGACTGAATATCCTCAGTTGGAGTCAACAGATCAGAAGGTAGGAGGTCACTTCCTGAAAACCATGGATTCTCATGCTAGCTTAGGAACCACGGTCGTCCAAGCATCCTCCATAGATGTTTTAGTGCTGGGAGGCGGAGGAGAAAGACAACCATCCACTTTCCAAAAGAGGACAGAACTGCTGAGAATACAGCTTCTTCAGTACAGAGCTGTATGCCAAAAGAACGAACAGATTAGACATTACTGAAGAGAAGGAACTAGACTACATGGATGTGGGGTCTATTCCATCCCACATTGGTTAAGTTGCTAAATAGCATATGGCCAAGGTGGAAGAGGGGAGCGATGCTGAAGAGTTTATTGGGCTACTGGGATTCTTTGGCCTTGTATAGATGAATATATTAGATAGAACCTATCCATGAGGGAAACTCACAGGCTCTGCACATTTCTTCAATGGCCTGTTCAGTTCATGTAGAAGAGAAACTGCCTGTAATTGTGGTCTTCAAGAGTAAAGTTCTCTTAAGGGAATGATCAGCCCCATCATTTATAAACAGCAGCTCTCAAACCTGTGGATTGGAATACAAGGGATTAATGAGCATCCTCCTATCTCAGATTGTCTGTTGAAGCAAATTTACTCCATCGCTTGCAGTAGGAGCCAGCCTCATGCCAAGAGCTCTCCCATATGTAGGCTCCTGCGGCNCGAGGGGGGGGGGGGGGAATAAGATTTTTCCCTTTTGTCCCCCCCTACACACACATTTTTGTTTTGTTTTGGCATTGTGGGGAAATGCTCATTTCTCTTTATTTTTTACTTTTTCATCCCTTATTCTGCTGGAAATTTGGGGTGGGGAGCTTAAAAAAAGTTTAAGTGAGCAAATTTCACTTTTAAAAATAACAATTTATTTCACTTTCATTTCTCTGAGAGAAAAAATAAGAAAATAAGAGATTAACAAGCTCTGTTAATCGAGGAGGAGGCCCAAAGAGGGCAGAAATTGGTTTGAATTTGTACTTTTGCTTTGGGATTGTTGGGGGATTCCAGGGAGAAGCCCTGTGAGTCCCAGCCCTGAAAGTGGGTGAACCTAGGGAGGCTGTGGGGAGAAGGACAGGAAAAAGGCGGTGGTAGGAAGAAGTCCATGAAGGCAGCGGCAAGGAGTATGACGGGGCAGACCTTGGCTGCTGGTTATAGGGTCTGTGGACTGGAACCCAGTTTAATAGGAGGCCCTGGTTTCCTCTACCAGGTACTGGGGAAGTGGCATGGGGCCCAGAGAAGGGAATAATGCCGACTGAGCACCCTGAGGGAAATGTGCGAAGATCATGGGGCCCAGAATCAAGGCCAAAGAGGTTTTGTGAGGACATTTGACTTTTATTAGTTGGACTTTCTGTTACACTGGAAGGGGTGGGACTAAAAATGGAACCTGGCTGGAGGGCCTAGTCATGAGAATTGAAACAACTGTGGGACCAGAGAGACTGTGACAGGAGGTGCTAGACAGGAAAAAGCTGCTACACCATGCCCTGCCGTAAGGGAGTGCTCCAGTAGCAAATCAACTCTTGTACAACCGTAAACAATTGCTTGTTGGAACAGCTAGTGCTAGAACTGACGAGAGGAGAAGCGGCTCTCGACTTGGTCCTAAGTAACGCACACAAGTTGGTTCAAGGTGTAACTTTAGCAGAACACTAAGTGGTAGTCAGCAGAGTAGAATTAAGTTGAAGGATGGATTGGTACCAAAAATGCACATGGTGACAAGAACTGTGAAAAGGGCGTGTCAGTAAATGAGGAAGCTAGTCAAAAAAGCCCTGAAATCAAGAGTAAGTAAACTAAAATCTTTAGACTCAGCATTGAAGTTACTTCAGCACAAGATTTTCTAAATGATATGACCCAGGAATTATTTTGGGAAAGTTCTCTGGCCTGTACTATACAGAGGTCAGACTGGTCCCTTTGGCCTTAGAATCTATGAATCTCTAACATATGAGCCAACAAAGTGATGTTGTGAAAAGGGCTGATATCATTCTGGGGTGTATTAAAAGAAGTTTCCTATGTAACACATGGGACTTGGCACTGGTGAGGCCTCAGCTGGAGAACTGTGTCCAGTTCTGGGCTCCACACTTTAAGAAAGATGTGAACAAATTGGAGAGAGTCCAGAGAAGAGCAACAAAAATAATCAGAGGCTTGGGGCACATTTAGCCTTGAGAAAAGAAGACTGAGGGTGGACCCAAAAATAATCTTCAAATATGTGAAGGGCTGTTATAAAAAGGATGGTGATCAATTGTTCTCCATGTCCCCTGAAGGTAGGACAAGTAGAAATGGGCTTAATCTGCAGCAAGGGAGATTTAGGTGAAATATTAGGACAAACTTTCTAACTATAAGAGCAGTTACGCTCTGCAATAGGGTTCAAAGGGGCCTGTGGAATCTACATTCGCAATCCAGAGAGTTGGACCAGATGACCTCTTGAGGTCCCTTTCAGCTCAACATTTCCAGGATTCTACGACAATAGGGCTGCATGCATAGCCTTGAGCAGAAAATACAGAGTGCTTCACTGGCAAGGCTCAAGTGTTTACCTCAGGGCTTTCCAGCAAGGTTTGAAGATGGAAGAATTTTAAGAGGATCAGGAGAGGCTGCATCGTGGTTCCAACTTCCCCTGTGTAGCTGTAGGAGAATCCATCAGGAACATTAGTTGAGATTTTGGGGGAAAGAACACAACAAAACCAAACATCTTCCCGATTGTTTCACTTTGATCCATTGTTCCCATTTCAGTAACTGGGATTTCCCAGGCAGGAATTGCTCTCTCACGGATTGCAGCCCGACCATAACAGAGGCAAGTTTGATGCTGGAATACAGTTTTCTGCTGGAGGGGGTGCAGAGTACTTGTGTGGGAATCCTGCTTTCACTTGATGGTAATTATATTTACCTGAAAGACTTTGGGGGGTAGAAATATGATCCATAATGCTGCCGTGTTTACTCATAATTGCTGTTAAACTGCACAAAACCAGCGGCCAGGCAGGTCTGTTGATCGTATCCTAGGGAATGGGGCTAAAATACCGACATAGCTCAATATTTCAGTGCCTCACCCAAGTGCCTGGCCAAGTGTTCGCTTGGCAACTAACAACTGTATACACTGGGCCTCACTGCCCAGTTCTGCCCTATGGCTAACTGGTAGGGTTGTCAACTTCGTAATATTTAAAAACTGGACACTCCAGCAGGAGTGCTGGAACCTCCCCTGCCCCGCCTCTTCCCTCGGAGGCCCTGCCCCTGCCCTGCCTCTTCCCCCTGAGGCCCTGCCCTGGCTCTGCCTCTTCCCCCAAGACCCCATGCCTATTTGCTCCTCTTCCCTCCTCCCCCTATTGCTCACTGCTATTCTCCTCTCTCCCTGGCTCGGGTTGGGAGGGGGTCCCCTGCAGAGCCGGGGCTGGAAGCTGCAGCCACCAGATGCAGGTCGGAGGTGGCCCCGGCTGAGTAGGGGCTGGCGCAGGTGATGACCCGGTACCTCCCCGCCTCCTCTGCCAGCAGTAACCGGACTTCGTGTAATGGAACTTCATTTCACACACAAAAGTAGTCTATTGCACTTTCTCACTCTGACTGTCTATGTCCTGTGTTCATAAAATCCATACCACCCGGGAACGGGATTGGGACAGACCTGGAGCTGAGCTGCCATAACAAATGTGTACGTTAAAGAGAGTTCTGGGGATGTTTGCTGCATAGCTATAATTGTGTTAACAATTGGGATGTTTATGTTATGGCGATATTAGGTGAAACCAGTATGGCATCTCATAGTTTAATAAGAGTCTGCTGGGAAAAAAAGGAGGAAGGGAAGTAACAATGCAAGAAAAGCCATCACTCAGTCTATCCAGAGGTGGGGCAGCTGTTGCTGAGAAGCTCTTCAGACTGACCCTCAAAGACACTGCCGGAGAAGTCTGAAGGCCCTTGGCCTGCCTGGATCCCCATTAGAGTTTCAGGGCTTGGGGTCCAGACAGCGTACAGACAGTTCTTTGAAAATCATCTTATTCTCCCATGTAACACTTTCTTCCTACTGTTCAGATTAAGCAGCATTTTGGTTTAGGAAGGCTGGCTGGTCACTTGTCTCACCACTAGTTACGGACTCCCAAAGGGAAAAAACACAGGTGCCGAACCCACTCAGACCTGCTCGGCAAGCTTGTGGCTCTGAGTTCCACAGCCTACTTGAGCACTATGTGATTTTACAGTTGCGACCTTCCTAAAGACACCCTTTCTGGCCCTCCACTTCTGAGTGTGGCCCTGTAGCAGGGTGGACACCCGCTCCTGCCCTGAAGGGCTTGAAATCAGCCCTGGAAGATGGCTGAGACTGCGAAAGGGCTGCAGCTAGGAAAGCAGCAAGCCTTGGCTGATTGGGGAAGTGGCCGCAGCTGGGCCACACCCCAATCAGGCCACAGCTGGCCTGTATAAAAAGGCTGGGAGCCAGGAGCTCGGAAGTCTCTCTCTGCATTCAGAGAGAGAAGGGCCTGGCTGTAGGGATATAGAGACAGGGTACCTGAGTGGAGCAGGGCTGGGGAAAGGCAGAGGAGCTGGGGAGCTCCAGCCTGGAAAGCCCCAGGATGCGGCCTAGCATTGGGCTAAAAGGTACTGGGGGTTGCAGAGGGCAGCCCAGGGGTAGGCCAAGGCAGCAGGTCCAAACCCAACCTTGCCAGTGATGAGTGGCTGATACTGCAGTCTGCCCCAGGGTGTGGGGCTAGATGAGGACTGGCAGTAGCCTGATACTGAGGTGAGGTGGGGACAGTGAGTGGGGGTTCCCTGGGGAGGGGAGACCCTAAGACTGAGGGGTTACTGCTA
>NC_048298.1:337549171-337567728 GCF_013100865.1 Trachemys scripta elegans
GGGACGACGGTGAGGAACGTCAGAGAGATCTAACCGAGTTGGGTGAATGGGCAACGCAACATCAGGTGACATTCCCTGACACACATTCAAGGTAACGCCCATTGTGAGGGGTAATTTCACTGGATTGTTAATGAGCTGTGTCGACTCAGACAGAGACCGGGCCAGCATTGTGGAGAGTTCAGTGCAAACCTCAATGAAAACCTCTGTTCAATGTGATGCTAGGTCTATAAAGCAAACAAAACGTTACCATGCATCTGGAATGATGGGATGCAGAATAATGTGAAAATATAACACCATTATATGAATCTAGGGTATCAGTCAGGAACAAGATACCAAGCTAGTTGGAGACTGTTGGTGGGATCCTGTCTGACAGTTCCTGTGTTTCTTCGGAAATAATAGAATAAAGTTGAAAATTCTGCGTGGGCAGATCCCATTTCATTGACCCTCTCTGTTTTGCACTGTAGGAGAGAAGAGCCAAGTATGTGTTGAGAACTCTGGTAAGAAATAAACTTTTAATTTTCATTGTTTTGAAAATGACTCACCCTCTGTAAGTGCAGAGTTGAGAGCAATTCCACCAGGCAAACATGTCACATGAAACCAGTTGAGAAATTCCCGGTGTTTTTTGTTTGTTCTATCTATTTATCCAGGTTCTCAGATGGAGCTCATGACTAGTATCTGAGCACCTTCTCATCTGAATGAATTTCATGCACAGTTGGCAAGAAAATGTAGGGGGAATTACTCCTTAGAGCACTAAAGATTCATCTTCAGTGTTCTGAACTATAAGCTGAACACACATCCCCTAACCCAACACCACAAGTGTGTCTCCATCTCCCTCCTCTCAGTACTAGATCCATTCTAGCCCCAGTGGAACTACATCCTCCCAAAGGACTAAACAGGACTATTTTACCAGAGCAGATCGGAAAAATCTCACTGAAACATTTTCTCCTTGGAATTTGACAATGTGTCAAACTCTAAACCTTCTGCAGAGGTGGTTTGATTTCGACACTGTTCTGTCAGAACCCGCCTGGCTCCTTGGCAGCGTGGCTGGTGGGCTGTCTAGGAGTCATAGACCCAGGACTTCCAGTGCCCCTGACCCTGGGACAGCCTGCTCGGTGCACTGCCCCAGAGCCGACGCTCCCTTCCCTTGTGTGGAGAATTTCAAAATTTTTGGTTTGCATTTGAAATCAGAACAAAATCAAATTTTGAAATATCAAAATCCTCCACAAAATGAAATGGCCCTTCTCTGCCCAGCTCTATATTTCCCCCTAAAGCCAATTAAAAAAAAAACAACAGAAATGGTGTTACTGGTGTGTGTGGCCAGCGTTCCACAGACTCATGTCTTTATTACTCATAACTGGAATACACTTATGCAACAGACAACAAGCTCCAAAATCTGAACCTCTGGAACTGTCTTGGGGGAAACATGCTCACCAGTGATTCATACCAAAGGAACAAGCAGGCTGAGGAGGGAGGAAGCTGGTGAAATCTCACCAGTGAGGTGAATGTCCCAGGCTGGAGTGTCCTGCTGAGGGGAAATGGATTAACGTCCCTCTGCAATAAGCAGGTTCCAGTAGCTGTTGGGAAGGAAACCAGTGTCCAGCTTTAAGGATCTCTGTCAGTGTGAAATAATTTCCTATCAATTATTTGATCGGCTTTTTCCTATTAACAGCTACCAGAGGCGGCCCGGCCTTCCCCAGTGAGCTGAGCCCATCACTGTTTGGAGGATCCATCATCCTGATCCACGTTGCTGCTCTCAAGCTGTTTGCCGGTTTCTAACTTGTCCTATTCATGTTACACACTTTTTCTCTCTAACACAAATCATGGTGATGGGACTTGCCGGGTCCAAAGCCGCCCTGCTATGCTGCCAGCGTTCCAAAGGGAAACCAGGAACCTGGAGGGAGTGTCACTGGTACCTGCTTGGGCAAGCTTTGATTGTACGTTATCGATGAGTAGATCAAAATAAAGCGTATCGTTTTATTCCAAATGCGATTTGTCTTACAATGGTAGAGCTATAAATGGGTGCATGTTAGATAACAATTACCTGTATTCCAGTCATGCTAGCACTTTTGTACCGACTTTTGATGACTTCAGTAAAAGCCTTTTACCAAATGAACTAAGTTGGAGTATTTTCATTAGTACAGTAGATGGACTGAATCAGTGTCTCAGCCAGGTGAATCTGTAACAGGACAGTTTGTGGCATCCCATGTCTATATCTCTGTCACTTTCACACAAAATTTACTCAGAAGATATTTCTAACTGGTCAACTCAAAGGCCCAATTCTGGGCTAGTTTATCCATCTGCGTGCCCACTGACTGTCCTGGGATTGCATGGGGCTGGTAATAGGACAGAACTCTACAATGGTAGCTGACGTATTCTAACATGGAGTAGGGAGTGTGTATGGACATTCTGAATAGCCAGATTAGGCCACCAGGAAGAAGACATCTCAATGACATTCTGTGCCAGGGCTGGGCTAGCTTGGTCACCAGCCAGGATGCCGCACTCCAAGTACAGATAGCAGAAATGACATTCTGCTCTCCTCCGGCAGGAAGCCTGTGCATGTGTCAGGTGTGATGGAGGGTGAGAGCATAGGCACCGACTCCACGGGGGCTCTGGGGGTGGGGCACCCATGGAAAAAAATTAGCAGGTGCTTAGCACCCACTGCCAGCCAACTCTCCCCTTTACCCCCCAGTGCCTCCTGCCCACTGGTGGCCCCACCAATTAACTCCTCCCCCTCCCTCCCAGTGCCTACCGCCCACTGCAATCAGCTGTTTTGAGGCACGCAGGAGGCTCTGGGAGGGAGGGGAAGGAGCGGGGATGGGGCACGCTCAGAGGAGGGGATGGGAAGAGGTGGGGAAGGGCATGGCAGGGGCGGGAAGAGGCCGGACAGGGGTAGGGACTTGGGGGGAGGAGTGGAGCCTGGGGCAGAGAGGGGGCTTGAGAACTCCTGGGCCAAGAGGAAGCCAGCGCCTATGGGTGAGAGAGAGAGAGACCCTGCTAATTGATACAGGCTGAAGAATCCACCCATGGATTCATTCATGGGTTCATAAATTTTAAGGCCAGAAGGGATCATTTGATCTGATCTCCTGCATATCACAGGCTAGAGGGACTCACCCAGCAGTCCCTGCATCAACGCCATAACTTCTGGCTGAGCTAGAGTAGGTCATTTAGAAAGGCATCCAGTCTTGATTTAAAGACTCCAAGTGATGGGGGAACTGTGACAGGGTGAACTCAACCCGCACTGGATGGGGAAGGGTTAATGCCTCATCGTGGGCAGAGGAAACCACGCCCCCACGTCCTTACTGAGCATGCTCCAGGTGTAGCACCAGTATAAAAGAGAGCAGCCCAGCTGAATCTGGGCTGACCACCAGAGAGGAAGCACACTCCTTGCTGGCTCCTGCTTGGGAGCAGCTGGAGCCACGGTCTGTGGAGGCCAGAAGCTTCGAGACTCAAGCAGACATCCAGCTACAGGGAGGTCTGAGCTACAAGGATTTGCACTGGCTGAGGAACCCAGAGACCCTGAAGACACACAGACCATCACCACAAGTATCACAGTAGGAAGTAGCCCGGGGAGGACTAGCCATTGTCCCAACAATGGTCAGCTTATTGCAGACGGGTCCCTGCTCACTCAGTGATGGACACACTCGCCACTGACAGGGCCCTGGGCTGGGACCCCATGGAGCAATGAGGGCCTGGGTCCTCCTACCCTGGTCGCCACCCACCCCCCGGGTGGTGGCCCACCCACCCCAACTGGCCGCTAGGCCTTACTGCACTGAGAACCCAGGGTATCTCTATTGACTCTGGCTGCTAGGCCTCACTGCCCTGTGAGCCCAGAGTAGTTCTATAAACACTGGCAGCTAGGCCTCGCAGCCTTGTGAACCAGGGTAACCCTATGGACTCTGGCTGTTAGGCCTTGCCGCCCTGCAGAGAAGGGCTACCTCATTGACTTGGGCCACGAGGCTCCACTGCATGGTGGATCAGGGCGATTATATAGACTCCAGTCACTAGGCCTTACCTCCCTGCGGATCAGGGCAACTCCGTTGACTTTAGCCCTTAGGTCTCGCTGCCTAGAGACAGAGAGCAGCTCGAAGGATGGGGTAAACTCACCCCCCTCTGTCACAGGAATCCACCATGTTTCCTAGGTGAATTGTTCCAATGGTTATTTACCCTAATGATCAAAAATTCATGCTTTTTTTAACCTGAATTTATCTAACTACAGCTTCCAGCCATTGGATTCATTGTGCCTCTGTCTGCTAGATTAAGGAGAGGTCTAGTGTCAGAACACTCTTTCCCATGTAGGTACTTAAAGACCATCACCAATTTATTTCTTAACCTTCTCTTGGAAAAACTAACTAGTTGGAGCTTCCTAAATCTCCCCCTATACTGTGACAGGTTGGACCCCCACTCTATCAGGGGTTTCGCTGAGCTTCTCCTGCTCCACCAGCCTGGATTCCCTCTCCCTGTTTTGCTGGATTAGGCTCTCTGGCCTCTTGCAGCACACACACAAGTGGGGCCACACCCAGCTGCAGACACAGACTGAAGTCAGCTCTGTGTGAGGGGACTCACCCAGCACTCACGTGCACACCCCTTTTTGGAGATAAACCCAAAATAATAATGTCTTCCGCTGTACAGAGAGAGCTGCACAGTGCAAGCCCATAAGAATTCACCCTCTCCCTCAATGTGCAGAGAGGTATGCACAGCTTTCCCCCCGCCCCCAGATACAAATTGCACAAACTGGGTTTTGAAATAAACAAGAAATAAGTTTATCAACTACAAAAGGTAAATTTTAAGTGGTTATAAGAGAGAACAAACAAAACAAAGCAGATTACCTTAGTAAATAAACAAGACCCGCAAACTGAGCTTAGCACACTAGATAGATAGGACATATATTAGCAAATTCGCACCCTGAGTAATAAACAGGCTGACATTCTTAAGGTACAATTTGCCTTGGCTTTCCCAGGTTTTCATACACAGGCTAAAAATCCTTCTAGCCTGGGACCATCACTTCCCACGTGCTTCTGGGTAACATCCCAGACAAGTTGGTGTCAGCTCTGTGCTAGCCTGCTTGATGGCCCATTAAGGACCATCAGCTATACAATTGACCCATTGAGAGAAGGCAGATACGCCTTGTAACTCAGCAAAGTAAGCAGGGACTTGCCCATGTGACTCCAGACTCCATTTTGCTGTAGTTTTCCACAGTAAGAACAAAAAGGTGTTCTTACACCTGGAAAAGACTATAAAAGGCTGATGCCTCATCTCCATCTTGTCTTCAATCCTGCTTCTTACCTCTGGAGGGACTTTGCTACAAACTGAAGCTCTGACCAAAGGACTGAATGACCCATCCCAGCTGGGTATGTACTTCAGAGACTTGATTTGAACCTGCAGTTTATTTTATTACTGCTACAAGCCTGAACCAAAAACTTTGCCA
This sequence comes from Trachemys scripta elegans, assembly GCF_013100865.1. NCBI lineage: Eukaryota > Metazoa > Chordata > Testudines > Emydidae > Trachemys > Trachemys scripta. The sequence goes on from NC_048298.1 coordinate 337,554,597, forward strand.
TTACTGTATGTAATTGATTCCATTTAACCAATTCTTGCTCTCATCTATATCTTTTTCCTTTTATGAATAAACCTTTAGATTTTAGATTCTAAAGGATTGGCAACAGCGTGATTTGTGAGTAAGATCTGATTTGTATATTGACCTGGGTCTGGGGCTTGGTCCTTTGGGATTCAGGAGAACCTTTTTCTTTTATTGGGGTATTGGTTTTCATAACCATTTGTCCCCATAACGAGTGGCACTGGTGGTGATACTGAGAAACTGGAGTGTCTAAGGGAATTGCTTGTGTGACTTGTGGTTAGCCAGTGGGGTGACCCCAAAGTCTTCTTTGCCTGGCTAGTTTGGTTTGCCTTAGAGGTGGAAAAACCCCAGCCCGGGGCTGTGACTGCCCTGTTTTAAGCAATTTGTCCTGAATTGGCACTCTCAGTTGGGTCCCGCCAGAACCACATTGTTACAGTGCTTAACTGGCAAGACTCAAGTGTTTACCTCAGGGATTTCCAGCAAGGGTTGAAGATGGAAGAATTTTAAGAGGATCAGCAGAAGCTTCATCATGATTCCAACTTCCCCTGTACGGCTGGAGGAGAATCCATCAGGAACGTTAGTGAAGATTTTGGGGGAAAGAACACAACAAAACCAAACATCTTCCCGATTGTTTCACTTTGATCCTTTGTTCCTGTTTCAGTAACTGGGATATCCCATGCAGAAATTGCTCTCTCAGAGATTGCAGCCTGACCATAACAGAGGCAGGTTTGACTCTGGAATACAGTTCTCAGCTGGAGGGGTGGAGAGTAGCTGTGTGGGAATCCTGCTTTCACTTCATGGTGTTATATTTACCCAAATGACTTTGGGGGGTAGAAATATGATCCATAGTGCTGCTGTGTTTACTCATAATTGCTGTTAAACTGCACAAAACCAGCGGCCAGGCAGGTCTGTCGATCATCTCCTAGGGAATGGGGTTAAAATAACGACATAGCTCAATATTTCAGTGCCTCACCCAAGTGCCTGGTCAAGTGTTTGCTTGCCACTAACTACCTAATACATTCTGCGCCTCGCTGCTTAGTTCTGCCTTATGGCTAACGGGTAGGGTTGCCAACGTTGTAATATTTAAAAACCGGACACTCCAGCAGGAGTGCTGGAACCTCCCCTGCCCTGCCTCTTCCCCCCAAGACCCCATGACTATTTGTTCCTCTTCCCTTCTCCCCCTATTGCTCCCTGCTATTCTCCTCTCTCCCCTGCTTGAGTTGAGAGGGACTCACCTGCAGAGCTGGGGCTGGGAGCTGCAGCCACCAGATGCAGGTTACGGAGGTGGCCCCAGCTGAGTAGAGGTTGGCTCAGGTGATGACCCACCGCATCCCCGCCTCCTCTGCCAGCAGTAACCGGACTTTATGTGTTCGATCAGTAGATCTGACCAGACACTGTCAGGTCCCCTTTTTAACCAGACTTTCCAGTTAAAAACTGGGCACCTGGCCACCCTTCTAATGGGGTGATTAATGACTCAGACGTCAAACACCAGGGCTGAACCTAGGCACAAGGGTCACAGCCACACGGCCCTCTCAGAAACACAAACACACAGACCTCTGTCACCTGGCCTGGTCAGGGACTCAAACCCCAGCCACACGACCCACACGGAAACAAACAGCAAACAGACCAACACACAACTCACCAATTCCCTTTACCTCCATGCAGTGGATACACAGCTACGCCCAGCAAAACTCCCCTGCTTGCCTCCCCTGTTCGCCTGTTGAGCTGATCCCTTGTTTAGAGGATATGATGGGGAGTTGGGTCTTTGGGGGCAGATTTTTCTGGTCATGGAAAGGGAGCCAGGCATTGGAATTTGGAGACTGGATCCTGGGGGAGAGCCAGTGTCATGAGGACTAGGGCGTGGCAGTGTCTTGTTCAGGGAAAGCAGAGAGAGTCAGGAACAGGGAGCAACAGGCCTGGGGTATTTACTGGAGAGGGTGGGACTTTCCCTCGTGTAGGTGACTGCTGAGCTGTTCCTGGGGCGATGGGATGGATGTGCGCACAGAGTGAATGGGTACGAAACATAGGGATGTGATGTGTGTACTGAACAGGAGGGTGGAAAATTAATCTAAACACATTTCATATTTCTTTTAACAGCAATGGACTGGGTGATGCTTTTTCCCTTGAAATGGCTCTTCCATGGTAGTTTGACGCTGCCAAAAAGTATCGCAGCTTTGACGCAGCCACATTCTCAGTGATTCGTGTTTTCTTTGTTAAGGGCAGTGTCCGCTTTTGAATGGAAGCCCAAAGATATAACTTGACTCTCAAGGGAAGAACACCACCTTTTCACTGTAAAACCCCACATCTGCCACCTTTCCCGAACCCAATACTGATTTTTTGCGCATTTCTCCTCTGTTATCTTGCTGTGTCACCACTAATGGAGCTGCATCCCATAGACTCAATAGGCTGTAGCGTCGCCTGTGATTTCTAGTAGGGCCGAAGGGTCTGTTTACACTGCACCGGGGCTCGGACAGCGGGGCTATAAAATGGCAGTGTAGCTGTTTCGGCTCCCTGCCAAGGGGGCGGTCCCAGAGCTCAGGCTCCAGCCTGAGCCCAGACATCTACGCTGCAAATTTATCGCCCCATAAGCCTGAGTCAGCTGCCACGGGCCAGTCGCTTGTGTTTTATTACAGTGTCGACATACCCAAAGGCCCTGCAGAATGCTCAGTATAGTCCCAGACTGTGTTACCTTTTCAGATATCGTCTCTAGGGCTGAGGGGAGGACAATATGGATTTCCCCAGGCCCTGCCCCTAGAAATTCTATGATCTATCGTTAAAAAGTGGAGGCACTTTGATTCTATTACAGGATTTTTCCCCCCCGAATGTAATCTTGCCTTAACATGAAATCACGATGCTGTAGATGTCTGTGTATATGGTATTTGTGAAGGGCAAGGAGCTGATATCCCTATGTGTGCGATACTATTCGATACATTAAAAGGTAGGTCTAGACCACCTGTGGTCCACGGTCCACAGACTATGTCAAAGATTTCCAAAGGGGTCCGCACCGTCATTTGCGTTTTTGTAGGGGTCCGCCAATGAAAAATATTGAAAACCCTCTGGTCTGGACTAGAGTTTTGACGTCCAAATATAACTGGAGTTAACAGATTGCCAATTAACCCAAATGAACGGACAACTTTTAAAATGCTCATTTAGGTTCTTTCTGGTGCCAGACCTGAGACACCTGGGGTCTGACTATCAGAGGGTTGGAGCCCATAACCTCAACTGAAGTTAGTGGGAGCTGGGAGCACGCCATCAAGTGACACAAAAGCAGACGCTGCTTTTGGAAATGTTGCCCTAAGCACTTGTCTTTAACCTTTTTCTTGGAGGTCAGCGATTCCCCCGGGAGAATGGAACATTCCATCATGGGGCACACTGCTGAGAATCCCTGCGGGAGAGGAGCCGATGGTTTATCATGAAAATGCCAAGAGACCTTTAAATGCAACGTAGGCGCTCAATGCAGTTTGTCATTCATTGGCTGGAAGCAATTGGCATTTCTCTGCAAGAATCTGGCTCTTTTTTTAAAGTCTGGCCTGTCAACTAGATTGTGCTAATTCCAATATTCCTCGATTATAACCCCATTCATTTGAAGTGTCGTGTCTAGGCAGGGTGAGCTGCCCAGGGCTCACGGGAGTTTGTCCTTGGAGATCTCAGAATGAGGCTGAAAATCCAACCAGATTGCAGCTATTAAACGTTCTGCTTGTGTTTCAGCCAAGAGGACTTGACAAGATCGCGGTAGCTCTGGTAAGAACCTATTTGTTGGTGCTAACTGATTTGTGAAGCATCGGTCTTATGCATGGACATCCTGAGCAGAGAGGGCCCACGCCAGGCAGGGAATTTCATCCAGGACCATTGCAGGCTGTTGTATCCTTGCTTTGCACTGTTCATGTTTTTCAAATAAACTTCATGCACCTTGCTTCAAAGCAGTGAATGGTGACATGACAAATCTACCGCCAAGTTAAGGAAGTATGGTCTGGATGAATGGACTGTAAGGTGGATAGAAAGCTGGCTAGATCGTCGAGCTCAACGGGTAGTGATCAATGGCTCCATGTCTAGTTGGCAGCTGGTTTCAAGCGGAGTGCCCCAAGGGTCAGTCCTGGGGCTGGTTTTGTTTAATATCTTTATTAATGATCTGGAGGATGGTGTGGACTGCACTCTCAGCAAGTTTGCAGATGACACTAAACTAGGAGGCGTGGTAGATACACTAGAGGGTAGGGATCGGATACAGAGGGACCTAGACAAATTAGAAGATTGGGCCGAAAAAAACCTGATGAGGTTCAACAAGGACAAGTGCAGAGTCCTGCACTTAGGACGGAAGAATCCCATGCACTGCTACAGACTAGGGACCGAATGCCTAGGTAGCAGTTCTGCAGAAAAGGACCTAGGGGTCACAGTGGACGAGAAGCTGGATATGAGTCAACAGTGTGCTCTTGTTGCCAAGAAGGCTAACAGCATTTTGGGCTGTATAAGTAGGGGCATTGCCAGCAGATCGAGGGACGTGATCGTTCCCCTTTATTCGACATTGGTGAGGCCTCATCTGGAATACTGTGTCCAGTTTTGGGCCCCACACTACAAGAAGGATGTGGAAAAATTGGAAAGAGTCCAGCGGAGGGCAACAAAAATGATTAGGGGTCTGGAGCACATGACTTATGAGGAGAGGCTGAGGGAACTGGGATTGTTTAGTCTCCAGAAGAGAAGAATGAGGGGGGATTTGATAGCAGCCTTCAACTACCTGAAGGGGGGTTCCAAAGAGGATGGAGCTCGGCTGTTCTCAGTGGTGGCAGACGACAGAACAAGGAGCAATGGTCTCAAGTTGCAGTGGGGGAGGTCCAGGTTGGATATCAGGAAAAACTATTTCACTAGGAGGGTGGTGAAACACTGGAATGCGTTACCTAGGGAGGTGGTGGAGTCTCCTTCCTTGGAGGTTTTTAAGGCCCGGCTTGACAAAGCCCTGTCTGGGATGATTTAGCTGGGAATTGGTCCTGCTTTGAGCAGGGGGTTGGACTAGATGACCTCTTGAGGTCCCTTCCAACTCTGATATTCTATGATTCTATGATTCTATGAAACCGGTAACCAAGGTTGTGGCCCGCCCTAAAGGAATGGCCAGGGAAAGCCGCATCTAGCTAGTTTTCCCTTGAAAGGACCCGGATACGGCCCTCGGATCAAGAATAGACAATCAAGCAGTAGAACTTTGAAACCAAAATTAATATTTATTTAGAAGTGAGCAGTTACAGTAAAAGGGTAGAGATAGAAATAATAGGGTTACCATTGAAAAGGGAATGAAGCGGCGTGGCAAATAAAGATGCAACCTTACAGTAATAGTTTCAATTAACTCTATAACAGAGAACAATATAACCATTCACTCAATACACTATACCTCATAACAATATAAAAATTAAACATTCAATATTAACCACTTAAAGCTAAACATCCAGTAAGCACTGGCCGGGCGGTTACTAAATGGGTAACGAAAAATCTCACTCAGACTTCAGGCACTCAGCTTTATTTACAATTGCAACCCATACGCTCTAGGATGTTAAGTACAAGGAAATGACATCCACAAAAAGCATCTTTAAATTCCCTCTGAGACTGTCTCAAAGGTCCTTCTGCTCTGTCATGCTCGTGAGCGTTGTGCAGCGATGGTTGGCTAGCTGCTGTGCTGTGCTGCTGATTGTGCTGTGGTTCTGTTGCCTTCTCCTGAGGTAAAATGGTTCCTCAGGCAGGAGAGACGGAAGACGGCTTGGTAGCTGCTGCGGTGGTTTCCTGCTGGCTGGGTAATGGAAATGGCCATTACCCGGGGCAGCCTCAGACCCTGGGTGGACTGCTACTGCTACTGAGATACCTACTGTGGTAGCTGCTGGGGCAAAAGTGCCCTGGGCTACTCGTAAGAGCCGTAGCTGTGGAGACCGTAGACTTGTATGGTGCTGCTGCTTAGATGGCTTCTTCTCAGGTGCTAGCGAGCACTGTCTGATGCTAGCGAGCGCTGTCTGATGCTAATGTCTGATGCTAGCGAGCACTGTCTGATGCTAGCGAGCACTGTCTGATGCTAATGTCTGATGCTAGCGAGCACTGTCTGATGCTAGCGAGCGCTGTCTGATGCTAATGTCTGATGCTAGCGATCGTGGGCTACTAGCTGTTCTGCTGCGGTAAGGTCACAGCTGGGTTTGGTTCGTTTTCTTACCCAGCCGGGTTTCGTTGATGCTGTTGCCGTTGCTCCGTAGGTGTCTTCTTTTCCGGGGTCCTGCGGTGTCTGTTTGAAGGTGGCAATTTTGCACCAAAAAAATTTAAAAAACAGACTCCAAAGAGAGACTGCTGAACTTGAATTAATATGCAAATTAGATACAATTAACTTAGGTTTGAACAGAGACTGGGAATGGTTGGGTCATTACACTAATTGAATCCATTTCCCCATGTTAAGTCTCCTCACACCTTCTATGGGTCATCTCGATTATCGCTTCAAAAGTTTTTATTTTTGTTTGTTTGTTTGTTTTCCTCCTGCTGATGATAGATCATCTCAATTGATTGGCCTCTTACAGTTGGTATGCGTACTTCCACCTTTTCATGTTCTCTGTATGTATAAATATCTTCTTGCTGTGTGTTCCAGTCTATGCATCCGATGAAGTGGGCTGTAGCCCATGAAAGCTTATGCTCAAATAAATGTGTTAGTCTCTAAGGTGCCACAAGTACTCCTGTTCTTTTTGCGGATACAGACTAACACAGCTACTACGCTGAAACACTGTTGACAGATTCCCCAAACCGTCAGAACAGGATTTACCTGATTTTAGTGTTTGGCTGAATGCTAAATACAGCCTTCTGCAACGCATCACTGGAAACATGCGAAGAGCTGTCGTGATGCCTGTTCCCGATGCTGTTTGCTTTACACTGACAGAGCACTGGAGGAGCTCTGGTTACACAAAATGTGTATCGCAATCATGCTAACGCTTTCGATGATTAGTCCAGAAAGGCACAATTCTGCCCTGTGCGCACAGTCAGTGCAGGCCTATCACCGTGTAACCCTTCTGCCCATCTAAGTTGGCAGCAACAAGGGCCGGGTTCTGTATCTAGGGGTTCCGTTTCAATAACACAATGCAAAACCGGCTCGAGCCCCCACCCAGTGACCTGGGACAATTACATACCACCCCCTGGGCACCTCTAAGAGGCAATACTTCCCCTCCCGCAAGCACGGAGTCTGAGTGTAACAGAAAATGTTTAATAACATGAGGTAAACAACATCAGCATTAAATTGGAAAAACACCAGAACTAGAGTTCTTAGACCAAACCATGAGCGAAGACCCACCCCAGCAAATTGGGCCGTGTCCTCTCCCATTGGTTCTTGAAACCAGCGACCCAAGAATCACCAAAGTCCCAAAAGTCCACCAATCCCAAAGTCTCTTGGGTCCAGCAACCCAAGAATCACAAAAGTCCGACAACCCCCCAAAGTCTCTGTCCATGATCAGTGCAGCCCTAGAGTTCAAAAGGGGGGGGGGGGCGAGCAGGGTGTTAAGGGGCACCTTACGTGATCCGAGGCCAACCGGCTGCTTCTCCGTGGGGTTCCACCGCAGCCTTCACCACGAACTGCTCCATTCCACCTGCAGTCCCACTCCTGCCGTCCCCGAACTGCTCTGGCAGCTGCTCCGCTCCGCCCCGCTCACCGACCTGTGAGCCGTGCCGCTCCGCCCCACTCACCGACCTGTGAGCCGTGCCGCTCCGCTCACCGACCTGTGAGCCGCTCCGCTCACCGACCTGTGAGCCGCTCCGCTCCGCTCACCGACCTGTGAGCCGCTCCGCTCCGCTAAGTTAGCTTAGCAATAGCTTCAGGCTCCCCCACTAGTTAACACAGCCTCAGTGATCTCAGCTCTTAAGTAGCTTTAGCTCTTTTGTGATTTCAGCTCTTAGTGATTTCAGTCCTTAGTGATTTCAGCTAGTAGCAGGGGAGCCCCAGTGCTGGTGCACTATTGGCCCAAAGTGAACTCAGCTCAGCAGTCTGTAACTAGACTCCTAAGGGAATCAAAGTTAGCTCTGACATTCAACAGTGGAGAGAGGAGAAGGTGCAATTGGTGTTTCAGGCCAACAAAAGGGACCCACACCACCAGGTACCAATACCTGTCCCCATCCTCTCTCCATTCACTGGGTTTTGTAACCCATGCCCCTTGACAAGCAGATGCTACCTAGGTAATGGTGAATGATTCACTCAGTCCTTCTGTCATACAACAGTTCCACTGGCCTTGATTCACAGAATCAGGGTAACAAAACTTTATTCTTCCTGCCCCAATAACAGAGAAACTGGGGATCCCACACCAGCCAAAGTAACCACTTTGAGTTGCTGTGGTTTCATGCCAGGCGAGTGGGTGTGCCTATGCAAACAAGATCAGCCCCTGGAGTTCTTTTCCACACTCGCCATAATTCACCACCAGATGTCAGGGTAGAGCTNTGGAGGTTTTTAAGGCCCGGCTTGACAAAGCCCTGGCTGGGATGATTTAGTTGGGAATTGGTCCTGCTTTGAGCAGGGGGTTGGACTAGATGGGCTCTTGAGGTCCCTTCCAACCCTGATATTCTATGATTCTATGATTCTACCGCCACCTTGCTCTGTCATGGGCAGTTGCTTCCCAGTGAACTTGACATGCTTTCATGTCTGAATTCAGTGTGTCTTTATATCCTTTGTACTAGCTACCATGAGGAGTGTGCCTTGCTATAGATGACCATAAAATATGGCCTCGGATATGCTCAATTCGGCCATATGAACAAGGTGCCCAGAGCATAACAGCTGAACATTAACAAGTGCGATTTGAATGCCAGACATCCGACAAATAATAATTTATTTTATAGATAATAAAGGAGCACACAGACCAAGGAAGGATACTTCAGCTGCAAACATGTTCCATCTATAATTGTCCCACATGAATCCAAGACTGAAGTCTCCTCCCACTAAGGGTAAATTGACTCAGGTTAGCCCCCTGGCATAAATAGGGTACCATGTAGATGTTGGGAAGGAGACATGCGTCCGGCTTTAAGGATATTCGAGAGTATGAAAGGATTTCCAGTTATTTCGTATGCTTTTCTCTTATTAACAGCTGATGGAAGAGGCATCCTATTCTCCAATGCGATGAGCCCTTCTGTGTTTGGTGAATTTGTTATCCTGATCAACACTGCTGCTGCTCTCAAATGTTCTACCAACAAGTTTCCTTTTTGCACAGTTGATTTTGCCCTCTAAAATAAAAGCACCGGAGCAGAATGTCACAGATTTTACTGAGCTCCCCCTTCTGCGCACTCACCAGGCTGCTATGCGGGAATCCAAACACTGACTGTTACCGGAAGATTTATATTCAATTATACCATAATGATATTACCATTCACTCAATACTCTATACCTCATAACAATATAACAATTAAACATTCAATATTAACCACTTAAAGCTAAACATCCAGTAAGCACTGGCCGGGCGGTTACTAAATGGGTAACGAAAAATCTCACTCAGACTTCAGGCACTCAGCTTTATTTACAATTGCAACCCATACGCTCTAGGATGTTAAGTACAAGGAAATGACATCCACAAAAAGCGTCTTTAAATTCCCTCTGAGACTGTCTCAAAGGTCCTTCTGCTCTGTCATGCTCGTGAGCGTTGTGCAGCGATGGTTGGCTAGCTGCTGTGCTGTGCTGCTGATTGTGCTGTGGTTCTGTTGCCTTCTCCTGAGGTAAAATGGTTCCTCAGGCAGGAGAGACGGAAGACGGCTTGGTAGCTGCTGCGGTGGTTTCCTGCTGGCTGGGTAATGGAAATGGCCATTACCCGGGGCAGCCTCAGACCCTGGGTGAACTGCTACTGCTACTGAGATAGCTACTGCGGTAGCTGCTGGGGCAAAAGTGCCCTGGGCTACTCGTAAGAGCCGTAGCTGTGGAGACCGTAGACTTGTATGGTGCTGCTGCTTAGAGGGCTTCTTCTCAGGTGCTAGCGAGCGCTGCCGGCTGCTACTGTCTGATGCTAGCGATCGTGGGCTACTAGCTGTTCTGCTGCGGTAAGGTCACAGCTGGGTTTGGTTAGTTTTCTTACCCAGCCGGGTTTTGTTGATGCTGTTGCCGTTGCTCTGTAGGTGTCTTCTTTTCCGGGGTCCTGTGGTGTCTGTTTGAAGGTGGCAATTTTGCAACAAAAAAATTTAAAAAACAGACTCCAAAGAGAGATTGTTGAACTTGAATTAATATGCAAATTAGATATAATTAACTTAGGTTTGAACAGAGACTGGGAATGATTGGGTCATTACACTAATTGAATCCATTTCCCCATGTTAAGTATCCTCATACCTTCTATGGGTCATCTCGATTATCGCTTCAAAAGTTTTTATTTTTGTTTGTTTGTTTGTTTTCCTCCTGCTGATGATGGATCATCTCAATTGATTGGCCTCTTACAGTTGGTATACGTACTTCCACCTTTTCATGTTCTCTGTATGTATAAATATCTTCTTGCTGTGTGTTCCAGTCTATGCATCCGAAGAAGTGGGCTGTAGCCCACGAAAACTTATGCTCAAATAAATGTGTTAGTCTCTAAGGTGCCACAAGTACTCCTGCTCTTTTTGCGGATACAGACTAACACGGCTGCTACTCTGAAACACTGTCGACAGATTCCCCAAACTGTCAGAACAGGATTTACCTGATTTTAGTGTTTGGTTGAATGCTAAATACAGCCTTCTGCAACGCATCACTGGAAACATGCGAAGAGCTGTCGTGATGCCTGTTCCCGATGCTGTTTGCTTTACACTGACAGAGCACTGGAGGAGCTCTGGTTACACAAAATGTGTATCCCAATCATGCTAAAGCTTTCGATGCTTAGTCCAGAAAGGCACAATTCTGCCCTGTGCGCACAGTCAGTGCAGGCCTATCACCGTATAAATACCACTTTAGCAATGCAAACTATGCATTATATCACTTCCGTATTGCGGTAACGTCTAGAGGCCAGGCAGGCCAGGCCCCAGAGGGCTGAGGGCTGTACAGCGTGCATGACAGCTCTGGGCCCAAGCAGTTTACTCGTCGGAGAGGTCTCACGCTGGCCCTCTGCACAGGAGGGAATTTCACCAAGAAGCGAGTGATATCTGCCAACGTTCGGCAGTAGCCAGCTTTCAAGTGTGACTAGTAAAGAGAGTCTGGAAAACCAGGATTGTTGAGTATTTGTTTCCCCTCTGTTACTTCTACAGCCCAGAGAAGTTATGTGACGGGGCTGCAGGAAGACAGGACCCGACGGACAGATCAGAATCACACTGGTTACATAAAGCCAAAAGCCGATGATACTGCTCCTCCCAGCTACAAGGGCCGATTTCTGCCCTGGCTCCCAGCCCCCCAAACCCAGTGAAGCTACGTGAGCCTGGAATCTGGCCCTCGGAGAGTAGCAGAGTGCTTCTGAACCCACCTTGGGCAGGCAGAGGTGCCGTTAGACCTGTGAAAGGCGCATACACAGTCCGGGTTCCTTGGTGCGGTAAAGAAGCCGTCCCGGCTCACTGGCCCTTCTGTTTTCATAGCAATAAACATGGAGAAGAGGGAAGGTGCAGGGACAATTTTCACTTCATCAGAGGATGAGCACACTCCAGCCTGGGATCTGCAATGTGCTGCCAGCCAGGCCTTTCCCCAACCTCTCCCTGCTCAGCTGCACCTCCTTCCCCCAGCGTCTTCAATCTCCCCTGGCCCAGCTGACAGTCTCTGCTCTCCCCACCTGCTCCTTAGATGGGCTGGGGCGGAGGAACCCTGCACGCTGCTAGCAATGGGCATGCTCCGGTTATGGTCCCCAGGAACTAGCTAGGCTACAAAGGAGGTGCATGAGCATGAACCTTGCAATTTCATACCTTGAGTGATCTGGTATGGACCCCCGCCCTGGTCAGTCCCACGGACCACACTGGGCTTGCACCAGGGTGCTCCTAAGGCAGCACAGAATTAGGGTCAAACACCCAGGAGCCAGTGGTGTTTGGAGGAGTCTACCTGGGCCAGGACCCTCCTACATGGCTGGATGAGTCCATCAAAGGCAAGAGATCTGGCCTGAAATTCTGTGCCAGGGCAGGCTGGCTGGGTGGGGTACATGCTCTCAGTACAGACCACAGCTGACCTGGCTACCCCAGAGCGAGCAGGCAGGCAGCCATCTTCTTTTGTCCCTGTCCCCACCCTATTGCAATAAGAACCCCACTTTCCACCTCCATAGGCTGCCCTGCTTGAGTGCTGCAAGGTGGGGCTGGGGATCCTAGCCCCTGGGTGCAGGGCCGGGGCGCCGCTGGAACAAACACAGGAATCGCACACCTCTCTCCCTGATCATTGACCCAGGCCGTTGCTGATGTGAGCAGGGTAAGAATGAGCTGCCTCCACCACAACATCTAGTGATGAACTGGAGGAATAGACTTTAGGAGCTGGCCGTATTTGCATAGACACACCTCCTGTGCCAAAGCGATCCCTTTGGGTTACAATTCACTTGAGTACCAAGTGCTGGGGTCATGAAATAGTGTTATTCGTATTGCATAGGTAAAGGGCAGAAGAACTGTGCGTAATCTGCCCTGAAGGAGAGGTCACCCTACATTGAATGGCACCCACTAAGCAGAGGATACTGTGTGTCCATTGCTAAATGAAAGTCAGAGGAGGTGGGGGATGAGTTCCTATTTTGTGGGTGCTGTTTCAGAAACTCCTAGGTAGTATTTAAACCTCTTTCTTTTCCCCAGTGCCTTGTGACAGTGCTGACTAAACTTGATTAAGAGTTCTTGTTTCTCTTCAGTAGTTATGAGGCTTCCTGCTGTCACGGATAAGCAGGTTTAGGACCTAAACCTGGTGTGGGGACAGACTTGAAGTGAAAGACAGGGGAGAGGCTGCAGCGGCTGTGAGGTTCCTCCCTGCCCAGTGAAATCATTTAGAGCTGAAATCACCAAGTAGGAGAATCTCAGAACGCAGCATCGCAGTGGCAAGTGGTGGCAGAGGTAACCGTGGCAGTGCTGAGCGGCGGGAGAGGCTTGTTCCCCCGCCCCTTCAAGGTAGAAGGTGAACCCCTCCCCCCAGGGGTGGCTCTAGCTTTTTTGCCACCCCAAGCATGGCAGGCAGGCTGCCTTTGGCGGCTTGCCTGCGGGAGGTCCCCGGTCCCGCGGCTTCGGCGTCCCCACCACC
>NC_048298.1:337567766-337627898 GCF_013100865.1 Trachemys scripta elegans
CCCGCAGGCATGCCGCCAAAGGCTGCCTGACTGCCGCCCTCGCAGGGACCAGCAGGGCGCCCCCCGCGGCTTGCCGCCCCCGGCACACGCTTGGATCACTGGTGCCTGGAGCCGCCCCTGCCTCCCCCAGAATTCTGGGACTTCACTGACTCTGAATCGCCAGTTGTGAGTGGGGGGCAGCAGAGGGAAAGGGGAGCGGTGTCTTAAAGAGACATTCGTCCATTGGATTTTCACACCGCAAGGTGGGAAACTGAGGCAAAGGACACTGCCCAACTTGCTCTGGGGGTGGGGGTGTACTTATGGTTTACATGCTTTTGACTCTTTGTTGCAGTGGTGTTGCAGGGAGTTCCTTCTCCCTTTTAATAACAGTTCTCTCTTGTTCCGCACAGACTCGGTGCTTGTGAGTCTGTGTGTAACTCAAGGGGCAGTATTACCTCTTCAGAGGCCCCCAGGGGCAGTGGTTAGTTACTGGTTACGGGGTGGGCCTTCAGCCGGTCCTGTTTTGTATTGTAAAGAGAAACCCCTAGATATTGGACCCGGTCCCTGTCCCTGCCAGGGCCGGCTCTGGCTTTTTGCCCCAAGCAAAAAAAAACAAAAAAAAACGGGGCGGCCAGAACGGCAAAGCAAAAAAAAAACCTGTGGTGCGGCCGGAGCGCAGGTGCAGGGGGACCGACTGGGGCGGGGGGAGGAAGTGGGCTAGAGAGAGAGAGAGAGAAGGGGGCGGCCAGGGCTACAGCAGGGGCGCTGCCACGCGACCCCTCCCGCTGCGCCGCCTCCTGCCGCCTGCTGCGAGGGCTCCACTCCGGTCGGCGGGGAGGGAAGGAAGAGGACTGCCTTGCAGGGCGCTCTGGTTCTCCGCGCCGCCGCCCCCTACAGGGCGTCCGGAGAGGAACAACAACAACAACAAACAGCGGCCGTGCCGCCCTAGGATTGGGCAGAATGCCGCCTCCAACAATCAGCCGTCCCAAGCACCAGCTTGCTCAGCTGGTGCCCGGAGCTGGCCCTGGTCCCTGCCCTCACGCCCGGGCAGGAGGGTTACACTTTACAGGCTATTCCTTCTTGTTGCCCCTCGTTATTTCTGGAATGAAGAAAAGCGGTGAGCCAGCGGCACTTCTTGCCCATGTGCCGGGCAGTTTAACTGGAGTTTTAGTTTTGTTTATCTCAGTCAGCAAAGGTCATGGCTTAGAACCAAAATCACTCCACTTTGTAAACAGATCTGTGCAGGGCGAAGGCATCTCCGGCTTGATTCTACTTACGGGAACTGAAGGCAGGTCAGCTGGTCCCTTGCTAGATGAGTGGCTACACGTGCCGTGTTTGGGCACCTGAGAGCTGTATGTAGCCTACACGGCACCGGCTGTGCTCTGCTTTCTGGGATCTCCGGTCAAATATACGGAAATAACGAAGATAAACTGGGCTCAGTGTCGTGTTGTAACTTAGTTTCAGCTGTTGCCTGCAGGGAGGGAAAGGCCTTGGAAAAATGTTTTTCCCATAGTTTTTTCTTTGAAGAAGCCCCAGTGGGATCAGGGAATCAGCTGGACCCTTCAACGTAAGACGTGTGGCTTGGGATTCTGCCTGCCGGGAACAGTGATCTGTTTGGGGAAATCAGGTACAATCCCCTCTCCCCATGCTTGTGTTTGTTGTGAACAGTGCCCTGAGGCTGTCTCCTACGTAACTCCTGGAAGCTGCTTCCCTCCCTGTGATTTTTGGCCTTGGTACAAATGCCATCTGTCCCTGTCCATGCGCAGGGTTTGCAGGCGTCTGGCAGTGGTTGCTGGGACGCCGTCTGAAATCAAAACCATGAGCAGCGTCCCCGGAGTGGAACGCTTCACCTTCTGCATGATTAATATACATTCCGGGAAACCCCACTAAAATCTGTCACTTCCTGCATGATTCTAGGCCTAGAAGCTGCCGGCTGAGAAATCCGCGGTCTCTGCTGATGTGTCTTCCCTGTGAGCCCTAGACAGTGTCTCCATGCAAACAGTAGCTCCGTTCCTTTATTTTTAGCCATGTCCTCTGGACTGTGACCGAGCCCTGTCTTGTCCAGCTGGCTCCTGTGAAAAGAAATTAGGGTCACTAAAAATATACCAGATAGTCAACAACTTGTCTTCAGGCTGGGCTTCCTCTGCTGCAGGAATTCTGTCCTCTGAAATCTTGCCGTGCGCACGGGATGTCCTCACTGCGGGAGTGGTGTCAAGACTGATGTGAGACGGTTGGTGGTTATGGGTGATGGCAGCGTAGGTTCATGGGGTCAGTTGCACCCACAGAAATCATGGCACCAAGGGGGCAAAGCCAGGCAAACCTACACTTCTCCCAGCCTGGTGTGGGAGAGTAGGAGGACTAAAAAGGGGGAGAAGAGTGTGGAGAACAAGACCGCTACATTGGCTGAGCCTGGCTCCCTGCTCCATCATGTTGGGGGGGGTGCCACACCAGCCCCCGGTGGCGCTATGCCCTGAGTGAGGAGCGAGGCCTAGGCCTGCAGGACACCCATTGCAGGGTGAGCGTGGGGCGGGCTGGCTCCCCAAACATCCTTGCGCCCCCACAGGCCTGTCCTCCACAGCAGGCCGGCATTAGGGTGCTGGTGCCAGGGTGGAGGGTGGTACCCTCCCAGCAGATCAGCATGGCACACCCATTGACTGGGGAGGCTACAACCCCCTGCGGGTAATGTTGAAATCTGCCCGATGTCCACTGATCTACCCATTGGATTTGCCTTCAGCCTCGCAGGTGAGCTGGGAAATGAAGACGTTGAGGTCTGTGGTTCTCTCCTTGGCTTCTCTTTGGGCTCTCGCCTTGCTGGAAACTTCTCAGGTAACTGAATTCCTCCAGCTGAATTCTCTCCGCCATCCCCTCATTCCCGTAACCTGTCTCTGTCCCGGCGGCTCAGGTACGTGGCGTCTCAGAGGGTCACAGCCGGTGGGAGGAGAGAGGAGGGCCCGTCTGTAGAGAGCCACCCCGCGACTGTGGCTGTTTGTTCACTGTGTAAGTATTAGTGCCGCTGTGTACAGGTGGGGAATATCCTGTGAGCTGTGGGGGAGTCCGGATGGAGATGAAATTTTGCTTTTAATCAGCCTCCATGCTGTGGCTGCCAGTCAGTAGAACACACCCCTCGGATGGGAAGGCACTCTAAGTACTAGAATGCTTTGCTCCAGACTCCAAAGCATAAGAAAAATCATTTCCCTCGTTTCACACAGGGAAACTGAGGCAGAGAGCGGGGACGTGACTTTCTAAAGGTGGGCTGAACACCCAGCTCTCCTGAGTTCTAGTCCAGTTCTCTAGCCAGTGAGCCACGGTGGTCCAGTTTGAGTCCAGTGTCACTGAAGAACAGTTCCCTCCATCGGGTAAAATTGTGCCCAGGAGCTATGGGGCGGGAGCATTGTTGGCAGCGTGGCCCAGCATGAGAACTACTCTGCCACTGCACGGCAAGATGGCTGAGCTGCCAGTCAGACCCGGCTACCCCCGACCACCCCCTTAGCAACCTGTTTCGTCTCCCTCCAGGTGAGATGCCAGCAGGCTGTGCAGTTGGGAATGGCACCCGACTCTTTCGATGACCAATACACCGGCTGCACTGAGGAAATGGAAAGGGATATTGCACCTCGCCTGCTAGAGGAGGAAAAAGCCAGACACCCGCTGCTGGACTCTATGTGGGGAAACCTATCGGCTGTTTGGGCAATTAAGAAGAAAAGGCTTTCTGTGCCCGAGGGCTTTAGGGATGAACATGGCATAGCCATCCTGGTCTACACTGACTCCTCCAAGCCACTGTACTGGGAGTTGAACAAGGCAGTGAGAGAGGCTGGGGTCTCCCAAGATAACTACATGAGCAATTTCCACTTCAAAGCTCTCCATTACTATCTGACGAGAGCCCTGCAGCTCTTACGGGCTGACTGTGGCCAGCTGTTCAGACGCCAGCTGTTCCGGGGAGTCCGATCCATCCGCTTCGAGCCCAGCGGGGCAGGTATGTTCCGGTTCGGACAGTTCACCTCTTCCTCGCTGGACGTGGCTTTAGCTCGGAGTTACGGCAACGCCACGTTCTTCACCCTGCGCTCCTGCTTCGGCGTCCTCATCGAGTCGTTCTCCGCCATCCCTTCCGAGCGAGAAGTGCTGATCCCCGGGAGCGAAGTGTTCAACGTCTCCAGCTTCTCCCGGGAGGGGAACCGCAGCGTCTTCCTCCTGCACAGCATGAACCGGACCTGCAGCCATTACAACTGCGCCTACCTTGGGGGTGAGTGCCGGCCCGCGCTGGAACGGGAGCAAGCCAGGCTCGGCCACCTCGGAACGGGGACAAGCCAATCGCAGAGGAACCCGTTAAATGGTTGGCTCAGATGTGACCCACATCTTAGGTTAATCTAATTTATTTCCTAAGGGTGAAATTTGGTCCTGGGCGTTGGGCCGGCACCAAGCCCTCTGCACCGCTTCAGTCCCACATAAGCCCATTATTGCTATTCAGTGCTCATCCATAAAGCCATAGGGCTTACGTGGGAATTAAGTCATGTCCTCGGCCTTTTGCTGGGCCCTTTGCCCATGGGGCTTCACCCCAGGTGGGCAAGGGTTGCAGACTTGGGCCCCCAATAAGGAAGCCGAGAAGCCTACGGAAGCTTGGAAGGGTAATTTTTTACTTCCTTTTAAATCGTTTTTAAGGGTCCCTACTACAAGCGGTAGGCGTCCTGCCCCTTAGCACCACCCCGGCAGCATTAAACAATCCTTCAGACAGGAGCCCAGCCCGGTCACCGAGACTATCTCCTTCCCTCCCCTTCGTTGTTTGCCCGTTCCGCAGACAAACCCAAGTTATCGGCCTTGATGCAGGAATGCCTGGGTCACATCCTCTGGCCTGTGCTACATGGGTCAGACTGGTGACCACAACAGTCCCTTCTGGCCTGGGAATCTCTGGCTCATGCCGGGGGCACTGCCTGAAACCTCGCCAAATACCTACTGAACAGCTGCCCCCAGTTTGGGTTTACGATGTCCTCGGAACACAAGGATCTCAATGTTCCCAGGCCTGGGCAGCTTGGAGAATCAACAGTGCAGTTTAGCGGCAGCATAATCTTCATGGGCTTAATGGATGGAAAATTTTGCTTCTTTGGTTTTAGCCTTCCCTGCCTCTCTAGCTCCTGCATGTTAATTACGGATTCTCTTTTCTTTCCCTTGCTTGGCATGCAATGAAATGTAGTTTTTAAATTTGCCCTGAGATTGTCCTAAAACTGGTGGCTGGATTGTAACGCTGATCTCTAACCACGCCAGTCTTTGCATGGCTGGGTCGTTCTCTCGTATGGATCCTTTTGATGCAATGCATAACCATGCATTTCCGCAGGCCAAGTTGTCTTCCTACCAAACAAACTGGAGAGTTAAAGTTGATTTTGGGGGCCTCATTCTGACTTTGTTTACGCTGCTGCAACTCAAGTGAGATCAGTTCCCGAAACTGGTGGTAGTGAGATCAGAATTAGCCTCATGAGTCATAATCTTTTTTTGCTTCTCCTGGTTAGATACAGTCTCCTCGTTGGAGGAGAACTGGGGCATTCTCAGGTTCCTTGCGTTCATCTTAATGCTAGTTTGGGAGGTTGCACTCTGAGCTTCTCTCCCTATAAATGCATAATCAAATATGAGGCCAAGGCGCTAGGAATAAGGGACCAAACCCCAACTACGGTCAAAGCACAGACACTATACAAGTCGGGATAGTTCTCTGAAGATGTCCACGCAGTGTGCAGAGGCGGTCAAAAAAGCAAACAGGATGTTAGGAATCATTAAAAAGGGGATAGAGAATAAGACAGAGAATATATTATTGCCCTTATATAAATCGATGGTACGCCCACATCTTGAATACTGCGTACAGATGTGGTCTCCTCATCTCAAAAAAGATATACTGGCACTAGAAAAGGTTCAGAGAAGGGCAACTAAAATGATTAGGGGTTTGGAAAGGGTCCCATATGAGGAGAGATTAAAGAGGCTAGGACTTTTCAGTTTGGAAAAGAGGAGACTAAAGCGGGATATGATAGAAGTATATAAAATCATGAGTGATGTGGAGAAAGTGGATAAGGAAAAGTTATTTACTTATTCCCATAATACAAGAACTATGGGTCATCAAATGAAATTAATAGGCAGCAGGTTTAAAACAAATAAAAGGAAGTTCTTCTTCACACAGCGCACAGTCAACTTGTGGAACTCCTTGCCTGAGGAGGTTGTGAAGGCTAGGACTATAACAGAGTTTAAAAGAGAACTGGATAAATTAATGGAGGTGAAGTCCATTAATGGCTATTAGCCTCGATGGGTAAGAAATGGTATCCCTAGCCTCTGTTTGTCAGAGGGTGGAGATGGATGGCAGGAGAGAGATCACTTGATCATTGCCTGTTAGGTTCACTCCCTCTGGGGCACCTGGCATTGGCCACTGTCGGTAGACAGGATACTGGGTTAGATGGACCTTTGGTCTGACCCGGTATGGCCGTTCTTATGTTCTTATGGGATGGGGGTGTGCAAAGCCCACCTGTGTACTCTCTGAGCTTGCTGCAGGGCCAACTTCCCCTGGGCCATGTTGCAGCAGCCTGAGGGTTGCTGTCATTTACCCCAAGGGGCTGAAGACACAGCAGAGGAGCAGCAAGACGCAGGTCTGTCCTGGCTGCATCCCCTTTTCCTTGCTACGCCAGCAGCGGGGAGGGGGAGTGACAGAGCAAAGCAGGAGCTCGGATGCTACCAGAGGACCCCCCCTTTTGCCCCTCTCGGGGCTGGATACGCTGGCTTTAGGGCCACCTTCTGCAGTGCACAGCGGCCGCACCGCGCTGGAGAATCTGGTCAAGGAGTCTGAGAGAGCGTCCTCCCTCTAGCCTTTGTTCAGACACGCGTGGCCTGGTTCGGAGTGCTTGCTAGTTGTTGTTCATATTGCCTACCTGTTAGCCCCAGGCACGGCCCAAGGCCCCTGGTGCTAGGCGCTGGACAAACACGGTCCCTGCCCCCAGGAGCTGGATGGAAAGAGATGGGCAGGGGAGCCCAAGGAAACAATGAGACAGCGCGGTCAGTGGGATCGGGCGGGGGCGCAGCGCCCCAGCAGCCTCGCAGAGCTGTAGTTCTTTGCAGCCGTCATGGCAAGGGAGAGTTTTAAGGAGGGATTTGAAGCAGGATGATGGGAACATTTTGTGGGTTTTGAGGGGAAGCTCTGCCCAGTCGTGAAGGGAGCAGGGGAGAAAGCAGGAAGGGGCTGGTTTGAAAATGTAACGACGGAGGCTGGGTTCATGGGCTGACCAGAGAGGGGAGCTGACCTCTCCATAGCGAATGAGAGATGATGGGTCGCGGGGGGGATAGACCATGACAGGCCTTGAAAGCGAAGACAAGCAGCTGATGTCTGACGGGATAGAGATTCCACTGAGGAGTCACTCCTGATTCACACAGGTGCAAATGAGAGCAAAGCACATAACCCACTTCAGTTCCCTGACACACTAACAGGACCCTTCCCTGATTCTAATCTTTAAGATCCAGATTCCGGCGACATCTACTGGCAGCCCTGAGCATTGCACCAGAACAATACAGCAAGAGTTTGACTCATAGAATCATAGAATATCAGGGTTGGAAGGGACCTCAGGAGGTATCTAGTCCAATCCCCTTTTCAAAGCAGGACCAACCCCAACTAAATCATCCCAGCCACGGCTTTGTCAAGCCAGGCCTTAAAAACCTCCAAGGATGGAGATTCCACCACCTCCCTAGATAACCCATTCCAGTGCTTCACCACTCTCCTAGTGAAATAGTTTTTCCGAATATCCAACCTAGACCTCCCCCACTGCAACTTGAGACCATTGCTCCTTGTTTGCCTCACTGTTACACTGTCCCAACTGAGGCATGGTACCAGCCGGAAAGACAGACCCTTGGCCTTCTTGATTGTTGTGACCCTCTCACTGTCCCTGTGATCAGGGCTGGAAGGTCAATGTAGGGTGTAAAAGCTATTTTACAAGACAGACAAGTAATCCCTCCCTCCCCTTTTTCTGGATCTACTCTGGAGTGCAGGCAGGTTCTTGCCACCTGTCTGTGGTGTGCAGAGAAACTCCTGCTTGTATAGATTTCATGGGAGTTGCTCAGCAGGGCTGTTCTGATACCTTCTCTGAACTAGGGACATGGAATCCCCTAGAGGTCTAGCACCTATTATAGGCCGGCCTCAGGCATAAGCACCACGTTTTTAAATGCATTTGGGTGCTTAAAAATACAGCTAAGCAGCTTGTAGGATTTTCAAATGTGGCTGGCGCCTTTGAAAATCCCACAAGGTGCTTATATGCATTTTTAGGCATCTCAATACCTTTAAAAGTCTAGACCTAAATGCAAACATAGCTCAGCTGGGTCTCGCTTGCTGTCACGTGAGTTTGAACCAATTCCAACGAAGATGCAAAGCTGACATTTGTCCACGCCAGCCTTGGAAAATTTCCCCCTAGAGGAGACAGCTGTTTAACGGAAGTCTCTGTTTGTGTTTTAGGAGAGAAGTCTCCAGAATGTGTTGACAACACAGGTAAGAATTCTCCTTTCCACTCTGATCTCTGGTAGTCCCAGGGACGGGCCAGATGCTTTTAGTTTGATACATTACTTGAAACATCTGACAGTGGATCACAAATTAAATATGAGTCAGCAATGTGATGCAGCTGCAAAAAAAGCTAATATCCTTCTGGCATCTATTAACAGGAGTGCCATATGTAAGACAAGGGAGGTAATTGTCCCGCTCAATTGGCAATGGTGAGGCCCCAGCTGGAGAACTCTGTCCAATTCTGGGTGTCACACTTTGGGGAAGATGTAAACAAATTGGAAAGAGTCCAGAGGAGAGCAACAAAAATGATCGAAGGTTTAGAAAACCTGAGCTGGGAGGAAAAGTTAAAAAAACTGGGCGCGTTTAGTCTTCAGAAAGAAGACTGAGGGGGAGCTGATAACAGTCTTCAGATACGTTAAGGGCTGTTATAAAGAGAACGGTGATCCATTGTTCTCCGTGTCCACTGCAGGCAGGACAAGAAGTAATGGGCTTAATCTGCAGCAAGGGAGATTCAGGTTACAAATGAGGAAAAACTTGCTAACTCTCAAGGTAGTTAAGCTCCGCAACAGGCTTCCAAGGGAGGTTGTGGAATCCCCTCACTGGAGGTTTTCAAGACCAGGCTGGACAAACACCTGTCGGGCTGGTTTAGATTTACTTGGCCTTGCCTCTGCACAGGGGACTGGGCTTGATGACCTTGCGAGGTCCCTTCCAGCCTGACATTTCTATGATTTCTTCATACTCGATAAGGTTGGCAGCACCTAGGTAAATAAGCAGCCTGGTTTTTAGAGGTCCTGAGCATCCATTGGGTCACCACTCAGTGTGGATTTAGGTGCTTAATATTCTCCTGGCCTCTGAAAGGTTATTCAACGCACTAGCTCACATGTTTTCTTTCCTTAGTTGCAGGTAGGAGCGTCAGGGTGTCCGGCAACACGAGCCCTGCGTTCGTCGGTGGAATTGTCCTGGTCAACATTGCTGCTCAGAAACTCTTCGCCAATTTCAAACTCATCTTGATTTTGTAAAAAAAAAAAAAAAAAAAATCTCAAAAAAATAAATGGAGGTGGGGTCCTTTATTGGACGCTGTGCTGTGTACTCCTTGAACACGGTGGGCAGCAGGGCTGCTACCAGCAGGTCAGGCTTCTGTACCAGGTTTGGGCTGGCCCCAGGGGCTCCATTACAGAGATACACGACCGTAGCCCCATTTAGAGACTTTCCTACCTGCCAGGTGGGCTGGTCTCATGTGGCGCCATCTAGTGGCTGAACAGTATCATCATTGCATTCTGTGTCCCCCTTTAAGTTTTACATTCCTACCTTTTATAAAATTTACACTGTTAAAGTTCCATAGGTACCCGTCTGTTAAGTGGCTCAGAATTGTGTGGGGTTTTTTATTATATGATCCAAACACATCATGACTAAGTCATTGGGCTGTTCATTAGTTGCAGCAACTGGCTGTGGTCATAGAAGATCAGGATTGGAAGGGACCTCAAGAGGTCATCTAGTCCAACCCCCTACTCAAAGCAGGACCAGTCCCCAGACAGATATTTACCCCAGTTCCCTAAATGGCCCCCTCAAGGATTGAACGTACAACGCTGGGTTAGCAGGCCAAGGCTCAAACCACTGAGCTATCCCTCCCACTCAATCTAAAGATTGGAATCTTTTTCTCTTGCCATCTGAAGGAGGATCCAGGACTGTGCAAAACTTTATGGGTGAAGTTTCCCCCTGTACAGAGGCCCAGAAACCACTCAGGTCCTGCGTGAGCCCTGGGTGTATTTTCTCCCGCAATTATTAATTCTAAAACTGGGGGCAAATCTACACCATAAAGCTTCAGGAAGATCTCTACAACTTCGTGATGCTGGGAATGGGTGCACAGTCCCCCTCAAGGATGTGATGCATAACACCCCCTGCTGGATAAATCCATGTGAGATGAGACAAGCAATAAGGAATACACAGGCTCAGATAGGGTGGTCATATGGTTGAGACACTATCCTGGGTTCTGGGTTCAAGAGATGACTAGTTTATCATGGGGACTTCAATCTGGAGGACACCCGCTGGACACCTACTGTGGCCAGTAACAAAACTTCCTTGGAATTTCTAAACATAATAGATAATGATTTCTTAACACAGAAAGTCCTGCACCCAGCACGGAGTAACTCAATACTGGATCTCATTCCGACAAAGAAGAATTAATTGGTGACCTAAAAATTAGCAATTGCCTAGGTACCAGTGATTATGATCTGGTTGCATTTACCTTGTGCAAACAGAAAGTGGCACTTACGAGTCATCCGTACATTTGCAACTTTAAAAGGCCAGTTTTCCTAAGTTTAAATCCATTGCTGGCATAACTGACTAAGAACATAAATTCAAAGTGGGAAACGTTGATGAAAACTGGACATTGTTCAAAATATCCTAAAAGATACCCCAAAAATCCACAATTACACACACATGAAAAACAGTTATGCTGGGCAAGAAGCCATCCTGGTTTAAAGGAGCTGTAGAAATGGCAATGAACTATATAGATAAAAAAACAACAAGGAGTCGGGTGGCACCTTAAAGACTTACAGATTTATTTGGGCATGATGCATCTGAAGAAGTGAGGTTTTTACCCACAAAAGCTTATGCCCAAATAAATCTGTTAATCTTTAAGGTGCTACCAGACTCCTTGTTGTTTTTGTAGATACAGACTCACACGGCTACCCCCGATATATAGATATAAAGGATAGAAAAAAGGGGAAACAAATGGTAAGTTCAAAAATGTAGGTGACTGATAAGGGAAGCTAAAGAAATCAGTGAACTCTCAATGGCCAAGAGTTAAAGATAATAATGAGGCATTTCTTAAACATATTAGGAACAAAAGGAACCTGAGGACAGGCATATGTCCATTGCTAGACACAGATGGTAAACAAGGTTAAAAATACAGAAATGTTCAATAGGTATTTCTGATCTGTGTTTGGAATGAAGTAGGTAGATGTATCCATCCCAGATGATGATGTGGCTGGAATAGAACTTCTACCATCTGTAACCAAAGAGGAGGTGTGGCAGCATCTGCTCATATTAAATACTTTCAAATCAACAGGCCTGGAAAATTTATACCCAAGGCTCATAAAGGAACTGGCTGAGGAGCTCTATGAACCACTAATGTGGCACCTTCTGGCCTTGGAATCTGAGAGTCCCCTTGTTCATCCCCTTCCTTCCTGGGCCATGGGGAGAACAGGATGGCCTGCATTAGCTTCAGCATACTGATAACACTAGCAGCTCTGCATTAAGACAATGACTATAATCAAATCTCATGCTTCAGGGCTTCAGCCAACCACCTGCACGGTCAGGAAGGAATTCCATCTTCCTCCTCCTCACCTCCCATGCCTAATTTGCTAGATGTATTCTGGACAGGATGTGTTTCACTTTCCTCTGAAGTTTCAGGGATTGGCCACAGCTAGAGAAGGGACACTGGACAGGGCAGACCAGTGCCCTAGGGTGGTATAGAGAATCCTCTTTCTTAAATGTCTGGCTGGTGGGTCTGGCTCATGTACTCAGGGTATAACTGGTCATCAGATTTCCACCAGGTCAGATTGGCGGGGACCGGGGCAGGGGGGTCACCTTCCTCTGCAGCCTGGGGTGCTGGTCACCTGCTGGGATCATCTGAGCATCTCTCATCTGATTGGCACTGGTGGCCCCTCGGTCCCTCCTGTTTGCTGCCTGCGGCTACAACAGTTTAGTCTCCGGAGGACTGAAATGCTTTACTCTAATCCATGTCGGGGTCACTGGGTGAGGGTCTCCGGCCTCAGAGTGGCAGGGCTAATGTTCTGAACGCTCTGACGCAACGTAGGCCTAGCTCTGCCCCAGCCACCAGGTACGTTCTTGGGCAAGGCCTGCAATGGTTCCCAGCTGTATAATGGGTATAACGTTTCCGTGGCCTGGTTAGATCACGAGCGCGGTGGGCCAGGGACTGTCACTGCGTACACCAGATACAGCTTCTGGCACAATAGGGCCCTGATCTCAACGGAGGGCCTCCTAGCGCTACCGTAATACACGTGGCCGCTGTGACAGGGGATGTGACTGGCGTGGGGGATCCCTATTAGCATTAACACCAAGTCACGAGACATTGCTGGTTCGAAAAGAAGCCAGTTTGTGGGGGGAGGGATAATTGCTCTCTTCCCCGGCAAAAGGCAGGGCTGCCTCCCCTAATCTCTGGGGCTGCCGCTCATCTGCCAGCTAAGCCACGCAGCTGGGGATCCTTAAGCCCATTAGAGCACATTCGGTTTGTGCAAGGGAATTGCCTAGCAGTATTATCCCAGCCCAGCTAGAGACACAATACGTTAACAAACCTTATTCGTGAAGCCCCTGCTGGGATATAAATAACCTAGCAGAAGGGGTGGATCAGCTCCAGACCTGGGCTAATGCAGTTGGCGATTGCCTTAAAAAGAAAAACCAGCTGCTTCTCAGCTGTCATGTCCGCAGGGCCCCAGAGCGAAGAGCAGCCGCTACGCCACAGGAGCTGGGGGAAACAGAGACGCCCCAATTATTCCCTGCCTGATTCTGGGGGCAAGGAGAACCCAGGTAAAAGTTCTCACTTCTTCCAACTCAGCCGGCCAGCCCAGAAATCTTGTCAATTTCAGCCCCCAGCCCAAAGTGAACTTTTTAACGGCCGGGGTGGGACAGTATTAAATCAGGGCTTTAATTTTAGGACTCCACTTGTCCAAGAAACTGTTCTAAGTATTTCCTGGGCCAGCTAAGACAGAAATCAACCTGTCAATCGTTCCAACTGTTCCGTACCTGGCAGGGTGTTATTTAGGGTCGCAGGGGAGTGTGACATGATAAGGGTTTTCATCTCTATGGAGAGGTCCTCGGAGCACTCCGCTGCTGCCTCTCTCTCTTTCCACAAGTGGAATATTTGTATTCCAACTTGCTGACTGTTTGTATTGCGGTTGCACAGGGCCCACGCACTTCGCAGCCCAATAAAGTACAGTCGTGCACACTAGCTGAGGAAACGTGTCTGTCTTGCATGAAGGTGTTTAATGCAGATGGACCTTGATTTGATCAGAGTCTCCAGAGAACGCCCAAACACACTTGTAGAACCGGAATTTTCTAAACGAAGGGGCTGTACAAGGGGATGTGCGCAGGAGACACAAAGGCATGGGAGTTTTCCTGTATGCAATGTAGTTGCAGCTATGCTGACCCCGGGTATTAGAAAGACATGCTGAGTGAGGTCATATCTTTTATTGGACCAACTTCTGTTGGCGAGACAAGCTTTCCAGCTGCACAGATCTTCAGGGCTGGGAAGGGTCCTCAGCGTGTCACAGCATAATGCCAAGTGGAAGAGTTGCAGTAGTTAGCACATAGTGGAAGGGCCCATTCAAGTTGAAGTGACCCGTTAACACCTCTGCAGTCACAGGACAAAAAGAGGGGGTGAGCGGGTTACAGATCCTTGTAATAAGCCATAAATCCAGCATCTCTGCTCAGGCCATGAGTTTCCGTGTGTAGCAGAGTAATGAATTTAAGCTCCCAGGCTTGTCTTTTGAAAGTGTTGTGCAGGTTTCCTTTGAGGATAAGGACTGAAAGGTCAGCGATAGAGTGATAGAATCACAGAATCGTAGGACTGGAAGGGACCTCGAGAGGTCATCTAGTCCAGTCCCCTGAATTCATGGCAGGACTAAGTATTATCTAGAATAGACCATCCCTGACAGGTGTTTGTCCAACCTGCTCTTAAAAATCTCCAATAACAGAGATTCCACAACCTCCCTAGGCAATTTATTCCAGTGCTTAACCACCCTGACAGTTAGGAACCTAAACTGCCCTTGCTGCAGTTTAAGCCCATTGCTTCTTGTCCTAGCCTCGGATGTTAAGGAGAACAATTTTTCCTCCCTCCTCCTTGTAACCTTTTATGTACTTAAAAACTGTTACCATGTCCCCCCTCAGTCTTCTCTTCTCCAGACTAAACAAACCCAATATTTTCAATCTTCCCTCCTAGGTCACGTTTTCTAGACCTTGAATCATTTTTGTTGCTCTTCTCTGGCCTGTTGTGGAAAAAGTCACCCACGCATCATTTTGATCAGAGACTCAAGCCTGAGGCCCGTTTATTGCAATACATACCAACGCGTTGGGGGTAGCAGTTAGAAACCACTCCCCCGATTTGGAGTACACTTTGCCTTTTTAAAGCTGAAAACCGCAAACATATTACACGTTACATGTCATTGATAGGAATAGGAGAGTTAGGGTCTTTCCGCTCTTCCCGGCACTCTATTGCAATCTTCCCAGAACAGGGTGCAAATTGAGTGGAGGGCTTCTTGGCGGTTTCCGATACTGTCATTACTTTGCATCATTTGGGGTGCCTGTTACTCAAATGTTCCAGGCAGGGTACAGTGACACAATGGGGTTTTATGCCATTGGGGGGACATAGATACACAAAAAGATAAGAAGAGGCGTAATTAATCATTTTAACTAGTTACTTAATGCTTATTGCTTCACACAAGTGGTTATTATATTTCACCAGCCATAAACACACACACTATTATTGCAGTCGCCGGGACTTTCCATCCTCCCTTTTCCCCGGCCCCCCTCCCTCCTCTGGTTATAACTCTGACTGTCACTGTCCGAGAACACCAATACTTAGTTTGGTTCAGGCTTGCGGCTTGTAAGGTGAGTTCATGTTGATTTCATGGTCGGTGCAAATGGGGGTCAGACAGGTCCATTTTCCCACAATCTCCCTCCTCTGATGCCAAGAAGGCATCACCAAGATCCGTTTTTGCGGGGTGCATAGCGCAATAATTGTTGCTGGACACGGCTGAGAATTGTGAACTGGCCAGCTCGGGAGTGCCGAGGTTGGTGCCGGCCTGTTTAAGGGAGTTGATGCTAGGGGTACTGACACTGAGTGGGCTTACAACCTTTGTCCCATCTTTCAGTGGTACTGAACTTTCTTGAGTCCAGCCTAGTTATTTGGTCAGGCATACCAGGTGGGTTATTTTTTTTTTAATGTTTTGGTGAATTACTTAATTTTACATGTAGTCTTTCTACGGACCTGGCAGGATTTGGTATGCGGGAGCCCACATTCTTTCGACTGGCCTGTATGCTTGGAAGGAGCACTGCAATTGTTCACACTTTTACGTGTGCCTTTATGGCCACAGATTAGATGGTACTTTTGAGATGTCTGCAAGGGCAGTGGGCCAGGCCTGGTGTTCGAGATTACTTTGAATGGTCATTAACTAGTTGTTTAGGAAATGTTGAACTTTTGGACATGCCAAGTTCCACTGCAATGCCTTTGCAGCACCGGTGATATTTAATACCATTTCTGTTAGCAACCTTTGGGTTATTGAACTAAGGGCGGAAATGACATGCAATTTACCAACTTCAGCCGGAACCTGAAGTAACTGTGCGTTGGTAATACGATTACAACATGGTACAGGCTAAATTGGAGGCTACTAATTGGCTAAGATTTAGAGAGAAAAAAAATTACTTTTCCCTTCTCCCCTCCCCACCCTAAGTTCGTTAAGGAGGAGAAGCTGAGGAATATTAAAAGTTTCATCTTCAGGTAGTTTTGGCTAGCTTCCGCAAGCTATTCTTCGAGATTTCGTAGTCTTAGTTCACTTAGCTGTCCGGCAATGAGGCTGCAAGGGAGGGGTTACCAGCACAATCACCTTGCTTGGTTGGAGGCTTTATTATGTCCCCAGGTGGAGAGGTTGTTTTCTTAGCAAAATCCAGTGGGTTTGTCAGCGGACAAAGGAGAGGTTACCAGCTGTTTACCTTGTCCTTCACTCCTGCTGTCCAGAAGAAGCAACAACGCCAGAAGGAAAGATAGACCAATCATCAGTCGGAGAGCCATTACAGTGAGACGCATGGGCAGGTAATCAATTCTTAGCACTTTGCAGCAGTGTTAATTAACAGGATAAGGATCTTTCAGCACGGGGCCAGGGAGTTTTCTCACTGATGGACCTCCGTGTAGACACAGTCTTTTGGTTTTAGCGAATGGCAGGGCTGCTGTATATAAAAAGACCCAACACATTTTGTTAGTACCTGGCAACAATTAAGCATTGTGTATTTATTAAATAAATGTCCATTTGACCTAGGGCCAGCAGGGCTCTGCTGGTAGTTACATCAGGCGATCCTGTTAGAAATTTATGAGGGCTGAGTTCGGTCTTTTGATTGGGAGTGGTCTTTTGAAAGCATTAAGTTACCTTAAGGATTAAATGCTAAATACCAAAATTAAACAACACTAGTTTATTTTGTTTGGCAAAAGTAGTTTTTGGCTTTACAATTTTAAAACAACACCAATTCTAAACTTATAAAACAAAGATTGTACAAACCAGGAGTGGGGTTTTTTTTTAAGCAAATTTGACTAACTTGTTTATAGTCAAATGATTTTACTTAAATAACCTCTTGTCTGGATTATTTACAGACATTCCCAAAGGAATGGCTGCAAAGAAACAAAGAATTTTCTTTTTATAACACCTTCTTTTAACATTTGTACATAGTTTTACTGTTTAGTTTCCTTCAGTAACTACAGAGTTAACTTTTTACTTTCTTTTTTTTTTTAACTTCCTCAAACTGTGATTGCCTGCTTGTCTGGGCCCGATTCTTTTTTCTTGCTGGTTCACTTTTTTTTCCCATGGGCACAGGCATTGTTTTACTACCAATTTAGCAAGGAGGGTGGGCTTTTTTGGCTAACCCCCCTTTTATTTATTTAAACTATTAGCTAAATGAAGGAGGTGATTAATTTCTTCCTTGGTCTATTTTGAGAGAGGGTACTATGGCACTTTGGGAAGGGGTTTTGCTGGGTCTGGGTGAATTTCAGCTGGCCGGGCAGACCCAATGTACCCAACCGGGTTGGCACGATCAGCCCACAATAAGGGGGGGGCCTTAGCCAGCAGTTCCTGTTGCAAAGAGGAAGGGCTGGGGTTGGTCTCCCCCTCTAGAATGTCCTTTTGCAAAACTGCCAGGACCTTATTGTAAGTGGGATCAGGCACATCCAGATACACACCATTTGGGGTACAGCAGATGGTACAATTCCGTGGGAGACCAAGTGTGACAGGTTGGATCACAGAAACCCCCCTGGGAGCTGCCACCTGATATGCAAAGACTACCCCTGCTTCTGTTTTCCCTGCCAGCTCAGGACTCCAGCACCCTGTCTTGCTGAGCCAGACACTCTCATCTGCTCCAACACAGACCCAGGGTCTGAATCACTTGCCCCAAAGCTGCAGGTTTACCCAAAAACAGCTCCCAGAAGTGTGCTTGTCTTTAGCACTCAGATGCCCAACTCCCAATGGGGTCTAAACCCAGATAAATCCGTTTTACCCTGCATAAAGCTTATGCAGAGTAAACTGATAAATTGTTCGCCCTCTATAACACTGATAGAGAGATATGCAGAGCTGTTTGCTCCCCCAGGTATTAATTACATACTCTGAGTAAATTACTAAATAAAAAGTGATTTTATTAAATACAGACAATAGGATTTAAGTGGTTCCAAGTAGTAACAGACAGAACAAAGTAAGTCACAAGCAAAATAAAATAAAATGCGCAAATCTATGCCTAATCAAACTGAATACAGATAATCTCACCCTCAGAGATGCTTCAGTAAGTTTTTCTCAGACTGGACACCTTCCAGGCCTGGGCACAATTCTTTCCCCTGGTACAGCTCTTGTTCCAGCTCAGGTGGTAGCTAGGGGATTCTTCATGATGGCTCCTCTCCCTCTCTCTTCTGTTCCACCCCTTTATATATCTTTTGCATAAGGCGGGAACCCTTTGTCCCTCTGGGTTTCCACCCCCCCTCACTGGAAAAGCACCAGGTTAAAGATGGATTCCAGTTCAGGTGACATGATCACATGTCACTGCAAGACTTCATTACTCACTTGCCAGCACACATATACAGGGAGACTCACAGGTAAATACAGCCATCTGCAGACAATGGGAGTCATCAAGATTCCAAACCATCATTAATGGTCCACACTTTACACAATTACAATAGGCCCTCAGAGTTACATTTTATATTTCTAGTTTTAGATACAAGAGTGGTACATTTATACAAATCAGATGATCACACTCAGTAGATTATAAGCTTTGGAATGATACCTTACAAGAGACCTTTTGCATGAGGCATATCCCAGTTACGTTACATTCACTTATTACCGTATTTTCTCTAAACCTATCCCAGTTACATTATATTGACTTATTATCAAGTTTTTATAAAACCATATAGACTGCACAACGTCACACCAAGGTCCACGCACAGACTCCAAGGTCTCCTGACCTGAAGCGCCAATGCCCGTGAAATGGTGCAAGGGGAGCATTTTCTCAATACAGGGAGGCTGTCTTAGGGGTACGTGTAAGGACTTTTGATACTTAAGGCGCTTAATATTTCTTGCCCTTGGGCCTGTGGGGGCTGGACAGCAGCTCCCTGCCCAGTTCTGTCTGGGGGGAATTGCAGGCTAGGGTTATTTTTAGTATTCTTATTCCAAATTTTTATAAACTTGCAAGTTGAGGGACCATCATTTGAATGTATGCGGCAGGAGTGCCCTTTTGCGGCACGGGGCCCTGTTTGGAATTAGAGGCTCCCATTGTAAACACCTCCTTCACTTAGCTATGTCCCTCTAGGATGAGTTGGGTACAACCCGCCTCCTTTCTTTAACTGCTATATTACAATAAACGAGAAACACATTAGACAGGTTACACATAACACGCAACTAGCGCCATAAGCCCAGACCTCCTTTTCGGCGAGGCCTCTTCCAAGCTCAGGTCTCCTTTATTACCAGGCAAGACCACTTTCCTCAGTGCATTCACACCAGCGGGGAGGGTTTATAAGGGCGGTCCTCGCACACCCCTCTTCCGGCACAGAGCACCGGCCCGTCTTTAAGAGAATGGGGTAGGATACTTTATCGCCTCCGGTACGGCGGGTGATTTCCAGGGACTCCCCTTCTCTCCGAGCAAGGGGAGGGAGCCCCACGGCTCCAAGCGGAAAATTAGGGAAGGAACTCGGTCGCAGGCCAACCAAACCAGAGGGGCTAGGAAAGGCACAGTCCCCGCACATCCCTTCCCCAGCAGAGAGCACCGGCCCACCTTCAAGAGAACGGGATAGGTTACCCTACTGCCTAGGAGTTCGTGGGCGGTTTCCCGGGGCCTCTTCATTCTCTGAGTGAGGCGGGGGCCTAAGGCATCAAGAGGGAAACAAGGACAGGGCAACCCACGACCCACACACACATGACACACCTAATCCGGGATAACATCACGGCACTCTCCGCCACTGGCCTAATGCCGGTGGGACTTTTTGCCAACCCTCACGGCCACACCAGGGACCTTCCCTCCGGGGTCTACAGTGGCCGTCTAACCCCCCTCTCTTTTTGTCCTGTGACTGCAGGGGCGTTAACGGGCCACTTCACCTTGAATGGGCTCTTACAACACGTGTTAACTCTTTATGCTAAAAAATCCTTCCACCTTGCGTTCAGCTGTGATGCTGGGAGCTCCTTTCCCAGACCTGCGGAAGAGCTCTGTGGCGCTCCAAAGCTGGTATCTCTCCCCAGCAGAAGTTGGTCCAATAATAGATATTCCCTTCCTCGCCTTGTCTCTGGGAGTTTTCCTGGAATGCAGCAGTGGTTGTTTGTTTTCTTGTCCTCAGGGGACGCCTACTCTGTGATCCCAGGGAGCGACTGCAGCTCGTGTGGTAGCACCTGAGCAGGGGCGGTGAGTTATATGGGCCATTGGAGCCTCCACCAATGTTTGGCGCCGGGTCTTTCCCCGGGCCCTGCCTGCCTCCCCCGGCCCCCGGAGCATCCCTGTCTCAAGTGGGCGGCTGCCCCTTGCAGCTCTGGGCTGCGCTCCATTCTGCTGGCTTCTGGCATCTACTGCCGCTGCACGGTCCTAGTGCCCCCCAATCACTAGTGCCAGGGCAGGCTGCCCCTGCCCTTCCTCCTCGGACCCTTCCCTTTTCCGACAAGACCCTCCATCAGCACAGGGTCCCCCCTCCGCCCACAGTCACCGCTCCTGCCCCACGCTGGGCAAGGGGCAGTCCCATCCCCCACCCCAGTGAGGGGCAGCAGCAGGGGAGGAGGCACACATGTGATGGCAGCCGCACCCCGGCACCCACCACAGGGGAGGCGAGGGGGCTGCCTGGACCTAAGAGGAGCACGTGCAGGGACAGTGGTGCAAGGTGAGTGTGCTGCAAGGAGGGAGAGGAGGGCCCCTCCCCCAGAACTCGCTGCTGCCGGTGGGGAGATGTAACAGTGCGCCGACTCACCGGTGTGGCCCCCTGCTGGTCATCCAGGGAATTAGCTTGCCAGCCTCCGGAGCGCCCTCTGCAGGCCGGTGTCTCAGCTTGCTGCTGGTCCTGGTGTCCCTCCTGGACCTCGGTGCCCCTTCCCTCGGGGTTCTGCCCCCTGCAGTCTTGCTGGGTCTCCCCTCCCGGGGAACCCCCAACCCTCTATCCCCACCTCGCCTCAGTCTTTGGCTACTGCCAGTCCCCATCTAGCCCCCGCTCACTGGGGTGGACTGCAGTGTAATTGCCACTCATCATCAGCAAGGAGGGTTTGGACCTGCTGCCTCTACCTACCCTGGGTTACACCTTTGCAACCCCAGTACCATTCCTGGCCTTTAGCAAGGCCTGCAGCCTGGGGGTTTCCAGGCCAGAGCTCCCCAGCTCCTCTGGTCTTTCCCCAGCCCTGCTCCAGTCTAGGTACCCTGCTCAGCTCCCAGCAGCCAGGCCCATCCCTCTCAACCTCTAGAGCGAGACTCTCTTAGCTCCAGCCGAGCAGCCCCTTTATAGGGCCAGCTGCGGCCTGATTGGGCGTGGCCCCAGCTGAGGCTACTCCCCCAATCAGCCTAGGTTTTTCTCTCAGCCCCAGCCCTCCCCAAGGCTGCTTTTACCCCTCCGGGCAGGAGCTGGGTGACCACCCCGCTACAGGAGAGAGTTGGGGGGAGTCCTTCTCTCTGGCCCCAGCCCCGGGGCAGCCTGCCTGCTGCACCCCAAAGTTTGAACTCCTCATCCCCAGTCCCGCCCCAGAGCCCGCACCCCCAGCCAGAGCCCTCACCCGCCCCCCAACCCCACCCCTATGCCCCAGCCCTGAGCCCCTCCAACACTCCAAACCCCTCATCCCCAGCCAGAGCCCTCATCCCCCCGCACCCTACCTATCGCTCTGCCCCAGCTGAGAGCCCCCTCCTGCATCGTGAACCCCTCATCCCCGACCCCACCCCACAGCCCTCACCCCACACCCCAACCCTCTTTCTGAGCCCCTCCCACACCCCAAACCCCTCATCACAAGCCCCACCCCCGAGCCCTCGCATTTTTACATTATTTTAAAAATATCTATCGGCTTACAAGGCGGGGGTGGGGGATGGGGGTGGGACTTGGACCTGTTCTGGGCAGCACCAAAAATTATACAAAGCTGCTGCCCCGGCACCTGGGCTAGTTTGAATCTAGCCAACGCCGAGCAGAGAAGCGGCAGCAGCACGGGCTGGCCAGGCGAGGAATTACCCAGGGTTCTGGATGGGTTTGTGCAGCCTGTGCTCACCTGGGACCCAGGGCAGACGTACCTTAGACATTTAGCAGCATCACCGCTGCAGCCAGGTGCCTTATGCTGGAGCGAACGATGCTCTGTGCTTGTCGAGGCAGGTACAGCCGAGGATCTGAGCCTCACAGCAGTCCCGGGAGCCGGGGTAGTGCTGTTCTCCCTCCACGTTACCGGTTAGGAAACAGAGGCACAGGGAGCGAGTTATCCAAGGCTACAGAGAAGAGTTTGGCAAAGCTGGGAGGAGAAGCCGAGCCTCCTCGCCGGCAGCCCCGTGCCTGCCCCACCAGCCTGCCCCACACCTCACCCAGCCCCTCTAAGCACTGCACTGCCGCCTGTGAACACACGGGCCGTGCCCCGGGGGTGGGGTGGGGTGAGTAACTGTCTGCACTGAAGTGTTAAAGACGAAGAGGGACCCAACAGGAAAACACTTGGCCATCAAGTCCAGTCAAGTCAATTGCTGAAACCGAGAACCATCCGCAGCCAGGAGAAGGGGCTCAGACTCCTCGGGGTTGGGGCTGGGGACTCAGTGCCAAGCCCCAAACTTTACCCGTGATGAAGCGTGCAAATGATGTTGGTACACGCTACGGCCTTTGCCATGGACCCGTCCACGTGGAGCTGGGCAGCGCGATTGCCAGCTGGCATAGACATACCTGCACTAGGTCTGCTTCAGCCAGCCTCTAAAAATAGCAGCCTGTTCCCAGCAGCTCAGACAGGCTGCCCCGAGTACAATCCCGCCCGACCCCGGGGTATGTATTCGGGCAGCCAGCCCGAGCTCCTGCCCCTGCCAGCACAGGCACACGGCTATGTCTAAGGTGTACCCGGGCGCATCTACACCATCTGGGACTCACCTCCCAGCTCCAACGTACCCTGTGCGAGGCTTCGTTCCTTAACGTTTCCCTTTGTGGTTGCCCCCTGGGTGATGTAGCCCTGCTCCCGCGTGGAGTCGGCAGCAACCAGGGCCGGGTTCAGTGTCTAGGGGGTTCCTCTTCACAATATGAAGCAGAACCAGCTTGAGACCTGCTAAGGAATCTGGGAAAACTAAATGCAACCCTGGGCACCTCTACGAGGCAAGACTTCCCCTCTCGCAAGTTAGTGTGTAACCCACACACCTCCTGGGTGTGGTGTTCTGTCCCAAGACCACTTAGAGACAGTTAAATGAGTCTGCTTGACAGCCTTAGCTAACAGTCAGGTGGCTTTTAGCTCATGCTGTAGAGGCTCATGCACTAAGCTCCAAAGGTCCCAGGTTCAATCCCACCCACTGACGACCCGGGTCTGTCGATGTTACAAGTGCACTACTAGAGAGAGCTTTTATTAACAGGGAAAGGGAACTGAGCATTAATTTGGGACAACGCCGCACGTGCATTCCATGTGACCGTAAGCAAACACCCACCCCACAGTCCCGTACCTCAGTTTCCCACCTTGCGGTGGGAAAGTCTGACGCACAAATGTCCCTTGAACATGCCGCTCCCCTCTCCCTCTGCTGCACCCCGGTCACAGCTGGTTGTCCTGCTTGAAGACCCAGAGGTGCGTTCACATGGCTCCGCCTCCCGCCCCTGAGAAGGGGATATAGAGCAAAGCCATTCCTGCTCTCACCTCCTCTGCAACTGACTGACGGCTGCTGCTCTTACCTCTGCTGCTGCGTGCTGCTGCTGCCTCTGTTCTCTCTCCCTCCTGGTGCTGCTCGCTGCCTCTTCAGCGATGCCACATTCCACGGCTCCTCCACCCAGCCCAGCGCTTCGGATTTTGCTGGGCAGTGGGGAACGTTTGTGCTACGGCCTCTTAGTCGTCTCTCACTCCAGCACCATCCCTGTACCAGGCGGACAGCTCGGCCCCTAGATCTGCCCATCAGTGACATCAGCTCCAGGAATCACTGAAGAGTAACAAGGACGCTCCCTTGAGTCTAGTCAGTGCTGTCTTTATGTCATAAATATAAAGGGAAGGGTAAGAACCTTTATGTATGCAGTAATATAAAATCCCTCTTGGCCAGGGGTACAGAATCACTTACCTGTAAGGGGTTAATCAGTTCAATTAACCTGGTTGGCACCCGACCAGAAGGACCAATGGGGAAAGAAGATA
This sequence comes from Trachemys scripta elegans, assembly GCF_013100865.1. Classification (NCBI taxonomy): domain Eukaryota; kingdom Metazoa; phylum Chordata; order Testudines; family Emydidae; genus Trachemys; species Trachemys scripta. The sequence continues at coordinate 337,591,806 of NC_048298.1, forward strand.
TTTTCAAATCTGCGCGGGGGGGGGGGAGCTTTGTTTGCTCTCTTTGTGTGTGTGTGTTCCCTCTTGAGACAGAGAGAGGACCAGGGCAGGAAAAACATCTCCTTAAAAGATCCTGAATGATACATATAAAATTACAGAATTCGTAAGTAATAGCAAGGAAATGGGTTAGATTATCTTTTTTTTTAGCTTGTGAATTTTCCCTATGGCAAGAGGGAGGTTTATTCCTGTTTTGTAACTTTAAAATTGAGCCTAGAGGGGGATCCTCTGTGTTTTAAGTCTTTTTATTACCCTGTAAAATTACCTTTTTTTACAGATTTTACAGAGGTGCTTCTTTTATTTTATTTTTTATAATAAAGTTATTCTTTTAAGAACCTGATTGGTTTTTAGTGTCCTAAAAACCCAAGGGTCTGGTCTGTGCTCACCTTGGTTACCTATTATTCTCAAGCCTCCCCAGGAAATGGGGTGAAGGGGCTTGGGGGGATATTTTGGGGAAACAGGAACTCCAAGTGGTCCTTCTTCTGAATCTTTGTGTAAATCACTTGGTGGTGGCAGCAATACAGTCCAAGGACAAGGAAGAATTTGTGCCTTGGGGAAGTTTTTTAACCTAAGCTGCTAGGAATAAGCTTAGGGGGTCTTTCATGCGGGTCCCCACATCTGTACCCCAGAGTTCAGAGTGGGGAGGAAACCCTGACACTTTAAATGCTGGCGAGGAAAGAATCAGAGGGTATCTAAGACTCTGCAGACAGCTTCCACACTGTCAGATAGGAATACTTGTCTCTGCCCCCTTCCTATCCTCGGTGGGATTTCGCACCCCTACCCCTGGCTCAACAAGTGAGGTTCAGTTTAGAGTCACCCTCTCAAGCAGGGCAGGCTAAGCACAGTTCAGCTGCCCTTTACTCATACAGTAAGGACAACAACATGTCATCACCCCTGCCTACACATAATCCCAGCTACACACTCAAAGTGATGGGGTCTAAATTAGCTGTTTCCACTCAGGAAAGAGATCTTAGAGTCATTGTGGATAGTTCTCTGAAAACATCCAGTCAATGTGCAGCGGCAGTCAAAAAAGCGAACAGAATGCTGGGAACCATTAGGAAAGAGATAGATAATACGATAGAACATATCATGTTGCCTCTATATAAATCCATGGGACGCCCACATCTTGAATACTGCGTGCAGATGTGGTCGCCCCATCTCAAAAAAGATATATTAGAATTGGAAAAAGTACAGAAAAGGGCAACAAAAATGATTAGGGGCATGGAACAGCTTCCATATGAGGAGAGATTAAAAAGACCGGGACTGTTCAGGTTGGCAAAGAGATGACTAAGGGGCGATATAATAGAGGTCTATAAAATCATGACGGGTGTGGAGAAAGTGAATCAGGAAGTGTTATTTACTCCTTTTCATAACACAAGAACCAGGGGTCACCAAATGAAATTAATAGGCAGCAGGTTTTAAAACAAACATAAGGAAGTATTTCTTCACACAACAAGTATTTCTTCACACACAGGGGATTGGTCCTGCTTTGAGCACTGGGTTGGACTAGATAACCTCCTGAGGTCCCTTCCAACCCTGATATTCTATGATTCTACGAACGCACAGTCAACCTGTGGAACTCCTTGCCAGGGTCTGTTGTGAAGGGCAAAACTATAACGAGGTTCAAAAAAGAATTAGGTAAGTTCATGGAGGATAGTCCATCAATGGCCATTAGTCAGGATGGGCAGGGATGCAAAACCATGCTCTGAAATGTCCCTAGCCTCTGAGTGCCAGAAGCTGGGGGTGGACGATGGGATGGAGCACTCGATAATTGCCCTGTTCTGTTCATTCACTCTGAAGCACCTGGCACTGGCCACTGTTGAAAAACAGGACCCTGGGCCAGATGGACCATTGGTCTGACCCAGTGTGGCCATTTTTAAGTTGTTATTCAAAGCGAATTGCAATCCCAAACCAACCAAAACAGATCACTTTGGCAAAGCAGGTTGCCTGCTGAACACTTAGGCAGAGTGGGCGTGTCTATGCAAATACGGTCTGCTCCTGAAGTCTTTCCCCCAGGGCATCACTAGATCACAGAATCATAGAACCACAGGGTCAGAAGGGACCGCCAGGGTCATCTAGTCTAACCCCCTTGAATGGGGATGAAGACAAACAGAAGCACAGATGTCAGGGGAGAGCTCATTCAGACCTGCTGATTTTAGGAAAAATTGTCAGAGCAGCCACGAGCAAGAGTGGGTGGCTGCACATTGAGGCCACCAAAAATGTTGTGAGAGCCGCTGCACTAAATGGCTTAGATTGTGGTCTAGGGGAATAGCCACGTTGATTCCTGTGTTGCTCAAAGTAGCTAAGCCATCCCTGAGTATTTCTGCTGTCCTAGAGGACCCCAGTGAATGGTGCTGTTCCCTCTCTTGGTTCCAGGTTTGCCTCTCTTGTCATGATGGGAGACAGAGAGAGAGAGTAAAAGAACCAAGTGTTGTGGGACCAAAGGCATCCCTGGTCCCAGACTCTTGGCTTCAGGGCTGTTCCCACAGCGATGAATTCTGAGCAGGCTCCTAGCGGAAGATGATGGCTTTATGGTTAAAGCGCCGGGCTAGGATTGGGAAGATCTGCGATCAACTGCAAGCTCAGCCTCACACGTCCCATGGGATCTTCTCACTGAGTCTCTCCGAGCCACAGTTCCCTGTCTGTAAAATACAGATAATTCCACTCTTCTGGCCTTGTGTCTTGAGATTGGAAATTCCCCAGTGCGGGAACTCTCTCTTGCTGTGTGTGTATGTACAGCACCTAGCACATAGAAGCTGAGGTCTTGCATGGGGCCTCAGGGTGAAAAATAAGATTGCTCTAGCATCCCTGTAGAAAGGGCCAGAAAGCTGTAGTCTTCAGGGGAAGACAATGGCCTGGACAGGTGTGCCTCCACCTTCCCACCGCTTCCCACCATCTCCCAGGTGTTTTGTGGCTCTTCCTCTGTCTCTTGCACAGACTGGAGCTTGGTATGAATAAGTCCCTTACTGATTCGCCACGGTCTGTACTGGCTGTGGACTGAATGTATTATTTTTCCAGACGTGGATGGCGAAGATGGAGTGTCTCAGACCAGTCTTTGTCCTGCTGCTGGCTGGGATCTTCATGGAAGGCCCTCAGGTACGTCTAAAACACGCAGCAGTTAAACAGTTAACAATGTCGTCATCATTAGGGTTCAGCATTAACACTCCATTGAGATGAACAGGGTGTAGGGCTAATTCTATGGGCTAGATCCCCAGCTGCAATAAGTCAGCCTAACTCCATTGACTTCTGTGGCTCATTGACACCTGCTGAGGATCTGACTCTTTATCTTTGCATACCCCGGGAGGCAGGGAAGAGCTGTATCCCCATTGTACAGATGGAGACCTGAGGCCCAGACAGACCAAGGGACTTGACCAAGGTCCCACAGGGAGTCTGTGGCAGAGTAGGTAGCATCCCAGGCTATCACCCTAACCACTGGATCACCCTTCCCCTCATGCTCCCTTGCCCCAACACTTTACCTCCGTCACTTGGCTATTGCTGTCCCTGTAGCCTGGCTAAGACCTGCTCCACCATCTGTTGCCAGCGCCTGTCACCATGTTCTCCTGCTGCCCTCAGGTCCAATGTTTCTCCCTCCGCAAAAGAGACCTCTTCTCCGTCAGAGAGTCAACCCTGGACATGGCCCTCAGCTCCTTCGATGACCAGTACAAGGACTGCGCCAGCATGATGGAGGCCGAGCTGGGGGAGCTGAACCGCACCGAGTTGGCCAACAACAGAAACTACGCTGAGACCTGGCTGGAGGCAGCCTCCAGCTGGAAAGAGATGAAGGACAGGAGCTACATGCCGCGGGACTTCAAGCCCGAGTACGCCATCGCCATCTTGGCCTACACCAGCCAAGGCCCCCTGCACAAGCAGCCCCTTCACCAGGAGTTCAACGCAGCCGTGAGAGAGGCAGGCCGCACCCGGGACTTTTACCTCAACAACTTCAACTTCAAGACCCTGCACTTCCTCCTGACCAGAGCCCTTCACGTCCTGAAGGCCTCCGAGCCCACGAAGTGCCACCAGGTGTACCGCGGAGTCCGGGGCATCCGCTTCAAAACCGAGAGTCGCAAGCCCGTCCGGTTTGGCCACTTCACGTCCACGTCCCTGAAGAACGAGAGTGCCCTGAATTTCGGGCAGGACACGTTCTTCTCCATAAAGACCTGCTACGGGGTCAACATCAAGAACTTCTCCCTCTTCCCTGGCGAGGACGAAGTGCTGATCCCCCCCTTCGAGAAATTCAAGGTCACCAACTTCACCAGGGCTCAGGACAGAACCTTGATCCAGCTCCTGTCCCTGGACAGCTACAGCAACCACAACTGCGAGTATGTGAAAGGTAATGTCCATCCACGGGGATAGCGGCCTCCCGCTCCCTGTGGCTTCTTGGGGATCCTGGTCTGAGTTTCCACCGGCCTGGACGCCATTAAGAACTGGGGGGATGGTTTGGCCCAATTACACGCTCCAAACTCACTCAGCCATCAGAGCTGTTTGAAGCTGGGGTTTCAGTCTGTGGAAGGAGAGTCAGAGACAAGGGTCTGCGGGTGGAAACAGGGCCAGATCTCCAGCTGGTGTGAACTGGCTGCAAGGCGGCACCAACTGAGCCACTGGTCCAGGCCAACTCCGGTTCTGTGGTTGCAGTTGGGCCTCAAGTGGGACCAGGATGAAGCTGACTCCATTTTGCTTAGCACCAAACTGGAGCAGGAGAGCGAAGGCCGCCCAGGCGATGCCTATGAGTGGGGAGTGCGATCAGAGTCAATCTCCTGACGGGCCCCCTTCCCACATCCCATCCCAGCCATCAGCTGGCGCCTGTTGGGAGGAGGTGAGGGCAGCCGCCTCTGAGATAAGCTGGTTATGAGTGGTCAGTCCAATGCAAGACGATGGTCCTATCCCAGAGCCCCCAGGCTCCCGCCTGGAGCTGAGGGCGGGGATGGACAGTCTTGTAGGCAAGGCACTGAACTAGGACTCTGAAGGCTTGAGCTCACATCCCGACCCCGCTGCGGACGCCCTGTACAACCTTGGGAGAGTGAGTTCATCTCTCTGAACAACTCCCCGCCTGTAATAGGGGGATACGAGCAATTCCTTTCTCCCTCTCCTAGGCTATTGAAAGGCTGAGCTTTTTGGGCCAGGGACGGCGTCTGAGCCCCACCCAGCACAATAGGGCCCTGATCTTGGTTGGGGGCTTTTAGGTTCTACCACAATACAAATAATAGCATGCCTGGTGGACGAGAAATTCACTGACCCCCATGGCCTGGTGGTTCCTGAGCCTGTACCTCCCGCAGAGCTCCAGGAGAATGGTGCAGTTATGGCCCAGAGCAAGGGATGGAAACGCTTTCTTCTTCCACGTGACCCTCCCTGCATTGTCCCTCCATGCCACCCACAGTGAAGTCTCAAAAGAGGCAGCTTAGCGTGGGAGAATTCAATCCAAACAGCTCCCCCAGGGGAAGGAGCCCTGCTGCCCAGCGGATTGGCCACCTGGCCTGGCCTAGAGAAGGAGGTGAAAGTGACATGCTGGGTTGTTTTTGTTTTAATGTTGTTGGTTTCTTTGGCAGAGAAAAGATGCAAGACCCGGAGATGCATTTTCAGCTCCGGTAAGAACATTAATGGCAATCTGATGCTTCTAGAGGGCAGCACAGAGCTTACATTCCCCCTTCTTCCCCCCAGCCCCTTCCCCCACTCTAATTCTTTCTTATTCTCTGTCTTGGCATCTGCAGGAATGAGCAGTTTCTCCTCTGGCGTAGAGTGCCTGTACCTCCTCAGTGGAGTTCTTCTGGTGGCAAGTGCTTTGGGAACACCCGACTTCCTTTGACATCCTACTCAGCATGCTCGCTCTCTCCCTGAGCTGTCATTAAAACTCGGTAGAAATTTCTTCGAGGAAAAAGGACATGAAGAAAGAAACCCTGGATCCCATCTGCTGGTGTCTCAGGCCAGAAGAGACCATTGTGATCACCTGCCCTGACCTCCTGCATCTCGCAGGCCCTAGAACTGCCCGGGATTAATTCCTGTTTGAACCAGAGCAGATCTTTGAGGAAAAACCGCCCATCTTGACTGAAACGTGGCAAGTGATGGAGATACACCTGATCCTTGCTAAATTGTTCAATTACCCTCAGTGTTAAAAATTTCCACTTAGTCTGTAGTCCCAATTTGTCTACCTTCAACGCCCAGCCATCGATTCTTGTTCGACCTTTGCCTGCTAGTTTTAAGAGCCCGCTCTAATCCAGTTTCTGTTCCCCGTTATAAGTGCTGATAGAATGCAATCATGTCACTCCAGAACCGTCTCCTCATTAAGAGACTGAGCTCATTGAGTTCCTGGGGCAGCCTTGCACTGGTCCCCCGAGAAAGTTCTGTCTCCTGCATGGACGAGCTTTACCCCTGCTGTCGAGAGTCCCATTGTGCCACTTATTACTGTTTAATTTATCAATTTGTTCCAAAAACTCCTCTATTGACACCTCCATCTGGGACAGTTCCTTGGGTTTGTCACCTAAAAGAATGGCTCAGGTTTGGGAATCTCCCTCCCATCCTCAGCTGTGAAGACCAATGCAAAGAATTCATTTAATTTCTCTGCAATGGCCTTATGGTCCTTGAGTGCTCCTTCAGCACCTCGATCGTCCAGTGGCCCCCTGGTTTTTTAGCCTGCTTCTGATTTACCTAAAAAAAATAGCTATTACTTTTTCAGTCTTTGGCTAGCTATTCTTCAAATTCTTTTTTGGCTTTCCTAATTATATTTTTACACTATCTTTGCCAGAGTTTATGCTCCTTTCTATTTTCCTCAACAGGATTTAACTTCCGCTTTTTAAAGGATGTCTTTTTGCCTCTCACTGCTTCTTTTACTTGGTTGTTTAGCCAGGGTGGCACTTCTTTGGTTCTCTTACTATGTTTTTTAATTTGGGGGTATACATTTAAGTTGAGCCTCCATTATGGTGTCTTTAAAAAGTTTCCATGCAGCTTGCAGGGATTTCACTTTTGGCGCTGTACCTTTTAATTTCTGTTTAACTAACCTCCTCATTTTTGTATAGTTCCCCTTTGTGAAATTAAATGCTACTGTGTTTGGGCTGCTGTGGTATTTCCCCACCACAGGGATGTTAAATTTAAGTATATTATGGTCACTATTACCAAGCGGTCCAGCTAGTCACTTCTTGGAACAGATCCTGTGCTCCACTTAGGACTAAAATCAAGAATTGCCTCTCCTCTGGTGGGTTCCAGGACAAGCTGCTCCAAGAAGCCGTCATTTAAGGCATCAAGAAACTTTCTCTCTGCATCCAGTCCTGAGGTGACATGTACCCAGTCAATTTAGGGATAGTTGAAATCCCCTATTTTTATTGAGTTTTTTATTTTTATAGGCTCTCCAATCTCCCTGAGCATTTTACAGTCACTATCACCATGCTGGTCAGATGGTTGGTAGTATACCCCCACTGCTCTATTCTTATTATTCAAGCATGGAATTACTATCCATAGAGATTCTATGGCACAGTTTGGTTCATTTAAGATTTTTACTTCATTTGGTTCTATGCTTTCTTTCCCATATAGTGCCACTCCCCCACCAGCACGACCTGTTCTGTCCTTCCGATAGATTTTGTACCCTGGTATTACTGCGTCCCATTGATTATCCTCATTCCACCAAGTTTCAGTGATGCCTATTACACTTCTACCTCGATATAACGCCGTCCTTGGGAGCCAAAAAATCTTACCGCGTTATAGGTGAAACCGCGTTATATCGAACTTGCTTTGATCCACCAGAGTGTGCAGCCCTGCCCCCCCGGAGCACTGCTTTACCGCGTTATATCCGAATTTGTGTTATATCGGGTCACGTTATATCAGGGTAGAGGTGTATATCAATATCAATATATTTAATATGAGGCACTCTAGTTCGCCCATATTATTTAGACGTCCAGGCCTGAGAGAGACACGGGAGACCCAGATCCAAAATCTCTTTTCTACCTGATTTGGAGCAGGGACTTAAACACTGATCTCCTACATCTCACGCGAGTGCCCTGAGCACCAGGCAAATGGCGATTTTGGATGGGGCTCTCAGTCTCTCTGGCTGGAGCTGTTCCGCTTTGTGCAAATGAACTTTATCTTTTATTTTGCGTTTTATTTTTGTTTCTTACATAACCGACTCTGATCTCTACTCCTGCTACTTATAATCACTTCAAATCGATCTTTCTGTAGTTAATAAATTTGTTTTATACTTTACCTAAAACAGTGTACTTTGGTTGATGTGCTTGGGAAAACTCAGCCAGGTTACAAAGGTTAGTGTGTGTCCTCTCCCCAACGAGGGAGGGGCGGACTGGGTAACGAACTTACACTGGCCAGCTTCGGATCAGGGCAGGACGGTATAGCTCTGGGGTGCAAGGCTGGGGCGCTAGGGGGGGATTGTCTGGAGCCTCCCTATTGTTAGTTCATGAGTGGCTGGGAGAAGCATTCATGTAACTCAGCTGGGTGTGTCCCTGCCTGTGGATGGCTGTGTAAGTGCAGTACCTGCCAGAGGTCTGTGGCTTGACTCAGCATCACAGTGAGAGAGGGACACCCCAGGTTGGTGGGACAGAGGGCTCAGTGGTCCCACAGTCCAGGTTGCACCCTGGGGACCCCATCACAGGAGTTCTGTCCTTGGGCTAGTCCCAGAAAACACAGGGACTCTCAAAAGATCCCCTGGCTGGGTGGGTTGTTCGAAGCCAAGTGGACTGGCTGGCGACGCTTGGAGGAAACAGCCAAGTTCACAGACGTCCACCTCTCACTTTTAAAGAACTCTTTCCTCCTTTCTTTGTACAAGGAGCAGGCTCCCTGCTCCTTAACACAGGTTTTTATCGGCTCTTCCCGGCTTCCAGTGGCTCTCGTGTCCTAGCTGCTTGCCCCGCTAGAACCCGGGCAATGCCCCTTCCTTAAGTGGCTAGCAGCTGTAGCTCTGTCGTGGGATGAGAACATGGTGTGATGCTGTATGATTGAATATGACCATTTTTATCATTGTTTATACAAGTGCAACAACTCTTGTACAAAGTATGTCATGTCAATGGGGAAGTTACGATTTGCTAAGTATGATTATCCTGTTTATGTGTGTAACCCTTCTGCCCATCTAAGTTGGCAGCAACAAGGGCCGGGTTCTGTATCTAGGGGTTCCGTTTCAATAACGCAATGCAAAACCGGCTCGAGCCCCCACCCAGTGACCTGGGACATTTACATACCACCCCCCCGGGTGCCTCTAAGAGGCAATACTTCCCCTCTCGCAAGCACGGAGTCTGAGTGTAACAGAAAATGTTTAATAACATGAGGTAAATGACATCAGCATTAAATTGGAAAAACACCACAAACAGGATTCATAACACAAACCATGAGCGGAAAAAACCCACCCCAGCAAGTTGGGCTGTGTCCTTTCCCTTGGGTTCTTGAAACCAGCAACCTAAGGATCACCAAAGTCCCAAAAGTCCAACAACCCCCCCCAAAGTCTCTGTCCCTGGTCAGTGCAGCCCCAGAGTTTGGGGTGGGGGGGGCACGCAGGGTGTTAAGGGGCACCTTACGTGATCCGAGGCCGATGGGGTTCCACTGCAGCCTTCACCACGAGCCGCTCCACTCCACCAGCTGCCCCGTGAGCTGCTCCCGCCGTCCCACAAACTGCTCTGGCAGCTGCTCCACTCTGCTCACCGACCTGTGAGCCGCTCAGCTCTGCTCCACTTCAGCCATCCCTTGGGCCGCTCCCACAAGGCTCCACTCTGCTCCGCCCACCAACCTGTGAGTCGCTCCGCTCCACTCCAACCATCCCCGCAAGGCTCCACTCTGCTAGCTGCTCTGCCAGCCGCTTAGCAATATAGCTTCAGGCTCCCCCACTAGTTAACACAGCCTCAGTGATCTCAGCTCTTAATAACTTTAGCTCTTTTGTGATTTCAGCTCATGTGCTAGTGCACCATTGGCCCAAAGCGAATTCAGCTCAGCAGTCTGTAACTAGACTTCTAATGGAATCAAAGTTAGCTCTGATATTCAACAGTGTAGAGAGGCAGTAGTACAGTTGGTGTTTCAACCCCTCAGAGAAGGGCCCATACCATCAGGTACAAATACCTGCCCCCACCCTCTCTCCCTTCACTGAGTTTTGTAACCCATGCCCCTTGTCAAGCAAGTGCTACTTAGGTAATGGTGAAGGACTCACTCAGTCCTTCTGTCATACAACAGTTCCACTGGCCTTGATTCACAGAATCAGGGTAACAAAACTTTATTCTTCTTGCCCCAATAACAGAGAAAACTGGGGATCCCACACCAGCCAAAGTAACCACTTTGAGTTGCTGTTGTTTCATGCCAGGCGGGTGGGTGTGCCTATGCAAACAAGATCAGCCCCTGGAGTTCTTTTCCACATTCGCCATAATTCACCACCAGATGTCAGGGTAGAGCTCATCCTGACTCTGCTTACATGTGCATGTATCATCTTTGTATCTGAAGTTACGATTATTGTCGATGGACTTGTATCTTATACAAGTGTTGTATGCTTGGGTAACACCCCTCAGGTAGAATTTGCATTAAGGCCAGACAGCTATGAGTTGATGGCCCTTCCAGGACACTTAGCTCTCACAATGGGCCAGAGAAGAAACACACCTCAGGAAGAATGTGGGCAGTGGCTGCCCATGTGAGTCATCAAAGCATGTGACATGCTCAGGTGACCCTGGACTCCAACTTGGGCCAGTAACTTTCCACAAACCAATGCTGTGGGCTTTGTTGGGACAGTAAAATTCCATGCACAGGGCAGAGGATATAAAAGGATCCCCGAGACAGCTCCATCTTGTCTTCATTTCCTGCTTCATTTCTCTGGACTGGATTTCTAACAAGGAAGTTCTGAACAATAAACCATGACCTCCAACCTGTTTGGATGATTCCAGAGAGACGTTTGCAAGCTAGCAGTTTATTCCCTCACTGCTGTGATCCTGCTCTCTGAACACTGAAAAACCACTTGTATGTAGCTGATCTATTAACCATTTATATCTCTTCTCCTTTTCTTTTATTATTAAACCTTTGGTTTTTAATTGCTAAAGGATTGGGAGCAGTGTGGTCATTGGGTAAGATCTGAGTTATAGATAGGCCTGGCTATGCAGCTGATCTCCTGGGATTGGAAAGACCCTGTATCTGATTAAACTGGTTTTCAGTAACCACTCATCATACAGTCCAGTGTCTGGCTGGTGACCCAAGTGCCTCCGGACACTGCATTTTGGGCTTCTTGTTACTCAGTGTGGTGAGACAGAAGTTTACTTTTGTTACTGGCTTGGTATAATCCAATGATCGAATAACCACAGTTTGGGGTGAGTCTGCCCTATTTCTCAGCAAAAACAACGAGGAGTCCTTGGGGCACCTTGGAGACTAACAAATTTATTAGGGCATATATTTGCCCAAATAAGTTTGTTAGTCTCTAAGGTGCCCCAAGGACTCCTCGTTGTTTTTGCTGATACAGACTAACACGGCTACCACTCTGAAATATTTCTCAGCAGTTTACCCTGAATTTGGCATCCTCAGCTGTGTCCCACTGAGGCATGGTGACACATGGTCACACAGTTGACTGTTGATAGGTGTTTCACAGACTACTGCTTAGTACTCCCAGGAGGTATCCCCCTTTTACAGATGGGGAAACTGAGGCAACAGGAAGGGCTTAGTCTCTCTCAGACCGAGCTCGTACAGTCCATGCAGCAGCACAGAGTCCTGGTGCTCTCTTTCCATTGGTTTCTCTAGTGCAGGGGATCTCCCCCGATTTCAGTGGGGCTGCACCCACTTACACCAGCAGAGGATTTGGCCCAAGTCATTTAACTAGAGATAAAGCATCACTATTGATCAGGGAGCTGGGAGCAGAGAGGCCCACTTCTGCCACGGATTCACTGGGTGACCTTGGGCACAGCCTCTCCATGCATTAAATGGAGATTATTATTTATTATTTCTAGTGTGCTGCTACTGAAATGCCATAATCAGGGCCGTAGAGTCACACACCGCACTGATTTGGTTCCTCGCAGCACATCATTGGGCTCTATGCACTGTGTAGAGTTCCAGGCAGCATGTGGTCCCTGGTAAACAAGCAAGACAAGGCTGAAGACTGAGCTGTGTGGAAAACTGTTTTTATGGCTGTACTTTGTAGCTGTTTCTTTACTAAATTAGAGGACAGTGGAAGGGGAGTCCTCGAGGTCAGGCAGGCCTCTGGGTAAAGGGAGTGGGAGTGAGTATTCAGATCCTTTCGCTAGCCCATTCCACCAGGGAATAAGCCAGAAAAGTTCCTCACAGACCGTTTCCCTGCTTACATCTGTTCAAAGGACTCGCCTTACTTTTCTTTTCTAAGGTGAAACTTTTACCCTTCGACTATTTCGCTCTTTTGCGGTACACAAGGCTCTTCAAATATCTGGAAAAGTGTGTAAAAATCTGCTCTCTCTCCCTGACTGGAGCTATGTCTACACTACATACCTTACAGCTGTACCACTGTAAGGTCTCCCGTGTAGCCGATCTATGCCAATGGGAGAGATCTCTCCTGCCTGCACAGTTAAACCACCCCCCAATGAGCATCTCCCACTCTCTTAGCGCTGTGCACACTGGTGCTTCTGTCGGTCGGGGGTGTTTTTTCACACCCCTGCCCAACAAAAGTTTTACCGACAGATGTGCTAGTGTAGACAAAGCCTGAGTTGCATGATAGTAAAGACATCCACTGCCTCAAGTAATGTTTAAGAAGCTTGCAATTTTCTGCTGGTCTCCTTTCTCACCAAACCCAGCTGCTTGCATAGATCTATCTCAAAACTCTGTCTCAATCCCTTCCCAAAGTCTGCTGCATTACCGGAGAGTTTCAACTCCTTGGGGGCTTTCAACTATTCCCTCTCCATGATGGCTCCTTTGTTGTTCACCGCAGCCTCTGTTCTCTGCTCTCTTCTCTGGTACCAGGGGTTGTGCACTCTGAGAAGGGAGGGGTGATTAGCACTAAAGCAATTACAAAAGCTAACGGAGAGCCACGCGCTCCCAGCTGTGTGTCTGCCAGCCAATGGCCTGTTCTCGCTAGCCCCAATCTAGTTCCCCCAAACATGTGCTCGGCTCCGAAAGGCCCAGGACACACTTCTCACAGCCAGGGCAGGGCTGTGCCGTTCAGCTATCTCACACCCACCCAACAGCCTAAATAACCACCCATTCTTAGTGCTGTTCCTCCTCCATCTCCCCCTTATCCCCTTTCTGGTTTGTTACACACAGTAACTTTGTCTTGTCTTAATTTGATTTCTAAGCTCCTGGGGGCAGCAGCTGTTTCTCCTTTGGTGTTTGCAAAGGGCCCAGCCCAAGGGGCCCTGAACTGGAACGGGGTCTCCGGAGGCTTCCACAACACAAATAACGATCATAAATTATAAACACAGTAATCCAGCCAAATCAGGGCCTAGCCCCCCTTTGCCTTTAGCTACAGACGAAGGTCAAACCACGCCGGCCAGCTACGGAGTGTTAGTAACTTGTATACAGGTGGACATGGCGCCCCTGTTGGGCTCGGAGAGTAGAATTCGTTCAATCTCATTCCAGGGTTTAAAAACCCAGGTGCTCGGCCCCGGAGAAATACCCCAATGGGCCAGATGAGCAGGCAGAGATTCAGCGGTGAGAATCCAAGAGCCCTCCAGCCGGGACACTCCTGGAAAGTCTGACTCAGCCTGGAACATTCGATTTCAATTCCATCTGGGAGACACTGGGAGGAAATGAACCGAGAGGGAGAGAGCAAATCCAATGCAAACACTAATCCAGTCTCTATCATGCCTATAGGGCCCCGCCTTGTACCACAGAAGCTTGGGGGGAGGAGGGAGGCAAGGCCTCTGTCCCCAGGACAGGCCCCTGGCAGCTCTCTATCCACAGCAGTATTCTGTTGGTGTTGCTTTTCCTAAGTCTGTTCCCGCAAAGCAGCCCCAGGGACTGTGATGCGTTGGCAGGTTTGGGAGCGGAAGTGGAGTCCCAGAGTTCACACCTCACAGAAGCGGGAAGCTCACAAACTCCTGCTAGTTTTGAAAACCTCAGATTCACCTTGAGAGGATGGCGAAGGCTCTGGCTCCCTTTTCCCGCCTTTCCTCTGCACTGCACTCAATGAACAGGCCCTGCCAGAGCGAGAGTCCATTTCCCTCTTGGCGTGACGGAGAGACCGTCGTTACAGCAGGGAAGTCAGGACTCCTGGGTTCTATCTGTCATCCTGCCACTCAATTTCTCTGTGACGTTGGCCAAGTCACCTCTCCCTGTGCCTCACTTTCCTATCTGTATAATGGGGATATGTTCAGGGAGACTTTCCTTTGCTAGGTGTTTTGGAGATCCGTCAATGAAAGGTACTTCACAGTATGATGATAGTTACTGATGAGAATTACTGATCTCTGATCCCTTAGCGATAGCCCAGTGTGCCTGCAGAAAGTGTTCGTATCTCCCCTCAGTCACCTTTCTCCAGATATCTCTGTCTACTATCTACCCATTAATACTGGGCATTTACAGGGTATCAGACCCTGTGAAGAGGTGGGCATTATCCCTAGTTTTCTTACTAATCAACTACTTTTTAAAAATACACAAATACACAGAGCAGCCAATTCCTCTCTGACTCAGCGGAGAGCCCAAGAGTTCTCATCTCCTTTGGGAAGGTCCCTTAATTACTGTTTACTGCTAAAGCTGGATAAAGAACACAGAAGCACAGACATTGAAAGAGAGACATTGGCTAGAGTGTCTCCGGTCTCCAGCCAGTTTCCATTCAGTTGCTGCTTCTCCCCTAAAGGCTGAGCAAACCCCCCTGGGATTGCACACAGCTATATTATAAACAGTGCACACCCCTGTGTCGGCTCTCGGTGTGGGATGCTGCTGCAGATGCTGGGGTGAGAGAGGTGTGGGAAATGGCTGCCTGAGGGAGATTCCCAGGGAAGACACGTCCAACTCAGAATTCAGAGGTACCCATCTCTTGCTAAGGAGCTCACCTGCTCAACAAACCCAGTGCAATGTGAGTGTGATGGGATAGAGAATAGGTCTGTGGTCCTTTCTGCTCTGCACAGCCATTAAACGTGCCGGGGTTGCCACAGGGGATGTGTTTGCTCCAATAGCACTGGCCAAAATGTCTTTCCTTGCTCTGCCCCTGGCTGATGGGCTCCAGCCCCAAGGTGGCTGTAATTCAGTGGCACAGGGGATCCTTCAGGATGAAAGGTGTTAGTAGATGGACAATACAAGGCCAAATTCTGAGGCTGTGGCCCGAATGTTCTCAGGGCCCACTGAGGCAAAACTCCCCTTGGAGTAAGAACTGAGTGAAGACCTCAGGAGCCAGCTGTGTGTGAGTTAATGCACAGGGACTCTCACCTCCTCCTCTTGCATTTCAGGGCTCTGGCTATTAACGGGGGGGGGGGGGGGAACTCTCACCTGACTTTCTGATGGAAAGCATGGAGGTGTTAGGGCTCCTCACTGGAATAATTATATGAATTTTTCAACATGGGCAAGACGTCTTTTCACCTGGCTTCATTCAAGAACTCGGCTGCACTGTTATGCCTGAAACTTTCAAAAAACAATTCAGCCAGAAGCAGACACTCAGTGTGGGAAATTTCAGTCCAAACGGTTAAAGTTTGGAAAACTTATAAGCAATTGAAAATGAGGTCTCCTAATTGAAGGTATCAGACAGCCTTAACAAACGGTGGAGCCACCAGCACCACCTACATTGGCCAGTCCATTTGTGAATCCCATTTAGCTATGCTCTTTGCTCCAGTAATGTCTGTGGCAAGGAGTTCCACTGGCCAAATATGGATTATGTAAACAATTTTCTTTTCTCAATGTTATATGTTCAGACTTTCAATGTAATTGAACGTTCCCTTGTTCTTGTGTTATGAGACAGAGTAAATAATATAAATGTCTGACCTACTTTCTTTATCGATAGATTCTTTGGGTTTAAGATCATCCTGTCTGACCTCCTGTATAACACAGGCCATTAAATTTAACCCAGTTACTCCTGTATATAGCTCCAAAACTTGTGTTTGACTAAGACCTGGTCTACACTAGGATTTTACATTGTAGAATCATAGAGCCACAGGGTGAGAAGGGACCTGCAAGGGTCGGCTAGTCTAACCCCTGCCAAGATGCAGAGTTTGTTGTGTCTAAACCATCCAGGACAGACGGCTCCAGCCCCCTTTGGAAAACCTCCAGTGAAGGAGCTTCCACAACCTGCCTAGGTGACTGTTCCATTGTCCTCCTGTTCTTACAGTTAGGGAGTTTTTCCTGAGATTTAATCCAAATCTGCTCTGCTGTAGTGTGACATTATGAGTATAATATAATATCTCATTGAAAGGTGACACAGGGCCAGAAAGAGTTAATTGACTCACCGACTGACATGCCCTATGGCCGAAATTTAAAGACTTGTTAGGAAGATATGTAAATGAAAAGAGCTTTGAAATGCAAGTCTGCGTTGTTAGAGATAGAAGGGTAGATAGAACAGGAGTACTTGTGGCACCTTAGAGACTAACAAATTTATTTGAGCATAAGCTTTTGTGGGCTAAAACCCACTTCATCGGATGCATAGAATGGAACACACAGAAAGAAGATATTTATACATACAGAGAACATAAAAAGGTGGGAGTAGCCATACCAACTGTAAGAGGCCAATCAATTGAGATGAGCTATCATCAGCAGGAGAGAGAAAAAAACCTATGAAGTGATAATCGAGATGACCCATAGAAGGTGTGAGGATATTTTAACATGGGGAAATAGATTCAATTAGTGTAATGACCCAACCATTCCCAGTCTCTGTTCAAACCTAAGTTAATTGTATCTAATTTGCATATTAATTCAAGTTCAGCAGTCTCTCTTTGGAGTCTGTTTTTGAAGTTTTTTTATTGCAAAATTGCCACCATCAAGTCTGTCACTGAGTGATCAGGGAGGTTGAAGTGTTCTCCCACTGGTTTTTGAATGTTATGATTCCTGATGTCAGATTTGTGACCATTTATTCTTTTGCGCAGAGACTGTCCGGTTTGGCCAATGTCCCTGGCAGAGGGGCATTGCTGGCACATGATGGCATATATCATGCTGGTAGGTGTGCAAGTGAACGAGCCCCGATGGTGTGGCTGATGTGATTAGATCCTATGATGGTGTCCCTTGAATAGATATGTGGACAGAGTTGGCATCGGGCTTTCTTGCAAGGATAGGTTCCTGGGTTGGTGTGTCTATGTTGTATGGTGTGCGGTTGCTGGTGAGTATTTGCTTCAGGTTGGGGGGATGTCTGTAAGCAAGGATAGGTCTGTCTCCTAAGATCTGTGAGAGTGAGGGATCATCTTTCAGGATAGGTTGTAGAAGGGTAGATGTTTGCTCAGCTCTTGTGATATAAGGAAACAAGGCTTGTCTATTACTATGGCTTTGGTTCAAAGATAAAAAAAAGGAATGTTAATATTTAGGAAGACACTTGAGTGAAATGGTATTATTGTCTATATGTCTCTTTGAAGGTTGTGGTAATCCGTATCTGAACTATTTAACGGATAAATTACCCTGTTTGGGAGAAGGAAAGTTAAGTCTATTGTTTTCTCAGGCCAAAAGGCTGCTGGAAATGTATAAAAACGCTGGGACAAGATCCTTCTTCATCTCAGATCTGCTTGGGGTTTCAAGAAGGGGAAACCCTAAGCCATAAGAATTGAGATCCCCAGTCACTGACTGGAGTCACCCTGAATATGGACATTTGACTATAACCTGTGAACTATTTCTAAAAGGACTTTTGGCAAATACAAACTCATCTCTGCTATGTATCTGAACCTCCAGAATTGAATTCAAGTTTGTATGTATATTGATCTTTTAATGAACACTCTCTCTCTTTTCTTTTTTAATAAATTTTAGTTTAGTTAACAAGAATTGACTACAAGCACGTATTTTGGGTAAGATCTAAGTTATAATTGGACCTGAGTGTGTGGCTGATCCTTTGGGATTGGAAGAACCTTTTGTTTTATATGATGAAATAAGATTTTCAGAATTTTTCATCATATGTTTGACATGTGTATCTGGATGGAGGCCTGAGGCTGGGTACTTTAAGGGAACTGCATTGTTTGGACTTCTGAGTAACCAGTGAGGTAATACAGAGGCTGTTTTGGGCTGGCTTGGTAAATTTAAATACTGGAATATCCACCAGCGTTTGGGTTTTGTCTGCCCCATTTTGTTTGCAGTTCACCCTAATTGAGTGATCTCAGCTGGCTCCCATGGGCAGCATTGGTACATGTAGTTTGAACCCATTGCCTTTTGCCCTGCCCTCTGTCTCAAGAGAGAACAAATTTTCTCCATCTTTTTTATGGCAGCCTTTCAAATACTCGAAGTCCGCTATCATGTCCCTCCTTAATCTCCTCTTTTCCAAACTAAACCTACCCAGTTCCTTCAGCCTTTGCTCATACGGTTTGCATTCCATCCCTTGGATCATCTTTGTCGCTCACCTCTGAATCCTTTCCAGTTTCTTTACATCCTTTCCACACAGCGGTGAAGAAAGCACACAGCACTCTAACTGAGACCTAACCAGCGCTGAGTAGAGTGGTACTATCACCTACCACGACTTGCGTGCTATGCCTCTGTTAATGCAACCCAAAATTGCATTTGCTTTTTTTTGCAACAGCCAAATAATCCACACCCCTGAGAGCTGTCACTATATCAACCTAACCCCTGTGTAAACAGCATGAGGTTGATTGAACAATTCTTCCATCAACTCGCTACCACCTCTCGGGGAGGTGAATTACCTACGCTGACAGGAGCATCCCTGTCATCCATATAAGTAGTGTCTATACTTAAGCGCTTTGCAGCGCTGCTGTAGTGTTTTAAGTGTAGACAAGCCCTCAAGCAGATCTTCCACAAGAGCATCCCGTCTGGATCTACAGACATGGGGAGTTGGTGAATCCACCACTTCCCTTTGCAGTTTGTCCCAACGCTTAATCACCCTGAGTGCTAAACATTTGGCCCTTATTTCCAATTGGAATTTATCTGGCTTCAGCTTCCAGACATTGGGTCTTCCTCTGCCTTTCTAAACTAGAGTACAGAGCCCATTAGTACCCATGGTTTTCTCCCCATGGAAGTCTCTGCTTGATTGTCTTTTTGATGAGATAAATAGATGAAGCTCTTTAAATCTCTCTGTCAGGCATTTTCTCCAGTCTCCAATCATTTTTGTGGTTTTTTGCTGCACCCTCTCCAGTTTTTCAACATCCTTTTTGAAATGTGGAACCCAGAACTTGGCGCAGTCGGTTTCATCAATGCCATGTGCAGAGGTAAAATCCTTCCCATGCTCCAACTCAGCATTCCCCTGATTATGCATCCAAGGATCGCATTAGCCCTTTTGGCCACAGCATCGCACTGGGACCTTATGATTAATTCGTTCTCCACAATGACCCCTAAATCCTTTTCACGATCCCTGCATTCCATAATACAGTGCCCTAGCCTGGGGGTCGGGGCTGCATTCCCTGTTCTGACAGGATCACTTTGCATTTGACTGTATTAAAACATTTTGTTTGCATGGGCCCAGCTCAACAAATGCTCCAGATCAATCGGTATGCCTGCCCTGGCCACCTCATTGTAACCACTCTGCCAAGCTTTGGGTCGTCCGCAAATTTTACCTGCAGTGATTTTCTATTTGCTTTCAGATCATTGATGAAAAAATTGAATAGCATTTGGCTTAGAACTGAACCCTACAGAACCCCACTAGAAACACCCCCATTCACTGACAATGGCCCATTGACAACTGCTTTCTGAGATTGGTCAGTTAGCCAGCTTTTAGTCCATTTAACATATGCTCCACTGATATTGTATAGTGTTCGTTTTTTAACTGAATGCTTTCCCCTGTTAAATCAAATGCCTCAGAAAAATCAAAGTCTATTGCATCTGTTTGGTTCCCTTGATCAACCAAAGGTGTACTCTCATGAAAGAATGAAATCGGATTTATTTGACAAGACCTGTTTTCCATAAACCATGTTTTTGATTGGCATTAATTTTACTCCTAGACTTTTTTTTTAACTTATCCCATATCAGCTTTTCCTTTGTTTCCTAATCTTGTCAATATTTTTTTAAACTTTCCCTTTATTTTTTAATAGTTTACATATAACGCAGAACTGTCCTGTATTTGCCTTTGGTGGTGTTGGTTTCTGCTCCTGCCTGATTGCCTACTTCTGGTTCCGAATGAGATGTGTGGTTGATCCGTCAGTTCGTAATTCTGGGGTTTGTAACTCTGAGGTTCTACTGTAGATGCTGTTTAACATCCTCCTTGACTGCTAATGGACTGGAAAGTGTTTCATCACCGAGTGTGATATAAGTACCTCGTACTGCTTCTTTCCAAATGCAGAACAAAAATATTTCTTGAACACATCTCATAGACTCATAGACTTTAAGGTCAGAAGGGACCATTATGATCATCTAGTCTGACCTCCTGCACAACACAGGCCACAGAATCTCACCCACCCACTCCTGTAACAAACCCCTAACCTATGTCTGAGTTATTGAAGTCCTCAAATCGTGGTTTAAAGACCTCAAGGTGCAGCAAATCCTCCAGCAAGTGAGCCGTGCCCCATGCTGCAGAGGAAGGCGAAAAACCTCCAGGGCCTCTGCCAATCTGCCCTGGAGGAAAATTCCTTTCCGACCCCAAATATGGCGATCAGTTAAACCCTGAGCATGTGGGCAAGAGTCACCAGCCAGCACCCAGGAAAGAATTCTCTGTAGTAACTCAGATCCCACCCCATCTAACATCCCATCACAGACCATTTGGCATATTTACCTGCTAATAACCAAAGATCAATTAATTGCCAAAATTAGGCTATCCCATCATACCATCCCCTCCATAAACTTATCAAGCTTAGTCTTGAAGCCAGATATGTCTTTTGGCCCCACTACTCCCCGTGGAAGGCTGTTCCAGAACTTCACTCCTCTAATGGTTAGAAACCTTCATCGAATTTCAAGTCTAAACTTCCGGACGGCCAGTTTATATCCATTTGTTCTTGTGTCCACATTGGTACTAAGGTTAAATAATTCCTCTCCCTCCCTGACATTTATCCCTCTGATATATTTATAAAGAGCAATCATATCTCCCCTCAGCCTTCTTTTGGTTAGGCTAAACAAGCCAAGCTCTTTGAGTCTTCTTTCATAAGACAGGTTTTCCATTCCTCAGATCATCCAAGTAGCCCTTCCCTATACCTGTTTCAGTTTAAATTCATCCTTCTTAAACATGGGAGACCAGAACTGCAAACAGTATTCCAGATGAGGTCTCACCAGTGCCTTGTATAACGGTACTAACACCTCCTTATCTCTACTGGAAATACCTCGCCTGATGCATCCCAAGACCGCCTTAGCTTTTTTAATGGCCATATCACATTGGGGGCTCATAGTCATCCTGTGATCAACCAATACTCTGAGGTCCTTCTCCTCCTCTGTTACTTCCAACTGATGTGTCCCCAATTTATAACCAAAATTCTTGTTATTAATCCCTAAATGCATGACCTTGCACTTTTCACTATTAAATTTCATCCTATTACTATTACTCCAGTTTACAAGGTCATCCAGATCTTCCTGTATGATATCCCAGTCCTTCTCTGTATTAGCAATACCTCCCAGTTTTGTTTCATCCGCAAATTTTATTAGCACATTTCCACTTTTTGTGCCAAGGTCAGTAATAAAAAGATTAAATAAGATTGGTCCCAAAATCAATCCCTGAGGAACTCCACTTGTAACCTTCTTCCAGCCTGACAGTTCATCTTTCAGTATGACCCGTTGTAGTCTCCCCTTTAACCAGTTCCTTATCCACCTTTCAATTTTCATATTGATCCCCATTTTTTCCAATTTAGCTAATAATTCCCCATGTGGAACCATCTCAAATGCCTTACTGAAATCGAGGTAAATTAGATCCACTGCATTTCCTTTGTCTAAAAAATCTGTTACCTTCTCAAAGAAGGAGATCAGGTTGGTTTGGCACGATCTACCTTTTGTAAAACAATGTTGTATTTTGTCCCAGTTACCATTGACCTCAACATCCTTAACTACTTTCACCTTCAAAATTTTTTCCAAGACCTTGCATACTACAGATGTCAAACTAACAGGCCTATAGTTACATCTACCTTTTCTGCAACATTAACAAGTTTCCTTTCTCCTTCTAGGAATTGGCCTGTACCTTTTCTAGGATTTCTTTTCTTCTTAATATACTTAATAACCTCCTTTTTGTTCTCCTTAGCCCTGCAAAGCATGAATTTCCCCCTGATGTCTGTAACATCCCGTATCAATTTTCATAACTTCCAATTTGTATTGCTTGCTATCTATTTTCCCTTTTTCCCATTTGTTATATGTTGCTTTTCCCCCCTTAATTGCTGCCTTCACTTTGCTACTGAACTGGGTTTTTAACCAAAGTTCTCCACTTTCTTGATTGTGGAATTGTGGCTTTTTAGCTCTCTAATAAACTCTTCTTAAAGAACTCCAAAGTTTCATTTCCATTTTTCTGTCTAAATTTTCTCCCAATCAGTTTTGCTGATAATTTGCCTTAACTTTGGGGAATTAGCCCTTTTGAAGGGTATCTGTAGATAGATATTATTGGTTGGGAGCTGTTCTCTGTTTGTCCATTTGAATGTAATCGGTTCCATACTTTTATTTTGTTCTCCTCTATCCTATGCTGCCTTATTTGTCTCTTCTCTAAACTAAACAGTCCCAGACTTTTCAGTCTGTCTGCATACACCAGCCTCCATGCTGCAGCGGGCACTCAAGGATCATTCTGGGTGTTTCATTGAAATCAGTGCAGGGTGGCCCAGAAAAGTGCATGATGCATGAATCTTTAGGAACACCGGCCTTTACAGAAAACTGAAAGTGGGGACTTTCTTTCCAGACAAGAAGATCCCCACAGGGGATGTTGAAATGCCCATAGTGATCCTGGAAGACCTGGCATACCCCTCAATGGCAGGGCTCATGAAGCCGTAGAAGTGAAACCTGGATAGCAGTAAGGAGCATTTCAACAATAGGCTGAGTAGGAGCAGGATGACCATGGAATGTGCATTTGGCAGATTAAAAGCACACTGGTGATGCCTTTTTGATAGGGTAGATTTCAATGAAGAAAATATTCCCATGGTTGTAGCCATGTGTTCCACCTTGTATAATATTTGTGAAGGTGTCAGGGTTCCTTCCCCACTCTGAACTCTGGGGTACAAATGTGGGGACCCGCATGAAAGGCCCCCTAAGTTTATTTTTACCAGCTTAGGTTAAAAATTTTCCCAAGGCACAAATTCCACCTTGAACAGTATGCTGCCACCACCAAGTGATTTAAACAAACATTCAGGGAGGGCCACTTGGAACCCAACCTTCCCCAAATATCCCCTTAAGCCCCTACACCCCCTTTCCTGGGGAAGCTTGAGACTAATATCCTCACCAATTGCTACAGGTGAACACAGATCCAAACCCTTGGATCTTAAGAACAATGAAAAATCAATCAGGTTCTTAAAATAAGAATTTTAATTAAAGAAAAGGTAAAAGAATCACCTCTGTAAAATCAGGATGGTAAGTACTTAACAGAATAACAAGAGACTCAAGAACACAGAGGATTTCCCCTCTAGACAAAACCTTGAAGTTACAAAAACAGGGATAAACCTCTCTATTAGCACAGGGGAAAATTCACAAGCTAAAACAAAAGGTAATCTAACGCATTTCTTTTCTGTTATTACTTACTATTTCTGCAAGACTATATGCTTAGTTCAGGTATACTTTTCCCTGCCCTGTTTCCTGGCTGGCTCCGACAGACACATACCAAAAACCTTCCCCCACAGATTTGAAAGTATCTTGTCCCCTTCTTGGTCCTTTTGGTCAGGTGCCCCCAG
The DNA here is from genome assembly GCF_013100865.1 of Trachemys scripta elegans. Taxonomy (NCBI): domain Eukaryota; kingdom Metazoa; phylum Chordata; order Testudines; family Emydidae; genus Trachemys; species Trachemys scripta. The sequence continues at coordinate 337,615,592 of NC_048298.1, forward strand.
GTTATCTAAGCTTCTTAACCCTTTACAGGTAAAAAAGGGATTTTATGCTATCCTTAGCTGTATGTTTATGACAGAAGCTATGGGCGAAAAGTTTGCTCAGGGGTGCACTGCTCAGAGAGAACACATGGCTGCTGATTTTGAGCACCCAGATACCAAGGCTATTAGAGGACACCCTGGGGGGCAAAATGAGGAAGGCTTTGTGGCAACACTTCGAAAATGAGAACGAGTAATGTTTATTGCTATGCATGGGATTATAATGCATAATGAAGTCCAGTTTTGGTATGGCAGGAAGCAGTTGTGATTGTTCAGGCCCAGGGTTCAATGTAAAGAAATGATGAAATGGCTTGCTGTTTGCTGATGCCACCTGCTATCATAACTTCAACAGAAACAAATAAAGAGTGCTTATTATCCAAATAACTTTGCTTTTATTGCCAAAAAACCCACAACACCATGCACACACACACAGCTGAGCATAAGTCCAGCTTTAATTTGAAAAGGTGTCTGTGGAGGTGGAGTGAACGGTAAAGTGAGACTTCCCAGAAATTGGAAAGGAATGTGTGGGTGGAGTTTGGGGAGGACATGGCAAAGAGTTCTGAATGTGCTGAAGGGGAGGGCGGGCACCCATCTGCTAAGTCTGAAGCATCAGGAGGGACTGCAACATGTTGTTCTGCCGCTCCAAAACTTTTATCAGCCTCTCCGTTGCATCCCTAGTCTATGCCTCATTTTCTTTTCTTTTCTGCTTGTCGCTTTCCCTCCACTGCCTTCATTCTATCTTGTCTGCATCAGAGAACTGCAGCACCTCCCAGAACATATCTTCCTTGCTCCATCTTGAGCGCTTTCTTATCTGGCGGAGACACTCGGCTGGAGTGGAGGGGGTGCCTCCTTTCAAGGACATATCTGGAGAAGCACAAGTAACAATAAAGAGAAGCATTATTGTTAAGTACACATACAGCACTGAAACACTATATTAAAATACACTGCTGGTAACACACCAGTCACTTTCCCACTGATCCTTCACAAGCACACATGCCAGGGAACACTGCAAGCATGGTCAGTGTTCCCGGGGTGGAGGACGTTGGGTGTGGGAGAAAAGGGATGGGCCAATTACAGTGATAAAATCAAGCACGGTGTCTACACTGGCACTTTGGCAACAAAAATTTTGCGTAAAAACCTTCCAACACTCGTCAAGGCGGCTTTATTACGTCACTGAAACTGAGGAGTTCAGTCATCGAAAGTGGCTTTGTAGTGTTTACACCTCCACTATTTCATCACCAAATGCTGCCTTTTGATGAAAAAACTTGGCAGTGTAGACAAGGCCTAGAGAACAATAAGGGATAACCAGCATACACCCATGTTTTCTGTTGGTGCCTGTTAAGGTTTCCCACACCACGATGTGTAGGAATTATTGATGAAGGGAACACCATAAAATATGGAATTGGCATTAGGAGGGTCAGTTGTTCATAATTCATTTATCTGAATAATGAAAATGTCATTTTTCAGTGTGTGAAGAGCGACCAATCTGCTTCATCCATGAGACCATCCTCCAGTTGTGCATGTAGTGTCTCATATTAACATTGTCTCTCCATCCAGGTATTTGTCCTGCGACCATTGCCCTAGACCCTGGGAACATACAGGAAGTCAGGGGAACGTACGGTTCATGCAGGAAACACCATTCTTCCTCAGCGTTGGACACCTTCTTCCCTTCACCATGTCAGATTCCAACTCAACCGACTTCACCAACCCCACCACCTTCATCCTGCTGGGCATTCCTGGCCTCGAGGCAGGCCATATCTGGATCTCCATCCCCTTCTGCACCATGTACGCCATAGCCATCTTGGGGAACTTCACCATCCTGTTCATCGTGAAGACGGAGCCGAGCCTCCATGGGCCCATGTACTATTTCCTCTGCATGCTGGCCGTCACCGACCTGGTCCTGTCTACATCCATCGTGCCCAAAATGCTGAGCATCTTCTGGTTCTATTCCAGGGAGATCAATTTCAGTGCATGCCTCACCCAGATGTACTTCATTCTCAGTTTCTTTTTGATACAGTCTGGGATCCTCGTGGCCATGGCTTTTGATCGCTATGTGGCCATCTGCGATCCCCTGAGACATTCCACCATCCTGACAAACACTGTGGTTGCCAAAATTTTCCTGGCCGTGGTGCTGCGCGGCATCATGCTCATACTGCCCTATCCTTTCCTGGCGAGGAGGTGGCCATATTGCAGAACCAACATCATTCCAAACACGTACTGTGAGCATATAGCTGTGGTGAAGCTGGCCTGCACCGACATCAGCATCAGTAGTTACTACAGCCTCTCTGTGGCATTCTTGGTAATTGGTATGGATGTGTTTTTTATCACCGTGTCCTATACCCAGATCCTCAGGGCCATCTTCAGCCTCCCAACGAAGGAAGCCCGGCTGAAGACTTTTGGGACCTGCGGCTCCCACCTCTGTGTCATCTTAGCCTTTTACATCCCACATCTCTTTGCTGCCCTCACGCAACGGTTTGGGCAGAATGTGGTTCTGTATTTGCGCGTTCTCATGGCAAACATGTACCTCCTGGTGCCCCCCATGCTAAACCCCATCATCTATGGGGCCAAGACCCAACAGATCTGGGACAGGCTGCTCCAGCTCTTTGCTAATAAAGTGACCTAAAGTTTTCTCCTGGTTCTCTAGCTCTCAGACTGAGCTCCATGCAGAGCTGGCTGGTGACATGGTGCTGGGCCCTCTTCCCTGAATCACTGACTGGCCAGTCAAAGAGACATTAAACCCTTTCCTGACCTTAGTGTGCTGTGTCAGCGTGACAAACTGGGGAATCTGCCTATGTACAACTCATAGGGTTGCCACCTTTCTAATTGCTGGTAAATGGAAGCTTGAGGCCCCGCCCCTCTGCTCTGTCTCTTTCCCCAGGTTCCGCCCCTGCTCTGCCTTTTCCCCTCAAGGCCCCGCCCCTCACTCGCTCCTCTCCTCTCCACCCCCATAACTCTCTGGATCATCCCTCTGACACTCTGCACTCCAAAGCACCCCCTATTTACCATGGTGATGTAATTATGGTATGTTTTGTACAAAATAGGCCCTGTGAGGTATCATTCTAAAAGTCTTGATCTGCTAAATATTGATATCCCCTTGGGTTGTATGCGCTCTCATTGTATGTGAAGCTATGAAATCCTGCTATGTGTGAGTTACTAAAGGGTGATGTGAGGCTGGAAACACCCAAAACCAGCCTTTCAGGTACGTCAAAGGAGTAGCCAGACAGTGTGAATTGCTGTCGTCAACACCCATCCAGGGAACAATCCACTAGCACAGGAACTCTGCATAAGAAAACCTCCTCGGAGGGAGTACGGAGACGATGGAGAATGTTTGGCCAATGAGGGAAGACCCCCCACGTCACATGCACAGACTTTCCAGCAAGCTGGAAGAAACTATAAAAGATGGGGAGTGACATCATCCCTTGTCTTCACTCCTCCACAAATCAGCACCTGCAAGAAGCTCAGGAAGACCAAGGACTTTGAACTGGGGAGGGGAACCCAGGCTGCAAAGCAGATACAGCCTGTGCCTCAAGAATCTGTAAGACTGCTTGTATCATCAGTCAGGGTGAGATATTGCTGATTCAAATCCTATCTAGCATGTACAACTCATAGACTGCACGTTTGTTTGATTTCCTAGGTAACCTGCTTTGATCAGTTTATTAATCACTTAACAGCTATCAGTCTGTTGTTAATAAACCTGATTTATGTTTTATCTTAACAAGTGTGTTTTTGAGTGAAGTGTTTGGGAATCTTAGCTCTGTTAACAAAGGGTGGTGAATATCTTCCCTCCATCGAGGGGGAAGCAGACTATTTAAAGAGTTTACGCTTTACAGATCACTGTGCAGTGCAAGATGGTCTAATTCTGGATTTTTGATCCAGTAGGGGTGCAAGGCTGGGGAGCTAGGAAATTGGCTGATGCCTCAATTATTGGTTCATGAGTGGCTTAGTTAAAGCACTCAGGTAACTTAGTTGAGTGTGTGGCGCCACGTGCTGTTGTGTTGGGTGATAACAGGGCCTGGAGGGGCTGGCTGTGTGTCACCAGCAGAGCAGGGGGAGAGGCCAACCCAGCTTAATGGTTTGGGGGCACAGCAGTTCCAACAGCTTCCAGTCTTCACCCCAGGGGTACATCCCATCACGATCTCCACCTCTCACCCAGCCCCCTGTGCTGGGCTCCCTCTGCTCTGGGGCTGGGATGAGAGCCACTGCAGCCTGACAAGTAGCCTGCCTGTGGGTAGGAGGCATCCCCGGTTAACGTCCCAACGCCTCTCTCCACCCTGAAGTAACCGGACATCACTATACATAGATATATGACGAGAATGTTTAAGTCAGTTTCATGGTAGAGATGGTGAACTTTAAAGTTGCAAAGAGTTCTTTCAAAATTAATCCTTAGGTTGCAGGCCAATGTCCAATATCAGGGTGATCCAGAATGGAACTAGAGACCTCAGTCTTGTGACTTGAGCTTCCCCTGATGAAGCTTAAGCACATTTGAGATGACAGGATCAGGACCCAAGTATTCTTTTATAGACCACTGGCAGGCCATTATAATGATGAATCCTTGCTTTGAAGTAGAATTACCTATTTCCTACGTATATCCAGGTAACTCTTCCATTCATCAGAATAAGGTAATTATCACTTAAGCAGTTCATAGGTAGTTTACTACAAATGTCAAAGAGAAGTAGAGACAATGATGTTTTCACACCCAAGTTTAAATTTAAATGTTAATATTTTCTTTTGATCTTTGACTCAACAGATATACCAATAGACAGGAATCATCTGTTTACAAGGTTAACATCTAACACAATATAAGTAAACACATACAATTAGCATTACCTCTAATTCTCTAAGAATACAGGTTTGCATTTCAAAGCTCTAGTCCATTTACCATGGCTATGTTGCTATTTATAGGGAATGGCCCTAATTACCATTTATATACCTCTCTAATACGTCTTTAAAGTTTGGATTTGGGTAAACTAGCTTGCTAGTTGCACAACCCTTTCTGACCCTGTGTCACACCTATTAACTCACGTTTGATTGTATGAACCACCTATATCCTTTTGTCTTTGGGCTTTTACTGGACTCTTCGCTCAGGTTCCTTGTGCTCACAGACAGGAGGATAGGGCAAAGACATGTATGTATAAATAGCCCTTACAAGATCTCGCCCAGACAGAAGAAAGGAGTAACTGCATTCTAGCTAAAACCAGTGTTCTCCAGCTTCTCTGCTGAGAGGTAGGCTTGGAAGGAATGGAAGCTACCCAGAAGAGGGAACAGAGAGGAGTGGTTGATCCAGTAATGTGTGTGAGGCTGAGGTCTGACAAACAGAAAGTGCAGGTGACACTCGCTGATCAATGAAACAGAGGGACATTTTCAGGGTGTCACATATTGTGCGTGGGTTGGGTAGCGGGGAACACTTTCATTTTCCTTTGCTCTGTACCTCGGCTTGGTTTTCTTCGGTGGTACAGACTGGAATGTAGTCTTTTTCAGGACATGGATAAATGTCTTAGGCCTGGTCTACACTACGAGTTTAGGTCGACTTTAGCAGCGTTAAATCAAATTAAGCCTGGACACGTCCACACGACGAAGCCCTTTTTTTCCAACTTAAAGGGACCTTTAAACCAGTTTCTTTACTCCACTTCCGACGAGGGGATTAGCGCTGAAATCGGCCTTTCCGGGTCAGATTTGGGGTAGTGTGGATGGAATTCGACAGTATTGGCCTCCGGAAGCTATCCCACAGTGCTTCATTGTGACCGCTCTGTACAGCACTCTCAACTCAGATGCACTGACCAGGTAGACAGGAAAAGCCCCACGAACTTTTGAATTTCATTTACTGTTTGCCCAGCGTGGAGAGCACAGGTGACCACGCAGATCTCATCAGCACAGGTAACCATGATGGAGTCCCAGGATCGTAAAAGAGCTCCAGCATGGACCGAATGGGAGGTACAGGATCTGCTCGCCATATGGGGAGACAAATCAGTGCTAGCTGAACTCCGTAGCAGTAAACGAAATGGCAAAATATTAGAAAAAGTCTCAAAGGCCATGAAGGACAGAGGCCATAACAGGGACGCACAGCAGTGCCGAGTGAAAATTAAGGAGGTAAGGCAAGCCTACCGCAAAGCCAGAGAGGCAAACGGAAGGTCCGGGGCAGAGCCGCAGACATGCTGCTTCTACGCGGAGCTGCATGCCATTCTAGGGGGTGCAGCCACCACTACCCCAACCGTGTGCTTTGACTCCATCAATGGAGAAGCATGCAACAGGGAAGCGGGTTTGGGGTACGAGGAAGATGATGATGAAGAAAATTAAGATAGCTCACAGCAAGGAAGTGGAGAAACCAGTTTCCCCAACAGCCAGGATATGTTTATCCCCCTGGACCTGTAACCAATAACCCCTGAACTTACCCAAGGCATGCTCCCAGACCCTGAGGGCACACAAGGGACCTCTGGTGAGTGTACCTTTGTAAATATTACACATGGTTCAAAAGCAAGCATGTTTAATGATTAATTTGCCCTGCCAATCGCGGCCAGTACAGCTACTGGAAAAGTCTGTTAACGTGTATGGGGATGGAGCGGAAATCCTCCAGGGACATCTCCAGAAAGCTCTCCTTCATGTACTCCCGAAGTCTTTGCAAAAGGTTTCTGGGGAGGGCTGCCTTATCCCGTCCGCCATGGTAGGACACTAGTCTGGAATCATTGCATAACAAAGCATGGCAGCGTATGGTCCCAGTGTTTGTTGGCATGCAGACAACATCCATTCCTTATCTCTGTTATTCTCAGGAGAGTGATATCATTCACGGTCATCACCTGTTTGAAATGGTGTGATTTTATTAAGGGGACATTCAGAGGTGCCCGTTCCTGCTCGGCTGAACAGAAATATTCCCCGCTGTTAGCCACGCAGTGGGAGGGGGGAGGGGTGAAGTGATCATCCCAGAGAATTGGGTGTGGGGGGGAGAGGGTTTGTTGGGTTTGTGCTGCATGTTAACCCGGAAACCGCAGCCCCTCCTTTTACATTGCAAACCCATTTTAAATGGCCAACCTAACGGGTATTGGGTATGAGAAATGAGGGCACTGCTGTTTGAAACAATTCCCACATGTTAAGAAGGTTAAAAAAGCCAAAAGACTGTGGCTTACCATGGCTGCCTGCAAGCCGAATTCTGTTGCCTGGCACTGCGTGAGTAATCTCTCACACCAAACCGGCAGGCCCTCAATATAAGAGGGAAAATGTGACCTTGTAACAAAAGCACATGTGCTGTGTAATGTGAACAGCAAAATTTAATGTGAAAGAGTGTACCCATTGTTCTCTAAAATGTCTTTTTTAACCACCTCTCCCTTCTCCTCCACCAGCTGCATATGTTTCTCCTTCACAGAGGCTAGTGAAGATTAGAAGGAGAAAACGGCGGACTCGGGATGATATGTTCTCGGAGCTCCAGATGTCCTCCCACGCTGACAGAGCACAGCAGAATGTGTGGAGGCAGTCAACGTTAGAGTGCAAAAAAGCACAATATGAATGAGAGGAGAGGTGGCAGGCTGAATTGCGGGCTGAAGAGAGCAAGTGGCGGGCTGAAGAGGATAGGTGGCATCAGCTTGCTGACAGAAGGCAAGAGTCGATGCTCCAGCTGCTGGAGCATCAAACTGATATGCTCGAGCGTATGGTTGAGCTGCAAGAAAGGCAGCAGGAGCAGAGACCGCTGCTACAGCCCCTGTGTAACCAACACCCCTCCTACCCAAGTTCCATAGCCTTCTCACCTAAACGCCCAAGAACGCGGTGGGGGGCCCTCCAGCCACTCCACCCCAGATGATTGCCCAAGCATCAGAAGGCTGGCCTTCAATAAGTGTTAAAGTTTTAAACTGCAGTGTGTCCTTGTCCTTCCTCCTCCCCCACCCTTCCCGGGCTACCTTGACAGTTATCCCCCCTAGTTGTGTGATGAATTAATAAAGAATGCAGGAATGTGAAGTAACAATGACTTTATTGCCTCTGCAAGCGGTGCTCGAAGGGGGGAGGGGAGGGTGGTTAGCTTACAGGGAAGTAGAGTGAACTGGGGAGGGGGGGGTTCATCAAGGAGAAACAAACAGAAGTTTCACACCGTAGCCTGGCCAGTCACAAAACTGGTTTTCAAAGCTTCTCTGATGCGCACCGCGCCCTGCTGTACTTTTCTAACCGCCCTGGTGTCTGGCTGCGCGTAATCAGTGGCCAGGCAATTTGCCTCAACATCCCACCCCGCCATAAATGTCTCCCCCTTACTCTCACAGGTATTGTGGAGCGCACAGCAAGCAGCAATAACAATTGGAATATTGATTTCGCTGAGGTCTATCCGAGTCAGTAAACTGCGCCAGCACGCTTTTAAACGTACAAATGCACATTCCACCACCATTCGGCACTTGCTCGGCCTATAGCTGAACAGGTCCTGACTACTGTCCAGGGTGTCAGTGTATGGCTTCATGAGCCATGGCATTAAGGGGTAGGCTGGGTCCCCAAGGATAACTATAGGCATTTCAACATCCCCAACGGTTATTTTCTGGTCTGGGAAGAAAGTCCCTTCCTCTAGCTTTTGAAACAGACCAGAGTTCCTGAAGATGCGAGCATCATGTACCTTTCCCAGCCATCCCACGTTGATGTTAGTGAAACGTCCCTTGTGATCCACCAGGGCTTGCAGCAGCATTGAAAAGTACCCTTTTTGGTTTATGTACTCGGTGGCTTGGTGCTCTGGTGACAAGATAGGGATATGGGTTCCATCTATCGCCCCACCACAGTTAGGGAATCCCATTGCAGCAAAGCCATCCACTATGACGTGCACGTTTCCCAGAGTCACTACCCTTGATATCAGCAGGTCTCTGATTGCATTGGCTACTTGGATCACAGCAGCCCCCACAGTAGATTTGCCCACTCCAAATTGATTCCTGACTGACCGGTAGCTGTCTGGCATTGCAAGCTTCCACAGGGCTATTGCCACTCGCTTCTCAACTGTGAGGGTTGCTCTCATCCTGGTATTCTGGCGCTTCAGGGCAGGGAAAAGCAAGTCACAAAGTTCCATGAAAGTGCCCTTATGCATGAAGTTTCACAGCCACTGGGAATCGTCCCACACCTGCAACACGATGCGGTCTCACCAGTCTGTGACTGTTTCCCGGGCCCAGAATCTGTGTTCCACGGCATGAACCTGCCCCAGTAACACCATGATTTGCACATTGCTGGGGCCTGTACTTTGTGAGAGGTCTATACCCATGTCAATTTCTTCATCGCTCTCGTTGCCGCGCTGCAATCGCCTCCTCTCCTGGTTTTGCTTTGGCATGTTCTGGCTCTGCATATACTCCAGAACAATGTGCGTGGTGTTCATAGTGCTCATAATTGCCACGGTGATCTAAGCGGGCTCCACGATGTGACGGAGAGACTGTCACGATGTGACGGAGAGACTGCCGAGACTCATCAAGCCCTCGGATCGCTACCCCTTCCTGCTTCTCCACGTGGGCACCAATGATACTGCCAAGAATGACCTTGAGCGGATCACTGCAGACTACGTGGCTCTGGGAAGAAGGATAAAGGAGTTTGAGGCGCAAGTGGTGTTCTCGTCCATCCTCCCTGTGCAAGGAAAAGGCCGGGGTAGAGACCGTCGAATCGTGGAAGTCAACGAATGGCTACGCAGGTGGTGGCGGAGAGAAGGCTTTGGATTCTTCGACCATGGGATGGTGTTCCAAGAAGAAGGAGTCCTAGGCAGAGATGGGCTCCACCTAACGAAGAGAGGGAAGAGCATCTTCGCCAGCAGGCTGGCTAACCTAGTGAGGAGGGCTTTAAACTAGGTTCACCGGGGGAAGGACACCAAAGCCCTGAGGTAAGTGGGGAAATGGGATCCTGGGAGGAAGCACAAGCAGGAGAGCGCAAGAGGGGAAGACTCCTGTCTCATGCCGAGAAAGAGGGACGATTGATGAGTTATCTTAAGTGCCTATACACAAATGCAAGAAGCCTGGGAAACAAGCAGGGAGAACTGGAAGTCCTGGCACAGTCAGGGAACTATGATGTGATTGGAATAACAGAGACTTGGTGGGATAACTCACATGACTGGAGTACTGTCATGGATGGATATAAACTGTTCAGGAAGGACAGGCAGGGCAGAAAAGGTGGGGGAGTTGCGTTGTATGTAAGAGAGGAGTATGACTGCTCAGAGCTCCGGTATGAAACTGCAGAAAAACCTGAGTGTCTCTGGATAAAGCTGAGAAGTGTGAGCAACAAGGGTGATGTTGTCGTTGGAGTCTGCTATAGACCACCAGACCAGGGGGATGAGGTGGACGACGCTTTCTTCTGGCAACTAGCAGAAGTTGCTAGATCGCAGGCCCTGGTTCTCATGGGAGACTTTAATCACCCTGATATCTGCTGGGAGAGCAATACAGCGGTGCACAGACAATCCAGGAAATTTTTGGAAAGTGTAGGGGACAATTTCCTGGTGCAAGTGCTGGAGGAACCAACTAGGGGCAGAGCTTTTCTTGATCTGCTACTCACAAACAGGGAAGAATTAGTAGGGGAAGCAAAAGTGGATGGGAACCTGGGAGGCAGTGACCATGAGATGGTCGAGTTCAGGATCCTTACACAAGTTAAAAAGGAGAGCAGCAGAATACGGACCCTGGACTTCAGAAAAGCAGACTTTGACTCCCTCAGGGAACAGATGGGCAGGATCCCCTGGGAGAATAACATGAAGGGCAAAGGGGTCCAGGAGAGCTGGCTGTATTTTAAAGAATCCTTATTGAGGTTGCAGGAACAAACCATCCCGATGTGTAGAAAGAATAGTAAATATGGCAGGCGACCAGCTTGGCTAAACAGTGAAATCCTTGCTGATCTTAAACGCAAAAAAGAAGCTTACAAGAAGTGGAAGATTGGACAAATGACCAGGGAGGAGTATAAAAATATTGCTCAGGCATGCAAGAGTGAAATCAGGAAGGCCAAATCACACTTGGAGTTGCAGTTAGCAAGAGATGTTAAGAGTAACAAGAAGGGTTTCTACAGGTATGTTAGCAAGAAGAAGAAAATCAAGGAAAGTGTGGGCCCCTTACTGAATGAGGGAGGCAACCTAGTGACCGAGGATGTGGAAAAAGCTAATGTACTCAATGCTTTTTTTGCCTCTGTCTTCACGCACAAGGTCAGCTCCCAGATTGCTGCACTGGGCAGTACAGCATGGGGAGAAGGTGACCAGCCCTCTGTGGAGAAAGAAGTGGTTCGGGACTATTTAGAAAAACTGGACGTGCACAAGTCCATGGGGCCGGATGCGCTGCATCCGAGGGTGCTAAAGGAGTTGGCAGGTGAGATTGCAGAGCCATTAGCCATTATTTTTGAAAACTCATGGCGATCGGGGGAGGTCCCAGATGACTGGAAAAGGCTAATGTAGTGCCCATCTTTAAAAAAGGGAAGAAGGAGGATCCGGGGAACTACAGGCCAGTCAGCCTCACCTCAGTCCCTGGAAAAATTATGGAGCAGGTCCTCAAGGAATCAATTATGAAACATTTAGAGGAGAGGAAAGTGATCAGGAACAGTCAGCATGGATTCACGAAGGGGAAGTCGTGCCTGACTAACCTAATTGCCTTCTATGATGAGATGTGTTATTCCTTGACTTTAGCAAAGCTTTTGATACGGTCTCCCACAGTATTCTTGCTGCCAAGTTAAAGAAGTATGGGCTGGATGAATGGACTGTAAGGTGGATAGAAAGCTGGCTAGATCGTCGGGCTCAACGGGTAGTGATCAATGGCTCCATGTCTAGTTGGCAGCCGGTTTCAAGCAGAGTGCCCCAAGGGTCGGTCCAGGGGCCGGTTTTGTTTAATATCTTTATTAATGATCTGGAGGATGGTGTGGACTGCACTCTCAGCAAGTTTGCAGATGACACTAAACTAGGAGGCGTAGTAGATACACTAGAGGGTAGGGATCGGATACAGAGGGACCTAGACAAATTAGAGGATTGGGACAAAAAAAACCTGATGAGGTTCAACAAGGACAAGTGCAGAGTCCTGCACTTAGGACGGAAGAATCCCATGCACTGCTACAGACTAGGGACCGAATGGCTAGGTAGCAGTTCTGCAGAAAAGGACCTAGGGGTCACAGCGGAAGAGAAACTGGATATGAGTCAACAGTGTGCTCTTGTTGCCAAGAAGGCTAACGGCATTTTGGGCTGTATAAGTAGGGGCATTGCCAGCAGATCGAGGAACGTGATCGTTCCCCTTTATTCAACATTGGTGAGGCCTCATCTGGAATACTGTGTCCAGTTTTGGGCCCCACACTACAAGAAGGATGTGGAAAAATTGGAAAGAGTCCA